>NC_080855.1:19890123-20193154 GCF_030435755.1 Ochotona princeps | reverse complement strand
CTCCTGTCCCCACCCCCCCCCCCAAAAAAAGCTTCTGCAAGGACATGCATTAATAGCCCTCAGGGCCTCAGTTGGAGGTCAGGGGCTAGGTCCCCATGGGCCGGAGTCAGGGTCCCCTGCCTCCAGCCCATGGGGGAAGAGGAGGACTCACAGCCACGAAGCCCTTGGCCACAGTGAGGGCTTCCGCCGCCAGCACGTGTGCCTGTACCAGGTTGCACACATGGACCCAGTTCATGCGTGTCTTGCGGTCTCCAAATCGGAACACGAACAGCCTTCTCTTGATGTGGCTCTGAGGAGGTGGAGGGGACGAGACATATGGGCTGCAGCCTGGAGGGACTCCACATCGTGCCACTCACAGGCCTGCCCGCCCACCCGAGGATGTCTCTCTCTCACTCCACACCCACACTCAGGAATCCTGGCTCCCCCAAGGAAGCCATCCAGCACACGCTCCCTCCCAGTGTTCTGCTGTTGCCCTTACCACCCGCCGTCTGTCACCAGGACATATTGTCCCTTCCTCACTGCCCCCCTCACTTGTTTGCTGCCTAGCCAAGAAGATCCTTTTCAGCCCAAGGCAAGCCAGGTCTCCACCCCCACACCCCCCAGCTCACGTCCTCCCGGGTGCCACCTTACCTGCTGGAAGTGAAGTCCTGACAGTGGCCTAGCAGCCTTTCCTCACCTGTCCCCAGCCACTCTGGAACTCTGTCCCCTTTTAATCCCCGCAGTGGCTCTGCCAGTGCCACAGGTGGACCCCCTCACTCTTCTTGGACCATCTCCAGGTTTAGGATTCCATCACCCCACCCTGCACCCAGCAGGTCCTTCCTCCAGATCTTTGCACACTGCACTCTGCCAGCTCCCCACAGTGCAAGTTTCTTGCCACTTTCCATGGGAGGCTCCCTGAGGATTCTGGTGCTCAGGGGGACAGTAAGTGTCCCTGTGGCTTACTGAGCTGTCCCCAAACCTGAACAGTGCTGAGCACAGAGCAGGAACTCAACTACATCTATTCAAGGACTAAGAGCCTGAATGGGGGCGAGCATCCCTGGGAGTGACCCCACATCCTCTAAGAACCCAGTGAAGGGAGAGACAGAGGCAGAAAAACCTAGCACAGGAAGGTGTTCAAACCGCACCCCATGTCTTTCCAAAGAGCAAAGAACTACTTCCTCCTGGAAGTCCTCCTGGGCCTCCCCTACAAGGCCCATTGTTTTGTCCCTTTCCCACAGCAGCTGTGCCCCTCGAACCCTGTGGGGGTACTCCTGTGTATGGGAGGGATGACCCACCCAGCCCCGGAAGCCCCTGGGGTGAGGACAGGCTGTAGGCTCCCTTCTCTGGTTTCTCCTCCAGGGTGACCTTAACCTGGTTGCACATACTGATAATAGCACTGTTCGCAGCAGGCCCGAGGATGGGGGCAAAGGGTCTGTCCCAAACTTGAGGGTCCCAGGCTCCGGACATGGCCTCAAACACTGTCAATGGGCAGGGGGCCTGATCGGTGTGCATGCCATCTGGCCTCCTGGTTGCTTTGATTATGGGGGAAAAAACCGGGACAACCACCACCACAACAATGACGTACTGCTACTCGCGGCAGGTGCCTCTGCTCTTCAGGGCCGTAGATGCCCGGGGGCCTCAGCACACAGGTCCGGAGGGTCCCTCCTCCTAGGATGTGGGAAGTAGGGCAGTCAGGAGCCTGGAGGAGGGTAGGAGGACAGCCCAGTAGGGAGAGGGAGAGGAGGGCTGTCTATACCTCCCAATCCTGCAGGTTACAGGGAACTCTTGGGGTTTCCTCATCCAAACCATCACTCAGTGCACCGATCAGTCAGTCAACAAACAGGCCCCTTCCACCCCACACTCACCACGGATGGATGCTGGAAGAGTGTCAGGTCCCTGCTTCCATAGTGTTCACAGACACACCTGGCCCCACACTCCCTTGCCCCAGGAATGCTAGTTCTTTCCCTTTTCTGGTCCTGTTAGATGAGCACCCATGGTTGCCCTCAGAAAAGCATGGATAGGTTCCTGTAGCCCTAGGAAGCCAAGATTTTTTTTTCCTCGAGGTGACCCTGTGAGTGGGGACTATAATTTTCCCCACTTCAGGGATGGAAGAGACTCTGCGAAGGGCTGGGACTTGTTGTAGGTCACATAGGTCAGCATGGCACTGAGATGGGGATGCTTCCCTAAGACCCAAGGCTGAGCAAGCAGGAAATCCATCATTTAGCTCTCTCAGCCTTAAGTTTCTCCTCTGGAAAACAGGTGCTTTGTACGTGGTGGCAGTGGTCCTGCTTTCTAATCCACGGGGAAAAGAAAGGTCTCAGTCTACCAGCTGAGAGCATGGGGGATCTGCTTCCCTCATGCTGCACTGTCTTAACAGAGTCCTCCAGACTCCAAAGGAGGAGAGAGAGAGAGAGAGAGAGAGAGAGAGAGAGAGAGAGAGAGAGAGAGAGAGAGAATCTTCCATCAAGAGGTTCTACTCTCCCTCCTGAGACTCAAGCTCCCCCAAGTGGCTACACCCCAGGGGCGTGGGGGTCCAGGGGTATGATTCTCTGAACACTCTGCCTTCTGCACAAGGTCACTGATGGTTCACATGGGAGCCAGTAGATGTTCTCACCTAGGAGTCTGACTCCACTCTGCTAGGACCACAGGAAGGGACCAACTCTGAGGACTCTGAGGATCATCCCCTCCCCGCCAGGTCCCCAAGGCTGTCCTGACCCCAGTGGGCCATTTTCCTGGAAATCCATTTTCCCACAGTTATCCCACATCCTATCCAAGTTCCCTGTGGTTAGTACATTGGCATACAGGTTAATCCTCCCACTGAAGTGCTGGCATCCTCCCACTAAAGTGTTGGTTTGAATCCCAGCTGCTCCACTTCTCATCTTCCCTATTATGGTAAAGGAAAGCAGTGGAAGATGGCTCCTGCACTCACATGGGAGACCTGAAAGAAGCTCTTGGCTCCTGGCTTCGGATCTGCTCAGTTCTGGTTGTTATGGCCATTTGGGGAGTGAACCAGTAGATGCAAAGTCTCTCTGTCTCTCCTTCTTTCTATAAATCTACCTTCCCAATAAAAATATATTTTTTTTAAATATGAGCTCCGTTTTTCCTATACATGACCATGGCCATTGTCTCTGGGTCACCATGAAACACCCTGATGGCTGCAACTCCAGTAGCTCCTAGAAGGTAACTGTGTCCTGGGACTTGAGAATGTGACCTTAGATGGAAAAGAGTCTGCAGAAGTCATGAAGGCTCAGGATGAGCGCATCCCAGATTACCCTAGTAGCCTTGGGTCAGAGATCATGCAGACGGGGGCTGGCATTGTGGTGCAGCAAGTTAGTCTCTGCTTGGAATGCTGGCATCCCATTTAGGTGCTGGTTCAAGTCCCAGCTGATCTGCTTCCAATCCAGCCTCCTGTTAATGCACCTGGGAAAGCAGCAGGGGACAGTCGGAGTGCTGGGGCTCCTGCCACTCATGTGGGATATCCTGATGGAGCTCCCGGCTCCTGGCTTCAGCATGGCTCAGTCCTGGCCATTGCAGTCATTTTGGGGAGTGAGCCAGCTGATGGAAGATCTCTCTCTTTCTCTCTGATTCTCCCCTTCTCTGTGACTGTGCCTTCAAATACAATAATAATAATAACAATGATGGTGATGAAGATGCAGACCAAGAGAAGACATGTGAAGGGGCTAGAGAGGGGCACCCACAAGCCCAGGAGTGCTCAGAGCCACCACAATTGGGAAACGACCCACAGGGCTCCTACCCTAGAACCTTGGGATGTGGCAGCATAGCCTTGCACACAGCCACCATGTGGTCTACAGGTGGTGTGAAAAGGAATGTCTGTTGTCCTATGTGTTCCATCCAGAACACTCACAGCTCCTGAGACAGGTCACAGCTCCCATAACCCCAAGCTGGCATCTGTGCATCCTAGAGTCTGCTAAGGACACTAGGGCCCTCTATGCCCCACTCTGTGGAGTCAGGGCCGGGCAACAGGGGAGTGGAAATCACCCTGAGTGACCGAGGCTGCACTCCTGGGAGGCAGGTATCGGGTGAGCTGCACTATAAACAGCCGATGGCTAATTTTAAGCTCTGGGTCACCTGGGCAAGGTGGGGAGGAGATGAGGAGGTTGAGTTGCAGCTGCCATTGGCTGGGGTGGGGGGCACTGGGCAGCCACGTCACGGGGGGCTGGGTCTGGTATCCATGACTCTACTGACCATGGAAAGCCAGAGATGCTCATATAAATAATTCTCGGCTGGCAGATTAGGTGTCTGGCTCGCAGGCTGCTGGCCTGGCTCAGAGAGGCCCCAGGCAAAGAAAAGAATTCAACTACACAGGGTAAAATTCCCCAAAATATAGGGGGTATCTCCAACTCCCTCTACTTCCACTGACTGGGGTCAGGGGTGGTCTGGTTGACCTCAGGTGATGGGGGCTGTGGTGGGAGAGTTTTTTTTTTTTTTTTTTTTTTTAGGAAAATAGTCCATCCTCATGGGTCCACTCAGCTGTGGGCAGCCTGGCCCAGTAAGTCCAAAGGGCCCTGCTGGGAGACTCCCTAGCAGTTCAATCCCATTTTGATCCTCCAACTTTTTTTTTAAAGATTTATTTTTTTTATTTGAGAGGTAGATTGTACATAGAGAAAAGAACAGAGAGATCTTCATTCCCCAAGTGGCCAGGGAAGTTTGGGCTGGGTCAGTCCAAGGCCAAGAGTCAAGAGCTTCTTCTGGGTCTCCCACACGGGTGCAGGGTTCCAAGGACTTGGGTCATTCTCCACTGCTTTTCCAGGCATATTAGTAGGAAGCTGGATCAGAAGCAGTAAGAACTTAAACCAGTGCCCATATGGGATGCCAGTGTTGTAGACAGAGGTTTAACCTACTATACCACAGTGCCAGCTCCCCCGCCAACCCTTTAAAGGCCATACAACATTGAGTTTAGTCAGCTGATCTCTCTCAGTCTCAATTCTCCCCTTTGTAAAATGGGCACCCCTCTCTCTATAAATGCATTTGGCTCCTGAGTTGAGAAGGTTTGGGTAGGCAGGAGCTGAACTACCTGCGTCTTTTTAGTTTTGAATCCCAGAAAGCAAGGAATTCAAGATACTGACAGCACCTAAGATGCCCAGGTCTGGGACCAGCATTGTGGCACATTGGGTAAAGCACCAACTGCAGACTCCTGCAGACCCAGCATCCCATATGGATGTCAGTTTGAGTGCTGGCTGCTCCACTTCTAATCCAGCTCTCTCTGCTTGTGCACGTGGGAAAGCAGTGGAGGATGGTGCAACTACTTGGGCCCTAGCACCCACATGGGATACCTGGAAGAAACTCTCAGTTTCAGATGACCTCAATTCTGGCTATTGTGGTCTTTTGAGAAGTGAAGCAGCAGATGGAAGTTCTCTCTCTGTCCCCTCACCTCCCCTGCCGTTCAAATAGACAAACACATCTTAAAACAAAACAAATGAAAGAGACTCATCCCATCTTGGAGTGCCTGGGTTCAAGACCCAGCTCTGCTTCCAATGTCAGCTTCCAGCTGATATGTACCCTGAGAGGTGCCAGGTCATGGCCTAGCCCCTTGCTGCTGCAGGCAGCTGTGGACTGAGTAAGTGAATAGAAAATCTCTGTGATTCTCTGACTTATAAACAAACAAACAAACAAACAAATTTAGATAGAATAAATAGAACTGGCATGCCAAACAGCACCTGGCATGTAGGAAGCATTTAATAATCATAGGCCACTGATGTATCTATTATTCCACCTCTATAATCCAAACAGGCAACACAATAAGGCAGCTGAGGCAGATTTGCCTGGAAACGTACTCAAGGTCAAGCTTTAGGCCCCTTCCAACATGCTGCCCCTCCTCCCAGATCATCATGGTGTACTCTTCTAACAAGACCCCCTCCCTGTCCACCACCCCACTCAGCTACATCCACTTCTGGGCAGCAGAAACAGGATCATTGGGTCAGCCCAAGTTTCCCCCCATCAGACAACCAACGTGAGGGCAGAGACTGGTCTGGATCCCCCTGGAGAGTGCTGGAGCACAGTTACATGCCTGGAGTTTGTTAGCTGATTCACAACCAAGGCAGACCTCAGACCCACATTGCTAAAGGCTGCAATCACACACACACACACACACACACACACACACACACTCACGGCACTCACCTGGGAGAGGGGTCCCGTTAGCCATGAGCATCAACTGGTCAGCGATGGCTTTGGTCCGGGAGTAGTGGTCCATGTGCTGTCAGAGGCCAGGGAGAACAGGGCCACCAGACTGGGGTGAGCTCTGTTGCTGGCAGCTCCTGCCCAGCCCACATCTCCACCTTCCCACAGGCCACAGGCCTTGGGGGTTGTGTTCTAGGGATTCCCACTGGGATGCGGCCCTTCCTCTCCCTGAGGGAGGTAATACCGGTCAATGATGAGCACCAGAGAGGTCCTCACGTGCCCCCAAACAGCTGCCTGCCTTTAGCATTCACCTGAGGTTTGCCACCCCCACTATGGGTGATCTCATTTCCCTAGCCCAGTAGTGGGTGGTCTCAGGCCTGGATAGAGATGGAGGCTTAGAGACTTGCTCAGGGTCATAGAGCTGGCAAGTGGCCAGGTCTCAGGACTTGCTGACATAGAAACGCCTGCACCACTCCATGCCTGCTGGCCTCACCCTGGGTCTACATTTCCCCTCCCAGGTGACGGTGGGTGGGTCCCAGGCCTGCTGGCCTCTTCCGCCTCTCCCATGGTACCTTGTCCAATGGAAAATATGGCACGGAGTCCTCATCACCTTGCTCTATGGGCTTCCCGCCAAAGGCCACATTGACAGTGCTGGTGTACACAAGCCGTGGGACACGCCGGCGGACACAGACTGCAGCAACAGGTACATGGTGCAACACGCATGTGGACACACACACACACACACATCAGGCTGAGGGTGAGCAGGAAGCCAGCTAGAGAGGTGCCTGTGGGGACCCCACACAGGTACATCCACTGATAGCTACCCAGGCTTCTGCATACACCCTGGCCCCCAGGCCTTGTCACTTAGGGTGAGGGTCAACTTCTGGCTTCTGTCCCCAGTGGGGGACAGGTCTGACTCATTCTTTTTTCTCAGTTGTGTCCGTAGCCCCTAAGCTGTCTCACCAGCGACAGGTCAGAACAAAGTCTTCCGTCGATAGGGACACAGCAAAAACCACTCTAGGATCAGAGAGGAAAACAGAGTGCAGGACAAGGGAGAGGTCCAGACATGGGATTCCTGTTTCAGACCTTCCTTAGGCCCATCTCTAAGCCATGAGTGTCCAACCCTACTCCTCCCAATCCCAGACAGACCAAGGCCTTGAGGGTCCTCCCTGGGCAGGGCTCCAAGCATGTGCATAGCAGTGCTGGGAGGCCCTCCATGGCGGTAGCCAGAGGGTCCCATGTCTATTCCTCATGCTTATCTTCAAGCTGGGCTAATGAGAGAGAGGAGAGAAGGAGGAAGCACACAGCAGGTTACACTCAGTCCTACCATCAATCACCAGCTTGGTGCCTCCAACATTTATAGACTCAATCTGTTCTTTTTGCAGCTAGAAGATAAGATGCAGGTGGGAAGGACAGTCATGATGGGGATAAGGCTGGAAGGTGGGGTGTGGTAGAGGGTTAAGGAAAGCAGGGATGGCTGACTGTTGAGCCCAGAGTGGAATTCTGTCTGATGATCCACTCCCCAAGTGACTGCAATGGTCAGTGCTGCGCCAATTTGAAGCCAGGAGCCCAGATCCTTTTCCGGATCTCCCACACGAATGCAGGGTCCCAAGGTATTGGGCCATCCTCAACTGCTTTCCCAGGCCACAAGCAGGGAGCTGGATGGGAAGTGGGGCTGCTGGGATACGAACTGGGGACCATATGGGATCCTGGGCATGTTCAAGGGGAGGACTTTAGCTGCTAGTCCACAGTGCAGGACCATATCTATCTATCTATCTATCTATCTATCTATCTATCTATCTATCTATCTATCTATCTATTTTTTTAAAGGGCAGCAGTGTTTGGGACAATGTTATGGCACCATGGTTAAGGCACCGCCTGGAGTGGCACATTCTCATTCTTTATTGGAGTGCCTGGGTGTGAGTCCTGGCTCTTCTTCTGACTCCATCTTCCTGCTGATGCCCACTGTGGCAGACAAGAGCTCAGGTCCCTATCACCCACAAGAGAGACCCAGACTGAGTTCCAGGTGTCTTGTTTTGTTCTGGCCCAACCCGGGATCATTGTTGGCATTTGGGCCTTGAATGGATGGTCGAAAGAACTGTCTCTCTCTGCCTCTATACCTTTAAAATAAATAATGTTTTGATAAAGAGTGGAGAATAAAAAAGAAAATTCTCTCTCATTTCTGATTCATGCCTTTTCCCTCCCTGGATAATCACTGTTGGCTTCATATGTTTCCAGAGATAAGCTATGCTTGTTAATATCAGTACACATGGCTTAAGGAAAAGCTAAACAAGCATTAATCCTTTTATTTTAAACAAATGCAAGGGAACCACATACTATTTTACACCTTGGAGATCATCCTGTCATCAGTGCACATGGAGGTACCTCTGGTAGAGCTGCGTAGAAGTTCACTGTGTGGCTGCAACACAATTGATTTAACTGGACCTTGACTGATGGAATTTTCAGCTATGTCCAGCTTTGCCACTGAAGAAGGCGCTGCTAGGGTGTCCACTCCTACTTTGATGACTACTCTCACACTGCTATCTGGAGAGGTGATGACCTAAGTAGTAGCAATGGCCTCCTTTTCCAGATAAGGAAACCAAGACTCGGTAAGGTTACGTCAGCTTACACTCAGGTCACACAGCTGGAAAGAGGCCGAGCCAGCATCTGGTCTCCCAGCTGCAAAGTATGGGTTGGGATAACAGCTCAAACCTTTCCCATAGTGGGCAAAGAGCAGGAAGGAAGACATGGGCCCAGCCAGGACTCAAACCCTTTCTCTGTTTCTTCCAGGAGGTCTACACCAGGAGTTCACCTTCTCAGCGCCAGACATCCCATAGGAGGCCATGTGAAAGACACAGTCCACCCCTTCAAAGGCACGATACAGGGCTTCTTCATCTCGGATGTCAGCCTGGAATAGAACAGAGAAGGGGGCAGGAGGCCCAAGTTCAAGGCAAACTGAGACCCCAGTTTTGCACCATTCCAGGACCCAGAGCTGGCCTCCGACCAAGCCTCTAGAGAGATGAGAAAGGCTGGGGGTGACAGGATTTACTCTGCAATTCCACAGGGTAGCCTTGACATCAATACTCTATTTATTAAGCTCTGCAGGTTGCAGACTGTACCAGGAGTGTTTCACACATTTGTCTGTTCAGCTCCCAGCAAGCAGAGGTTACCATTGTTCCCTCTCTGACAATGAGGTCTGCAAAGCTCCCAGATGTGAAACCTTGGGGCCACAACTGTCCACCTGGGAAGCACAAAATATTCTTAACCCTCACGGGTTTCACACCAGACACCGCCCTTCCCTACCAACCATTACCCTTGGCCCTCAAGCCCCTCGTGCCTGCACCTGGATGAACTCGGTTCCCGGTGGCAGTTCCCACTGAGGTCTGCGGAGGTCCAGCAGGATGACAGAAGTGCTGCCCTTGGCCAGAGTGGATCCCAGGCTGAAGCCCAGGTAGCCTCCTCCTCCTGTCACCAGAACTTTCTGCTTAGGGGCCAGGACAATTCTGACTTGAGTCTTCTGCTGTGACGGTGATGTTGGGGCTGTTGGCAACTCATTGGGTTGGAGCCCAGTCCCAGAGCCCCGTCTGGGCCCTGGTCCAGGTGGTGACCCAGCTCCTAGCCCAGATGCTGACCAAGCCCTTGTCTCTGGCCTCAGACCTGGTCCAGGTCCTGGTCCCCCCTTGGGGGCTGAGGCAGGCTCTGAAATGTCACCATGCTGTGATCCAGGCACTGCCACAGCACCAGATCCTGCTGCAGGGCCTGGAATAGGGTGAGGGCTCAGTGCAGGTTCTGGAACCACACCAGGTCCCAGTCTGGACTCTAAGACAGCAACACCAGGGCCTGCCCCTGAGGCAAAACCAGACCCTGGACTTGGGATGCCTCCCCAGGCCTGGCACACAGGGCAGCTCTTCTCGCCCTGGCCTGTGGCTTTGCAGGCCTCTGGGAAGGCAGGTGCGATGTTGGTCTTCATCTTCTATTAGGCCATGCAGACCCAGCAGCTACGCAGCTGTGGGAGAAAATAGAACATCCTAGAATTCTCTCAAGTCATAAGGGTTATAAGCTTTTATAAGGGGAAAAGCTCAGGTAGAAATTAGAGACCCTGTGAGTTCTGGGTGAACCTGTCCCTTTCAGAATTTCAGGAACTTTCAGGGGCTGTGGGGTTCAGCACAATGGTTAAGTCACTGCTGGAGACCTCTGCATCCCACATGACAGTGCCTGAGTTCGAGTCCTGCTCCTACTGTTGATTCCAGTCTTCTGTCATGTACACCCTGGGAGACAGCAGGTAATGCTCAAAGTGTTGGGTCCCTGCCACCCACATGAGAGACCCATACTAGCTCCCTGGCTTCGGGCTTTGGCCTAACCCTAATCCAGTGATTGTGGGCATTTGGGGAATGAACCAGTGAATGGAAATTCCATCGGTCTCTCCCTCTTGAATGAATGGATGAATACATAAAGAAAGGGAGAACTTTCAGGGTGGGTACTCCTCCCATAGAAAGAGAGACTGAGAAGCTGAGCTTTGGGAAACTGAGACCCAAAGTCCTACTGTGTGACAGACTTGGGCCACGTGCTCCTGACTCCCCTTAAAATCCCAGTTGCTTTTTTGTCCCAGAGGAGGATGCATCAAATCATGCCCAGTGTGTGTCTGACAAGGTGGAGAGAATCAGAGGGCTCTCTAGGAATGAGAGCGAGGAGGATGAAGGGTGAGGGAGAGGGATCTGCTTGGGATGCCGATCCACTGGAAGCCTGTCCACAATCCAACCACTGTCCTCCCCCTGCTACTGTCTGATTCAGCAGGTGTTTGCTGAGTGACTTACTCATAGTGGTGGGATTCTGACCTCTTTTAGTCTCCTTGGCCATAGTCCTGCTTGCCAAGGTTCTGTGTAATGGAGACAGTTATGCCTGGTACAAACTCTAGCCTTCAGGGACTCAACTGGGGGAGTGGGATACCTCAAATCAGAGCCATCACAGAGAATGGAGTGAGGGTACAGCCCGTGAGGAGTCCCCTTTGACCCTGGCTCTGATGACCCTGTCATTGGGGAAGGGTCTGTGGTCCAGAGCTGTCCTAGGAGATGCTTTTTGTAGCATGGGTTTGGGACTAGCCTTGGGTGTGTC
Source organism: Ochotona princeps (assembly GCF_030435755.1). NCBI lineage: Eukaryota > Metazoa > Chordata > Mammalia > Lagomorpha > Ochotonidae > Ochotona > Ochotona princeps. Next base: position 20,181,922 of record NC_080855.1, on the reverse strand, counting down.
TCTGGAAGACCCTTAAAGCCTACTGTCCCTGCAAGAGCACAGCTGTAACAAGAACCCAGATAAACCCTGGCCCCGTCAAGCACTCCTTCCTCCCATCCCCGCCCCCCCCCCCCCAGCCCTCCACATGCTACAGCATTTAGCTAATCAACTGCAGGAAGAATAAAACCAAGGGGACAGGGAAACAGCCAGAACCCTGGAGTGCCACCGCCCCATTAATCCTCCAGGGCAGGCTGGGGAAGCAGAGGCTACTGAGGCGGAAACGGAGGCCCAGAGAACGGGACTCACAGGAAACACCTCGGCTTGAGTTCAGGTTAGCGGGGGCTCCTCCGCAGTGGGCAGTGGGCGTTTGGTGTGAAGGGCAAGCGGGCGTCAGGGACCGACCCCCGAGGAGCGCCAGCCTAAGACGGAAGGAGCGTGCGCCCTTCACCCAGCAGTCCTGGGCCGGAGCCTTCTCCCCTCTTGTCCCATCTCCCCGTTTCAGTTCTCCTACCCTGTCTCACCTTCACCTGCATCCCCGGTCCGACTCACCTGGCCCTGGCTCCCGCGGCGCTGTGTGCCCGTCCGGTCTTTGGAGTGAGCCTGGCGCCTCCAGGACCACCGCCTCCTGGGGGCGGGGCTAGGGGCGGGGCTGGACACCGAAACCGCTCCACGCCCGCTGCCAGCACCTGCTCGTCTTGCCTGCTTTACTCCCAGTTGCAATACTGGAAGGCAAAGGACCCGCTGGCGTGAAATGGGCCGCGCTTTCTATGGGGAACCAATGCCGAGGCCATGCGTAAAACCTCAAGAAAGTGTGCTCCCTCGCTATACACATCCACCGTCAGCCTAACTCCTCCCATCCTCCGCTTCATTCTCCCTCCTTCCTCTCGTCTGTCCATCGTTCTGTGGGTTCTTCCATTCACCCTTTTCCCAGAGCAACCATCCTTCCATTCATTATTTTACTAAATCTTTTGGAGAGACAAGGTTCAGCTTTCCCAAAATCGGAAATGGTGTTTTACAGAGATGTTGTGAGGCTCCTAACTAATAAAACATATGCAAGATGCTGAGCTCCGAGCCTGTCCAGTTGGTCAGTCCTTGGTAGCTGTTATCATCCTTACATGAAAGTTGTAGGTCCTATGCTTCACCATTGCACAAGCTATAATACTCTTCTGTATACTTCCATTTTTACCAAGTACAGTCCCTACCTCCCAATGATAGGGTCTGGGAACTCATATTCCCCAATGGCAGCTGCTGGTATTGGCATGCACAGCTTTTGGGGCTGTGGTCACCATGGTCTCCCTGGGCCTGGTACCCAGCCTTGGGAATACAGGCCACGCCAAGCCTTGTAAACCAAGTGTTTGTGTGGGTAAACAACCTCATGAGTTTTTGTTGCGCCCCAACAAACCATCACCCAGATCAAGATATAAAACATATCCAGCATTCTTGCCTTCTTGGTCACACACTATTTTGATTTTTGCCATCGATAGTTTGAATGTTCTGGAACTTGACGCAACTGAGTTTATATACAGTCTGTTGCTTTTGTCCATTATTGTTTGTAAGATTGATGCTTCTTGTAGTTTATTTTCAACTGGGGTGTGTGTGTGTGTGTGTGTGTGTGTGAAGTTGTGTGTGTGTGTGTGTGTGTGTGTGTGTGAAGTATCCCACAGTACAGACGTACCATGATTTCTTGGCCCATTCTATCATTGATAGACATTTGGGTAACTTCCAGTTTGGAGCTCTTATGCATAAACTGCTTTAAACATTCTTACAGCCATCTTCTGTGGAACCCATGCTCCCAATTCTCTTGAAGCAGAATTGCTGGGACAAGAGTAGTCACATGTCTTACTATAGCAGAAATTTCCAAAGAGCTTTCCAAAATAATTGAAACAATTTACATTGCCACACTTCCACCCCATTCTACTTACTGCATGCTGGGGTCTGTGCAGTGGGTATGGCTGACTCAAAGGTGTGAAGAGAACAGCCATGTTGGCAAGGCCACGAGGAGCTTCCAGCTGTATGGCAGGGTGTGGCGGATGTCTCTCCAACCACCTCAATACAGTCTCACCCTCTTTTGCATGGACACTCTACCACCCCACTAAGAATTCTGTAACCTATTGCGGCACTGTTGTTTGCTCCTGTGAGATGGTTTTTGCAACCAATGTGAGCTTGGGAGCTAATGCTTCTGATCATGTCTTGGTGAGTAGGCCTTTAATAATTGTACACAGGAATACAATTAAGCCCAATGACATTTCTGGACACCTTATTGTGTGCCTACCCATTGCCCCAGAATCTGGCTCAGACATATGGCACACCGTCTGGGAAATGACTTGATAAATATCCTAAAAATTAATGAAAGTGATGGGAGTATGAGCTGAAACTTCTATGGCGATAAATACAATTACTGTGACCTTAAAGGCTAGGCTGTCTTGGCAATTTCTTTGAAGCACAGGAAATGTATCTGTTTTAGCCACTTATATAATTTTTGGCTAGAAGAATTAAAGGATGCTTTTTATTATTATTATAGAGATAATGCTTTTAATTATTGTTTGATTGTTTATGGGGTTGTAGAACCTGTAATTGTAGGGGGATTTAATATTTGAAACTTTTGTCTTGGATCTTTGTCTTTTCCCTTGTGACATACTTTTCCCATTAAGTGATGGGTAAATTGTAGAATTAGAAATGTGGTAGGAATGTATTAGTGACTAGCAGGTAATAGCACGTGTCTTGGCCTTGGAGTCCTGACTGTTGCTCTATGGCTACTACTGAAGAATGAACAATGGCTTGCTTTGAAGAATATGAATATGGTATTTTGCAGAATTATCCTTAGGGGCACCTGCTTAACCATGAAGTACAAACAGAATGACCAAATGTCTATGTATGCCCCCTTAGTCATGAAGTAAAAATAGAACAATGAAATGTTTGCGCAGAAGCTTGTGATGTGGCTGAGTAAATAAAAAAGGACAGCTTCTTGAGCTGTTACAAGAAGGCACCAAGTGACTGTTTGTGCTTCTTTTTGCCAACTCTTCTTGAGTTCAGAACTTCGCTGGAGCTGGCCTCCAGCAACTGCATGTCTTGATGTTGTCAGTCTTTTGGTTTTAGCTATTCTAGTGTGCATGTAGTGATATCTCACTGTAGTTTTAATATTCTTTTCCCTGGTAGAAGTAAGGCTATTGGGTACCTTTGCATGTTTTGTGCTATGTTTATTTAAAAAAACTTAAATACTTATTTTTTTAATTGGAAAGGCAGATTTACAGAGAGAAGAAGAGACAGAAAGATCTTCCATCTGTTGGTTACTCCTCAAGTAGCTGCAATGGCTAGAGCTGAGCCAATTTGAAGCCAGCAGCCAGGAGCTTCCTCTGGGTTTCCCATGTGGGTGCAGGGTCCCAAGGCTTTGGGCTGTCCTCCACTGCTTTCCCAGGCCACAAGCAGGGAGCTGGATGGGAGGTGGACCAGCCGGGACATGAAGGTACCCTTATGGGATCCCAGCACATGCATGGTAAGAATTTAGCCATTCAGCCATGGTGCCAGGCCCTCTACAGTGCTTAGTTTGTTCACTTTAAAAATTTGAGGTTATCCATTGATTTGAAGGTCTTTATATACATGATACAGTCATTTCTTGTATACACAGTGGACTGGACCCTGACGGCCCTGTTTGACTTTGACGTGTTCTCTCGAGTATTTGCCCTGGATTGGGTTCGGCTTCGTTGAGCAGGGGTTGGGTGGAGGAGAGGCTCACTTGCTTCTGCCCTGCGATGAGGCTGAGGTTGAGCCTGCCTCTTCCTGGGGGTCGGGGGCAATGACAAGCACAGAGGGCATGAGGGCATGAGTATTCCCCATCTGGCTTGTTTGCTGTCCTCCCACAACTCAGCCTGAGGCTCGGGGTTTCTTGGCATCTGCCATGCTGAGGGTGAGGTTGGGGACTTACACATGGCGAGAGCACCAGCATCATTGCCGGACAGCACATGGTCAAGGAAAAGAATCTACAGACTGAGCAAGAAACGGAGAGGAGGCATGCCAGAAACAGTGAGAGTGTCAGGAGGCTGGGAGAGGAGGCTCCCGGCTCTGTCCAGAAGGGCCCTGTGCCATCTCCAGTCTGCAGCTGATGTCATTTGAGTTGTGCCTTGATGGGTGAGCAACAGTTACCAGGCAGCAGGTGGCAAGAAGGATGTTCCAGATGTAGGGCTTCCCAGTGAGTGGCAAACTCGGGGGGCGTCACAGTGTAAGGCCTGCTCAGGGGGGACAGGGAAGGTGAGTTACGGTTCACCTGAGCATGGCCTCATGATAACAACAACCAAAGCTTTTCCTTCTTCAGTCCTGGGGCAGGAATCGGGCTTCCCGGGGACAATCCTATTGGGGTCACAGGTTGCCATGTCATCTCGCCTTCAGGGCTAAGCTGTGCTCAGGGAGGTTCTCCATAGCTCAGCCTTTTCTGTTTATAGGAATCCTCATTTCCAACCCTTCCCTTAAGGTAGGACTTTCCTCATAACGCAGCATGCTGCCCAGCCCTCACCAGGAACTCAGCAGAGGGGGTGTCAGCCCTTCCTCCTACCTGAGAACACTTCTCTAACAAGCAGTGACCTTGGCTTCTGGGTTGCTTTTTTTCTGGAGTTGTGACCTGTTGGGTAGATGAGGAATATTTCTGGGTTTGTTGGGTAGGAGTGGGACAGGCACTCTCAGTCTCTGGTCTGGCTGTGCCAGAGTCACAGGGAAGGGTGGCTGGGCTGCTAGGAGGGCGAACCTGAAGGACCGGGCCTGCCGGAGGAAGCTTCTGGCCTTGGTGATCTCCTGGGCCAACCTTCTCAAATCATCTCCTTCAAAGAGCGGCAACGGGGGATCCTTGAAAACAGGAAATCAGCGTGAAGTTCTATTCCTTTGAACATCATTGGATGGGACCTGAAAAAATCCCCAAAATATTACAGGTTGAGAATATCAAAGCTAATTCAATGTGGCCTCCCACCCAGGCCAAGAAATCCTGGGGGAAACCCACTACCGATTCAGGCAGTTGTTCTGTAAATGGAACACTTTGAAATATTTAAGAGTCAGCTTATGAAGGAGACTGGCAAAACCAACATGGTCTTTGAACTTTAATGAACCTGGCACCTGTCTAGGCCCAGTAAGCAGGTGCTGGCCAGGTGTTTGGCACAGGTGTTAATCTGCACCTTGGGGTGCCTGCATCCCATACTGTATTGCCCTGTTACCATCCTGGCTCCACTTTCCATCCAGCTTCCTGGGAAGGCAGCTCAAATACTTGGGTAATCTGAGTCCAGGGGCCACTCGTGTGGGAGACCTGGATGGAATTCCTGGCTCCTGACTTTGGCCTGGCCCAAACCTGGCTGTTGTAGGCTTTTGGGAAGTGAGTTAACCGATGAAATATTGCTCTTTGTCTCTCTCAGATAAAATTATAGGGAAAAAACCCACAGAAGGATATGTTTTTTCTCTCTCTCCCTCTCTCTCTCTGTGTGTGTGTATACTGCTATTCGGTAAAACCTCTAGATTTGGGGCTAAACATTGTGGCGCAGTAGGTTAAGCTTCTATCTATGGTGCTGACATCCGATATGGATGTTGGTTTGAGTCCCAGCTGTTCCACTTCCAATGCAGCTCCCTACCTATGGCCTGGAAAAGCAGCAGAGGATGGCTCAAAACCTTGGGCTCCCACAGCCACGTGGGAAACCTGGAACAGCCTCTAGGCTCCTGGCTTCAGCTCAGTTCACCTCTGGTCATTGCTGCCATTTGGGGAGTGAACCAGTGAATGAAAGATCTCTCTGTCTCTCTTTATAATTCCACCTCTTAAATGAAAATTAAATAAATCTTATAAAAGAAAACCTCTTAATTTCTTTCTTCATTTGTTCCAGGAGAATTGAGACTCATGGATACACTTCCTTCTTAGGTAAACAAGCAACATTCCAGAGCCTAGCTTGGATGCATAAATTCACACATTTAAAGAGATGAGGTCGGAGGCTGCCCTGCTCCCTGAAAGTAGGGGGAGCCCATTCTATGTGCAGAAACCAATCCAAAAATCTGAGAGGATAAGATGTCAAATGAGCCCTTTCCTGATGCCAAGGTTTCCTGCATCACAAAGGCACTTGGATGAATTATTTAGTACCTTTACTAACATGTTTGGCTGTCTTTGTTATATGTGCAATATTGTCCCCAGAAGGGTCACTTGAACAACACAGGGATGTAGGGCCACGCAGACTTCCACATTGATGACATACACTTTGAAATGAACCTTTATCCTCTGAAAAGACAAATGGGCTTCTGCTTCGTTGTCTGACTTGATAAATCATTGCCTTTGGAATGTTATCACTGACAGCGCTGCCTCCTATACAGGTAACAACCTGTGCATAATTTTCCATCACGTTGGGGAAGGACCACCGGAACCTATGACTTGACTAGATTAATTATGTGACAGACGGCTTATGGCTACCAGGTGCCCTGCTTAGCAGACAGCTTGAATATCTGTCTCAGTGAATGGAAGGCAGGAAGACAACAATATACAGGAAGTAAACCATAGCAGTGAAGGCTGCTGTGGGCTCTGGCTTTACCACATTCCCATGTTCTCTGAGCAGGTATATTCCAGAACCTCATTGAGCCTATTTGGATATAAGATCTCTTCTACTCTGTCGCTCCCTCTCTCTCTGTTACTCTACCTTTCAAATATTTTAAATAATTACATGTTTCAGGGCCCGGTGCAGTAGCCTAGCAGCTAAAGTCCTCGCCTTGAACGTGCCGGGATTCCATATGGGCACCGGTTCTAATCCCAGTGGTTCTGATTCCCATCCAGTTCCCTGCTTGTGGCGTGGGAAAGCAGTGGAGGATGGCCCAAAGCCTTGGAACCCTGAATCTGCATGGGAGACCTGGAAGAGTCTCCTGCCTCCTGGCTTTGGATCAGTGCAGCTCCAGCCATTGTGGCCGCTCAGGGAGTGAATCAACAGATGAAAGATCTTCCTCTCTGTTTCACCTCCTCTCTACATATCTGATTTTCCAATAAAAAAAAAGTAAATCTTTAAAAAAAGAAATTGTCGGAGGATTCAGACACTGTACATAGAACAGCACATTTTCACGTGAATGTAAACTGGTCCATTATTGTTAACTGACATCTCAGATCCTTCTTCTGTCCCAGCTTAGGAGAGTCAGAGGCAAATGTTGCCCCTTGTCGTCGGCACTTGGTCTCTCAGGAGATGCAGAGAGCCTTTCAGTTGGAAGGAGAACCCGTCCCCTTGCCCCCAGAAGCAACTCCCAGAGCTGTTTCCACAGGGCCTGCACACAGCAGCCCTGTGGCCTACCTGATCCTCGACGAAGCCTTTGGTGAGCAGGCCTTGCATTGCCTTCAGCGTGTCTTCTCCGACCGGGCAGTGGTAGCGCCCGCCAGTGAAGGCTGCCACTTTTCTGAGGAACTCCACGGCTGCTCTAGGGTGAAAGGACAGAGAGCCTGGGGGTGGTCTCCCAGGCCCCCTTAACCCCTGAGGAATGCCAGTCTATGGAGAGTAAGAGAAGTCGCTGGGGCCATTGGCTGTGGCTGGGGCCATTGGCTGTGGCTTGCGCCATTGAGACTGTTGTCACTACCACCAAGTCCACTTTTGTGATGACTTCATGGGCCATGGCTGCTTACCTTGAGGTAAGAGTCACGGATTTATCCTAGATGCCCCCTCAAGAACCACAACTTTTCTAGACCTCTGTCTAATGCCAACTGTGTATTTGGGCTGTAAGGGACAACAGGATGACCTTGCCCAGTTCATGGCTGAGATGGGGAAATACTATGTGCCTACAGCATCAGGCTTTTCCCTAGGTAGGCAGTGGAGTCTCTCTTGTCTGACATTTGCTCTTGGATCAGGATAGTTTACAGAAGTAGCCATGATGATACTTTTACCCCTGAGCATTCTCTGCATTTACTTGGTACAAATGTGTTCCCAAGAGTCACCAGAAGCAAGACTAGAATGTGACTGTGAGAGTCAGCACCAACTCTCCTCCAGGCCTCAACGTCAGAGGAGCACCCCATCTGGGATTAAGTTCAAGGTGCAAAGAGGGGCTTTTCAGCTGGTGGGATCACACCTGCCTGGGCCTTGCAGGCCGTCTATCTCTTAATTCTCAACCCACAAGACTAGGGCCCAGGGCAGGGCAGTGTCTATGTGAGTCCCTCGGTGGGGCAAGGAGCCTAGGCCTGCCCTCAGCCCTGTGGCCACAGGGAGACCCGCATTCACTCCTGACTCCTTGCTCACCGGTCCGTGCAGCTCAAGGACACGGTGTGCACTCTCACGTGCCTTTCTTCTCTGAGTCTTTGGACCGCACTGAGCACGAGGCTGCGGCTCGTGTCTGGCTTTCCATCGGTCAGGAGGTACAGTCCTTGCACACCATGGAAACTGAAGGCTTTCTGAAAGAGTGTGGGAAGCTTGTCATGAGGGGGGCTCACAGAGATGAGCAGATGCTAACTCCCTGAGCAGGTGGTCCCTGCTGTCCCCCAAGCAACACGCATCTGATGGATGCCCCTAAAATGTGGTCTACTTCCTAGCTGGTTAGCCCCAAGCAAGTGGCTTAATCTGTGTCTTCATCTATAAAAGGAGACCATTAAAAATTCCTTTCTCATTGGGTCATCAGGAAGAGCAAATGAAGTATCAATCTGTATGTCCTATACTCTGTGCAATACTGGTACAGGGCATGCTAGCTATAGGATCAGTTCAGTGGGGGAACTTGCCAGTAATGCTTGCAAGACTGAGGTACTCCCCTGGGCTTGCAGTTGGGTCACCCATTGCATGGCCTTGTGACACGTGGCATCTGTGGTATCCACCAGGCTGTCCTGCCATGACTGAAGGCCCTCTGCAAAGCTGAGCAGGTTAAAACTAAGGAGAAAGGGACAGACAGGGGAGATGGGACTGGTTAGAACAGATCAGTTCAGCAGGACTGCGGATGTAGTGCAAGGTAAAATGCTGTTTGCGATGATGCCAGCATCCAAGACTGGAGTGCTGTTTTGAGTCCTGGCTGCTCTGCTTGTAATCCATCTCCATGCTAATGTGCCTGGGAAATGGCCTGAGTATTAGGATGGAGTTCCTGGCTTCTGGCTTTGCCCCGGCCCAGCCCTGACTGATAGCATTTGGGGAGTGAATTAGAGAACAAAAAAATCTCTCCTTTTTCTCTGACACTACACCTTTCACATACATACATACACCTTAAAAAAAGAAAAGGCTACACATTGGTGACTGTGTAACAGTCTAAATCCCAGCTCAGACATAGCTTAGGTTATGTGATCTTAAGCAAATTACTTACACTAAATTCTAGTTGCTTTTTAAAAATAAATTCTCCCTCCTCATTTTAAAAAAAGTAATTTATTTATTTATTTGAAAGGCACAGGTAGAGAGAGAGAGAGAAAGAATTTCCCAGCTACTGGTTCACTCCCAAATGGCTGCCATTGCTGGAGCTGGGCGAGTCTCATGCCAGGAGCTAGGAGTTTCCTTCTTTTCTTTTTATTTTAAATATTTATTTTATTTTCATTAGAAAGTCAGACATATAGAGAGGAGGAGAGATAGAGAGGAGGCTCTTCTTGCTGGAACTGAGCTGATCTGAATCCAGCAGCCAGGAACTTCCTCTAGGTCTCCCTCGTGGGTGCAGGGTCCCAAAGCTTTGGGCTGTCCTCAACTGCTTTCCCAGGCCACAATCAGGAAGCTAGGTGGGAAGCAGGGCTGCTGGGATTAGAACCGGTGCCCATATGGGATCCTGGTGCATGCAAGGCGAGGACTTTAGCTGCTAGGCTACTGTGCCAGGCCCAGGAGTTTCTTTTGGATCTCCTACATGGGTGCAGGGGTCTGAGGACTTCAGTCACCTTCCACTGCTTTCCCAGGCCATTAGCAGGGAACTGGATTAGAAGCAGAGCAGCTGGGACTTGAACCTTTGCCTGTATGGAATGTCATATCTGCAGGTGGCAGCTTGACCCACTCTGCCACAGCAGTGGTCTTGCTAGTTTCCTTTTCTGAAAAATGATAATAATAAATGCAATTCCTCACAGGGTCATTGTGAGGACTGAAAAAAATCATACATGTAAGAGTCTTGGCACTTAGGGAGTGCTCTGTAAATGCTTACTCATTAAGGCAAGAATGAATCCCAGCCTAGGACTGGGGCTTCTTGCAGTCCTAGTAGGATCAACTCCTCTGGGCAGACACAACAAACAACCCAGGCACCCACCCAGCTTTAAAAAATCAAATTCAACTGCAGGCCGCAGTTCAGGGCCACATGGTGATTCCTTCATCTTGTTTACAATTGTCTCTGGGCCTGAGGTGGATGGTTAGGAACCACCACCTGTTTGTAGCCGAGCAGAATGTGGTGTGCTTTCTTGCTTGCACAGAATGTTCAGAAAAGCAACCCAGCCAGCCCAGCTCTGCTGCAAACATGAGGAGGGAGGGAAGGCTTGGGAAGCCCCAGGAATGGCCCCTTTCCTCCCACAGCCCTGCTGCCCACCTGTCACACTGCTTTCGCAGCTGCTCCCAAATCAGCAGAATCAGCTCTGTCTTCACCTGCTGCAGGTGTGGGCCCATGGACCCCGAGGTGTCCAGCAGAATGCACACTTTGCTCTCCAGGATGGCACCAAACAGTCGGCGGCTCCCTGCTCCGGACGGGCGGGGACAGGAGAGGAGTGAGCAGGATGTCTCCTCCTGGGTGACTTCTTTCACTGTATCTCTCAAATGCAAAGTCTTGCAATGTCTGCAGCCAACCTGCCCACTGTTACACGGTAGGTCAGTACCTCAAAGTTGAGCCACTCAGTGGTCTGGGCTTTGGGAGATTAAGGTTTACCTCTTGTTTCCTGTGCCGACTTACACATGTACTACAACCTTTCAGGGCTTGAGTTTCCTCAGCTTTGCAGGTAAGTGATAGGGCTTAATAGTGTACCAGAATTTGGGGCGGCTGGGAAGATGTCAGACAGCACTTTGGTGAACAAAAATCAGCTGAGCATGCACGAAGTGAAGAAGTGAGGGTCCCTGTCCTGGTGTAGCTCAATGTCAGGCAAGGAAGATGGGTGCTAGTGAATGGTGACAACTCTGTTGAAGGCTGTGACAGCAGAATGCTACAGAAGCACATCATGGGGAGAACTGAAACTCTTTGGGGGTTCTGTGGTCCATTTTCCGTCTCCCTGCTGTGCACTAGGACCTCTTCCTCCCTCTTGCCACAGTGACCATATCAGCTGCATCTGTGAGTCTCTTTGGTAAACATCCACTTCCTCCTAGATGCTGTGTCACATGAGTTCAGAGGCCATCTCAGGTCTGGCCTTCTGCCCTCTCCTGCAGCACCTCATATCCTTTCACAAATGAGTGAGTGACTGAAGTCTCCCTGGGTACACTGGAGATGACTGATGGCTTTTGGGGATGATAGTTGGGAGACTCATCCTACAAAAGCAGGTGACTCAGAAAGAACGGGGACAGCTTGACATCTCTTTGCCCCACCTCAGCCTCTGGCTGGACTGCACCTGCAGCCTGCTGCCTGTCCAGAGGCTTTGGGAAGCAATGGTTGCTGCTGCACTGCAATGCCCAAGGGCTGTTTGTCACAGACTCTGCTGCAGAAGCTGGGACATGGTGAATTTCCACAGGGCCCGTAGGGGTACATATGAGGCCATTCCTTCCTCCAGTCTTCCTCCTTCCTCTTGTATCAGGAACCTGCCATGCCCTAAGCCTAAATCCCCTCCCATCGGTTTCTGAGTTTCGGCTGGCCTCCTGGACTTGATGCTGCAGGCCATCTCTCAGTCCCCGGCCCATCCTCCTCTGGCACACAGGTCTGGTTCTCCCCAGCCAGCTCTACCCACTCACTGAGGAGAGGACTTCTTCATCACCATGGCCCAGTGTCAGGGGGACTTTGTCAGTATTGAAGAGCGCCTCCTGGGAGTGACTCCTCTGTTGCCCATGGGATTGCTTTGCAGAGCCATCTGTGACTCTGGGGCAGCCAGGCACAGGCTCCACCTCTCTGTCATCCAGCACCTCACTTGACCTCAGCAGTCACGTGGGACCCGGATGCCATCTGACCTGACACTTTGTGAGGGTCTGGCCTTGAAAAGACTAGCTCTGGAGTTCCCTTGTGCCCCCTCCCCACCCTCCAGGGCAGCGGGCAGGCTCACCAGACAGCAGCCACTGCAGCCTTTGCACGTAGCGCCTCATCAGCTTTTCCAGGCACGAGATGTATTCCTCCATTTCCCTGAGCGTCCACTGGATGTGTCTCACCACCCCCTGGAAGGATGCAAGTTAAGGCACCCCTTCCATTAGTGATTTCTCTGAATCCCATCACCCCAAGGCAGTTGATCCACTGGGGCTAACAATTCCTCAAGCATCTGTAAAGCTTTGTTCATTTAAGAGCTTGTTTTAATCAAACTACTAGACTTAAGGTTCTACGAAGGAGTAGGAGAATCAGGATGATGATTTTGTGACAAACGCAGTTACTGTAGTAACAGCAATAGCAGCAAAAACCCTACATAATATCTTTAAAATGTTTTAAGATTTTTTTTTTAATTTTAAAAGCAAAGTTAGAGAGAGAGAGAGAGAGAGATCTTCCATTGCCAGTTCATTCCCCAAATGGTTACAATAGCAGGGTTGGGCCAGGCTAAAGCAAGGAGTATGTTCTGGGTCTCCACATGAGTCCAGGGGCCCAAGCACTTGGGCCATTCTCCACTGCTTTCCCAGGTACATTAACAGGAACGGCATTATAAGTGGAGTAACTGGGAATCAAATCAGTGCCCATACCACCACTGCAGCTGAAGCCTTAATCCCGTGCCACAATGCTGGCCCCAATACTGGTTAGATGAGAAATCTATAAATTCTAAACTGAAAGATGACCTTGGATGGAAGGGGTACAGCAGGGTAAATGATTCTACATTCTTTCTCAGAAATTATTTTGTATTTTGAGGCTATTTTTAAGTTTCCCCTAACATAGATGATGTAGTTGCTAATAGGGCAAGGAGGGCTCAAGATGATTAGATTTTCATTTTGTGCTAAATTTGCATGTTCCAGTGCTGAAAATGAAAGATCATGAACCCAAGGGTCAGCTAACAGAGAACCTCTCTCCTGCCCCTCCTGCTGTGATCCCCATTTGCTGCCCTCCTGACAGAACCACCATCGGGCTGTGGCTTAGAGCTCCTAGTGCAGACAGCAGCTGCTGCCCTGGGTTCTCAGGAGTGGTTTCTAATTCCCCTGCAGTGGTCCTGACCTTGGAGAAGAAGGATCACAAGCCCTCTGAGGACTTGACTTTCTCTTCAACAGGACACCAAAGGTAGTCCCATTGTGGGGGTGGGGTTCTCAAAAGCAGGAAGAAAAGTCGTGGGGTCACCCATTGTTCTCTGCTGGTCGCAGCTGAGAAGATGGGAGTTGGAGACAAAAGCAATAAAAATTGTGTGTGTATGGTGGGGAGGAGGAGGAAGGTGTTTGGCCCAGTGGTTAAAATGCTGTTGGGGTCACCTGCATCCCTATCAGAGAGCATGACTAAGCACTGAGTGACAGTCCTCCACTTCTGACCCAGCTTCCTGCTGCTGCACGCCCTGGGAGGCAGCAGGCGATAGTTCAAGTACTTGGGTCCCTGTCACCCTGGTGAGAGATCTGACCCAGCTCTTGTTGTTGTGGACACCGGAAGAGTGCATTTGCAGACAGGAGAGCAGTGTCTCTCTACCTTTCAAGTTAAATGGAAAGAAAATTTTAAAAAGTTTGAAATCCTGACTTACCTTGATTTCTACGCTGGGGAAGATACGGCAGCTGCAGTATTTGGTTGATGCCGACCCCTGTGCTGACTTTTGATGAGTGCAGTTGGGACCGATGTGTCTGGAGATTTCCATCTTCAGTTTTTTCAGTCCATAGTTTGCTACCCACTTTAGAATTAAGGAAAAAACTTATATCTTAGGTAACTTGGGTTTAATTGAATGATTCTCTGACTCATCTAGTAAAGCCTCCTATTGGACATGTGGGCTTTCTAGGTCCTTACTGAGCATGCATTCCTTCCCCAAGAGTAGAAGAGGAATGCACAATGGATACAGGGGCCAACATTAGAGAGGCCCTCCTAGTCCTTTTTCTAGTAGACTTGTTGCTTCTTCAACATCCACTTTGAACTCTCTCAGGGAATTCCAGTGGAAATTCCTCACTGGTCTAAAGTTCAAACATTAGGAAAAAAGATGTATCTTTCAGATGTAAACAATAGGGAGGGGCATTTGTTGCAACCAAAAGGCTCGAACACCCTCTAAATATTGTATGCAAAATGTGTTCCAATTAATCTTCATACCTTCATTTTACAAATAAGAATATTGAGATTGAGTACAAATAAGTGATTTAGCTGGGATTTGGCAGCTCCAAATTCTGAATTTTGGTTTACTTAACTCTCATCCCACTGTACAAATATGCATTCTTATCAGTTTTGTGCTCATTTTTCCAAGTATTACCCACTCAGTGGGAAGTAATGATTGGGGGCAGAAATCATTACCTAGGGCACATGTGGACAATTTAATACCTCTTGGCTTGAACACACCACATCCTTTCTGGGCAACTCCACTGAAGCAGTGTTAATCCTTCTCAGATTCTTAGCTAGAGGGTACTTTCTGTACACCGAGCCTAGGAGAAACACATCAAGGTCAATGCGAGCTCCCCTCTTCCCTTCCACCACTCCACTTTTCAGGTCAATTTCTCTGCCAATCAAAACATCGGTTGTGAAGTTCCTTAAGTGCAGATTGCTGACAGAAAAGGACACTGCCAGGTGGATGAGGAGAAGGCCTGGTCAGGGCAGCCCTCTTCCATAAGGCAACAAACTGTTACTGGGATTTGTCCCAGTTCACAGCCGTCAATCAACCTGGCCTAGAGGAGCCCTACCTGCATTCTGATGAGCCTCAGGATGAAGGAAATGGCTGCTTGCAGATGGAACCCCAGGGCCCATAGACCTAATGGGTTTCTTGAATATCAAGACTTGGCATGCACAGTTCCCTGGCTGCTAAGGCAGGTTTACCACTAAAGCACTGCTGGAACCGAATGTCTTGAGCCAGCTAGTAGGGATCTCCTTCTGTGGGCCTGACGCCCTTTCAGTTCCTACTGGGCAAGAGGGCTGTCCTGCCACTGTGTAGCCCCCAACTTACCCACATTATTCCCTGTTTCTGTATAGAAGAGTGAGACAGCGGTCTCTGCACCCATTGCTTTGGTTTTCCTTCGCTGTTTGCTTGTCCTTTCTTTCACTGGCTGGGCTGCAGCAAGAAGACACGTGGCTGACTCATTCAATGGAGTAGCCTTTTGCATTCCTGGGATACATCTGTCCAGCCTGCCTTACCAATGTCTCAATTTCAGCTATGATCCACCCTGTGGAAATAGATGGGGTGGAGGTACCCCTTGCCCACACCTCTGGTCCCCAGGCCTCACTTGGGTCCTGATGGGGCATGTGTGAAAGCTCCTGCCCTCAGGTTACAGAGGTAGTGAAATGCAGAGCAATGACTCCGCCCTGGTCTGGATGACCTTAGAACTCTACTCTGAGCTCACTTTACTGTCTTTGATGTGAGAAACAAGACCTGCAGTTTTAGGGTTATCTGAGGAATGCTCTGACATCACCATTTGACATGCTACACATAGCTCCTCTATGGTTCCTTTGCCAGTAAAATGGGAAGCTAAGAAAAGTGCCTACTACAATGGGGTTGAGTGTTACAGACTTCATGAGAAAACGGATTTAAAGTTAAGCTCAGTCAGGGTGAACACTTGGTGCAGCAGTTAAGATAGCTGCACTCTATGTTGGAGTACTTGGGTTCGAGGCCTGGCTCTGCTCCTGATGCCAGCTTCTTGCTAATGTGTGCAAGGCAGTTACAGTGATGGCTCAAGTAGTCAGATTCTTGTTGCCACTGTAGGAGGCCTGGACTGAGTTCCTGGCTCCTGGGTTTACCCTGGTCCACCCTTGACCGTGAAAGTGAGCCAGCAGATGGGTGATGGTTCTCTGTGTGTTTCTGCCTCTTAAATAAAGAGAAAGGTAATCTGGGCCTGGTGCAGTAGTCTAATGGCTAAAGTCCTCTCCTTGCACGCACACAGATCCCATAACGGTGCCGGTTCGTGTACTGGCAGCTCCAATTGCAGGCATCCTAGCCAGTGTCTTACCCTTGAAGCCAAATGTCCACCCCAAGATTACCTTTCTCTTTATTTATTGGATCCTGCTTCTTAAGCTTACATTAGCGAACAGCTAGAGCCAGTGGCCTCTTTTTCTATGTATATTTATTTTTATTGGAAAGACAGATATACAAAGAGAAGGAGTCTCCCATGTGGGTGCAGGGTCCCAAGGTTTTGGGCCATCCTCAACTGCTTTCCCAGGCCACAGGCAGGGAGCTGGATGGTAAGCTGGGTCTCTGGTGTTAGAAGCGGTGCCCTTACGAGATCCTGGTGCGTACAAGGTAAGACTTTATCAGGCAGGCTACTGCGCTGGGCCCATGGTATGCATTTTCTAGGAACTTTTAATGAACTCTTGTAAATGGGATGATCTGAGCAAACAGGCTGTCAGAAAATGGACCATTTTAGTCACCATCATCCACTTAGGCCTCAGCTGTGCCCATGTCATCCTTGCACCACCACCATCCCTTCCTGCCCAACCACAGCTATACTTCTTACCTGGGGAAATGCTCACACTGTTACTGTGTGGATTCCATTTCAGAGATCTCACCGAGGGACTCTTCTCTTTGTCAGGACCATCCTGCATGTTCTAGAAAATAGCCCATCTTTCTCATCAGAGGTCTGTTCTCTCAGTAGAGGCAGTACCTCAGTCAGCCCAAACTAAATGTGCCCATCAGGAACTCTCTCGGTAGGGAAGAGAATCCTACCCCACTTACCCCCCACCCTTCCCTTCCCCACCAGATATGCTTGGCCCATCTTTGGCAGCAGACTTAGAAGGGATTCTGGATTTTGAGGAGAAAAAGTATGGATAAAC
The DNA here is from genome assembly GCF_030435755.1 of Ochotona princeps. Taxonomy (NCBI): domain Eukaryota; kingdom Metazoa; phylum Chordata; class Mammalia; order Lagomorpha; family Ochotonidae; genus Ochotona; species Ochotona princeps. The sequence goes on along the minus strand of NC_080855.1, from coordinate 20,165,056 downwards.
ACCTGTGCATGCTTGTGTGGTTTATGTGTGTGTAGTGTGCAAGAATGCATGCAAAACCAAGTGCTAGAATGGTTGCAGGGATTTGTTCAAACTTTCTCCATCCCTTAGTCAACTGCCTGCCCCTCTTTCTATTAGACTGAGATTTCTGGGTCTCCAGTGTGACAAGTAATCACTCAAGGCAGTTTTTGGGTGCCTAAGTTTTAAGGCAGGAGCATGGTAAGAGTTAGATAAGATCAACATGGTCCCTGTGCCAGCTGAGGACACCCTTGGGTGAGCTGCTGTGAAACAGGCCTGGAGTCTGCCGCCCCAGGGTACCTGCAGTTGTCCCAGGATGTTCTGTTTAGAGGCCACTGTGTAGCAGAGGAAGCTTCACACCAAATCAGCAGAGAAACCCCTGAGGCCCAAGAGCCAGATCCTGGGATTCCTCAGTTTGTCCCTCAGAACATGGGAGGGTGGCAGAAACTGACATGCCTGGGTCAGCTTCCATCACCCGGCAGAATCTCTAAACAAAAGCAGTGCTGAGGCACTGGCACTGTAGCATAGTGGGTAAAGCTACAGCCTACAATGCTGTCATCATATTATGGGCACCAGTTTGACTTCTGGCTGCTCCACTTTAAACCCAACTTTGTGTTAATGTGCCTGGGAGGGCAAAGGAGGGTGGCCCCAGTACTGAGTTTCCTGTATCAATGCAGAAGACCTGAAAGAAGCCCCTAGCTCCAGCTGTCTGGCTCAGCTGAGGCTGTTGTGGCCATTTGAAGAATAAACTGATGGATGGAAGATCTCTCTCTCTCTCTTTCTGATTCTGCCTTTAACTAACTAACTAACTAACTAACTAACTAACTAAATCTGAGAGCGCGAGAAAGCAGTTCCCATGTGCACAGAATCCCCTAAATGTGGTCCCGAGTGCGACTGGTGAGCACTCTGTGACGAGTTACTTATTCTGCAAGGGGGCTGGGTTCTCAACTCTCTTGGTGAGTTTATTGCTGAAGAACTCACAGGGTCCCTCGCCTCTCTGCTCATAGGCACTGCTGGGATATGGCAGAGCGATTCCCTCTAGGGACCTCTTTTGAGTGCTCCTGTAGGGCTATTCCTTCATGTGAGATAGATTTGCCAGGTCGTGAACGGGCATCAGTTCCCAGCAAGCGCAGGCCTGCCCTCAATTCCTGAGACCCCTGCTAGGTCTTGGGTGGCAGCAGCAGCAGCAAAATGAGCCATGAGATGTAACAGTGGGTGCTAGATCCACGCAGTTCTTAGTGCAAGGCAAGAAACAGAGCAGGGCAAGCCAGGACAGCCACAGGCAGCATAGTAGAGAGCTAGGAAGTAAGTTGCCCAGAGGAGTACCCCTCCCTCTGGCTATGGCAGGAGACATTCATGAGACACTGGCCCCCGCCCTATCCCTGTAGATGCTAGGGCCTGAGGACCTAGGTCAAACCATTTAAAGATCTAGGAAAGACCAAGAGACAAACTGGAGAAACAAGCCTTTGCATGTTGGGGTTGGGAGTCAAACCATTCTGGGTGCTGCGGGGGCCGTGGCCTTGGGCTGGCAGCATTTCTTGGTCTGGCTTCCTTGCTTGGGTGTCTTGGGCTTCTCTTTCGGGAGGGCTGCACTTTCCAGCTCCTTTCTTGAGTGGTTCTTCAGGGAGGCCACTAGGAGGGCACACTGCAAAGGGGATTGGGAAGGTCAGCTGTTCTCCTGGCCACTGAGGATAGACAGATACTACACCACAGCAGAGGGAGCCATGGTCTACTCTGGAACTCCCTTCTATCCCTCGCATGCAGCCTGGGGGGCTGAAAGTGCTGTGGGCCAATCTTATTAACATTAGTAAATAACCTGTATGGAGGCCCTGAGGGAACTGGGCAGTGGGCTGGTTGATGCATGGCCATTTTGTAGATGAAGAAATCAAAGCTCTGTGCATTTGAGGTTCTTGCCTAAGGCCAGACTACTTATCTCTATAGAGGAGCCTCAGCGAAAGCTCAGATCAGAGCCTGGAGTTGTGCAGCAAATTAAACTGTAGCTAGTGATGCCAGTATCCCACACCAGAGTCCTGGTTCCAGTTGTCTGTGTTTCACTTCCCAACCCCAGGAATGTACCTGGGAGGGCAGTGGATAATGGTTCAGCTCTTTGGGTCCCTGCCACCACACAGGAGACCTGGATGGAGTTCCTGGCCACTGATTCCAGCCTGGCACAGACCTGGCTTATATGGCCATTTTGGGAATGAATCAATAGATGGATATCTTTCTTTTTGTCATCTCTATCTCTCTCCTTTCTCTCAGAAATTTTTACTTTTAAATAAATGTATCTTTAAATAAAACAAAAATCCCAGTGTCCTTTCTATTATGATACTGTAGCATGCACAGGTGCTGGGCAGCTCATCAGGTGCCCAGGGCTGACTCCAGATGCTGTCAGAATATGCTGTTGTGCTTGGCTCATTTTGCTACACATTTCTCAAATGTTTTAAAGATTTTACATTAAATCAAAACCCTAGAAGACACCAGTCAAGTGGAAATCAGCATCCCAGAAAAGGGTGGATTAAGCCAGTGTTGACTGTAAACCCTTTGTAACCAAGTCAATCAGATGAGGGCATGGTGTGACCTGAGGAGATGGGATTTTCAAAGGCACTGAATGGAGACCTGTCTGGGAGGAAGGAGTCCAGGGGGAGCTGGAAACCCTCCATGGAGACACAGTCCTGTTCTCCCCAAAATGCACAATCTTGTTGGAGAGATGAGTCCTGCAGAATGTGCTAATTAAGATGTGAGTCAGGCTCCATCACAGACTCCTCTCCTGCCTTAAACATGGTCCCCAATACGCTTTCTGTCCATCCCCATTGCTGGACTACCCTACATGTCTGTCTCCAGTTCATACTGGTTTTTACCTGCCCACAGAACACCTTCCCTTGTTACCTCACAGTCCCTACACACTCATCTTTGTTCTAGACCCCCTTTTGTAGCACAGTCCCCTCACCCCCAGGATGGGCTCCTTCTATTTCCAGCAGTACCACTGTCCTCCAGGGACCCTTGCAAGGGCCTTAGGAATTAGTGTGGATGTCTCCTCCCTCAGCCTGCACGTTCAGTCACAAGTCAGTGTATCTTTAAATAGTCTCAGGTCTATTCCCTGGTTTTGTTGCTCCTGACATGACCTGGCCTCTGTCTACCTCTCTAATCATATCTTGTGTTTCATGGGCCATGAGTAATAGGGAGCAAGCCTTGGGAGATCTGAAAGGGCAATGGCAGGCAGAGTTTGGAAGCAAGCTTGATGAGTTCCAAGTACTTGAAGGAGGCCAGAGTGTGCAGTGTGGGGACTGAAAACCAAGATTTCATAGGGAACACTCATGCTTCACCAGAAACTTTGGGATCAGGACAGCAAGCTCAAAGCTGATGTGGGATGAGCTGTGTCTCTAAAAACATAAGCTGAAGTCTGAACTTTTGTCATCTGTGACTGTGACCTAACTTAAAACAGGGTCTTTGTAGATGTAATTAACATGTAAATTGAGGTCATACTGAAGTAGAGTGCAGCCTTTATTATATATTTATTTAATCCAAGAGGCAGAAAGAGACATAGAATTCCAGTCCAGCGACTCCCTCCCCAAATGCCCACAAGCATTTGAGGTGCTGCTGGTGATTCATGTTAGGTCTCCCACATGGGTGGCAGGGACCCAAGCATTTGAGCTGTCTCCTGCTGCCTCCCTGGATGCATATTACCAGGAAACTGGAATTGGGGGCAGAATTGGGATGGGACACTCTGATATGGGATATGGACATCTCAACTGGCATCATAACCACTGAACCAAACTCCAGCCTCTAGTCTAATCTGACTGATGTCCTTGTAAGAGAAGAGACAGATTCTCTCAGAAGGAAGATAGTCACATAAAGACAGAAGCAGAGATGGGAGTCCCATGGCCACAAGCTAAAGAACACCTGGGGTTGGTCAGTGACCAGCACTCCCTCCTGGACCAAACTTCAGTCAGGTTCCTCTGAGCCATCTTCTTGGCTTTCTGAACCTAGTTTTAGCCAAGAATCCTTCTAAGACACTGTAGTGAGACCCACCCATCATTGGAATCCTACCAAGTTCTTCATTCCCTATCCTCGATATTTAGGTTCTTTGCTAATTGGCAACAAGAATCTCTCTAACCTTGAAGATCAAATCAGGTTCATCTTGGTGATTTTTCATCCTCAGATTATGCACTGTCTATAAATTCCCAACTATCTTTGCTGTTGTTTGGAGTTTAATCCCTCTTCTCTTTTACAATCATTTTAAATAAAAATCCTCCTCACCAATTCTGACAAGCATCTAAGCAACTGAAAACAACACGAGCCATCACTGAATAAGCATGGATTTTGCTAAAGCCATCAGAGGGAGTGTGATTTTGGCTCCACTGGCACCTTGATTCCAGACTTCTAGCCTCGGGAAGTGTGATCAGAAATGTTTCCCGTGTTGAGCCATCTGGTTTGTGGTACTTCGTTATAGCAGCCATGCGAAGGGAATACAGAAGCCAGCACCCCAAAGAAGCTCACCCCAAAGGCATACCTTTTGGGAATAGTTGAGAGCCTTTTCCACTTCAGATACGATGGAGTTGATGTCATCACTCTCATAAATGCCTGGGAACAAAGCACACTGTGAGCATGAGAAAGGGGTTGTGGATCCTGAGTTGTGTCCACACCTGGATGCATTAGGGCCATGCAGGGAAGACTAGAACCCAAGGAGGTGGGGTAGAGCCTTGGTGGATTGAGCCGAACAGGTACAATGGGGCTGACCTTGGGACCCAGTGTCCTGCCATTCACCCACAAGAAGAGCAGATTAGGCACAAAGATGTGTGTAGTGAACACTGCAATCATGTTTAGCGGGGCAGGGAGCATAACAGCTACTTTGGGATGCCTGGGTTTGACTCCTAGTTTCGCCACTTAACTACCTGTGTGCTTTGAGGCTCTTTGTTTCTCAGCTTCCTTAACTATAAAAGGGGGAGAATGGTCACCTCCCTCCTGGGTGATTGTGAAGGACAAAAATCGTAACGGATGAAGAATGCGTACAACTGTGTCTGGCACAAAATAGCTGCTGTGTGCCTATTTGCTCTTATTAATAATGATCACCAACAATGTCTAATGCCCAGTACTTTACATGGAAAGAAAGATCTGGGAAGCAAAGATCCAGAACTGCAGCCCCAGTTGGGTCCCAGTGTGCCCACTGGCACATCATATCTCCAGGAGTGACCTCCTCTGGGAGTCAGGCAGGCTGGAGAGCACCATGTCCCAGCCTGTATCAGTGTGCTGTAACCATGGTTTGCTTCACATGTTTCTAAAACTCATTCACTTTTTATTTAAAAAAGAAAATCTGTGTCACTCCTGACAACAAAAGCCAGTATTTTCTAAGTTTTGTTAACACAGTCTATCATAATCTAAAACAAAGTCGCTTTGTGCACCATCTATATCTACCTCGTGGGCCACATCCCAGACAACACCCTCTGGGAGACACTATAGGATCTTAAGGATGCCTTCAGAGTTGACATTCTAAGACACCTTTAAGGATTTATGCTTTAAAACTTTTTTTTCCTTTAAAGATTTATTTATTTTTATTGAAAAGGCAGATTTACAGAGAGAAGGGGAGTCAAAAACCTTCTGTCCACTGGTTCACTCCCCAAGAGGCCACAAGGGCCAGAGCTGAGCTGATCCGAAGTCAGAAGCTTCCTCTGGGTCTCCCATGTGGGTGCAGGGTCCCAAGGCTGTGGGTCATCCTCTACTGTTTTCCCAGACCACGAGCAGGGAGCTAGATGAGAAGTGAAGTATCTGGGACACAAATTGATGCCCATATGGGATCCTGGCCCATGCAAGGAAAGGATTTATCCACTAGGCTCTCATGCCAGGCCCAATGCTTTTAAACTTTAAAAAATTGTAGTAAAAAAAATAATAAAATAAAAAAATTGTGGTAAAATATACATGACATGAAATTTGCCATTTTGGCTAGTTTTAAATATAGTTCAGGGACATAAAGCATAAACAGAGTATTAAGTAATCATTGCCATTGTTCATTTATACAACAGGATTTTTACATTAAAAAACTTATCTTGGGGCCACCTTTGTAGCATAGGGAGTTAATCTTTCTCCTGTTGGATGCTGGCATCCCATGTGGATGCAGGTTAGAGACCTTGCTATTTCATTTCCAATCTAGCTCCCTGCTAATGTACCTGGGAAAGCAGTGGAAGATGGCCTAAGTATTGGGACCTTTGCACTCACATGGGAGACTTGTATGAAACTACTGACTCCTGGCTTTGGTCTGGCAGAGCCCTAGCTACTGAGGCCATTTGGAGGGTGAACCAGTGATGGAAGTTTTCTCTCTGTGTTTCTGTCTCTCCTGTGTAACTCTGCCTTTCAAATGTATTAAACAACAACAACAACAACCCCACCCTTTCAATTCCATTTTGTGGTTTTTGTTTGTTTTTTGAGAGGCAGAGGGATGCCTGCAATGGTCAGGACTGGTCAGGGCTAAGCTGGGAGCCAGAAACTCAATCTAAGTCCCCACTTTAGGCAGCAGGAACTAAACTATTTGAACTATCACTGCTGCCTCTCAGAGTCTGCTACCAGCATGCTGGAGTCAGGAGACAGAGTTGGGTATCAAACCCCATGCATTCATATGGGACACATTTGTCTCAATCAGTATCTTAACCTCTGGGTTAAATGCTCCTACCACCCCAATTTTAGATTTTTTAATGTGGTTTTTACATACTGTTCTTTAGGCATAGATGTATTACCTAAGGGCATTATATTGGTGCTGAGAAAACTGTTTATAAAGAAAGATGTGGCGGGACCAGCTAACACACCTGTCTCTCCAAACCAGTGGAAGCGGCCACCAGTAGCCCGGGTAACCTCCTTGTAGGCAATGGCTGTGTCGATGCGGCTGGCATAGCAGGCCGGAGCTATGGTGTCCATGCGGGGCTCACTCACATAGAAGAGGCACACGTTCAACTGGAGGTCACAGCCACTACATGCCTCTGCCATGTAGGCGCACAGTATGCACTGTGGGGGGGAGGAAAGGCAACAAGGACCATGGCTGTTGGCATCAGCCCAGTGTAGCCTGATCATTTTCTTGAAATGTCTGGACAACAGTGCTCCAGACCAGGCACAGAAAGAGATATGTCTGGTTCTGACTAGGGAGGGTCAGGAAGTTGGACCCAACAGTTGGGTTACACCAGGAGTGGTCAGCAGAGTGACAGCATTGGCCTCCCCTGGAAGCTTGTTAGAGATGCAGACTCTCCGGCCCCACCTGCTGAGCTGGAGACTGAATTTTAACAACATCCCCAGGTGCCTGCCTGCCCCTTAAAGTCCTGGCTTAGAAAATCACCCCCTTACCCCAGAGACCCCTGAAGGGCATCCTCCTGGTGGGAGAACACGACTGGGTGGTAGTGTGCAACGGGCACCTAGGACGCAACCTACGCACCATGTCCTGGTCGGGGATGCCCCCCGTGAAGAGGTAGATGCCCTGTGATTGGTGTTTGTCCTTGTCCTTGAAGTCCACTTCCACAGTCTTCCGCAGGGCACTGAGGATATTTCTGCTGCCCCCACACTGCAGGGTCAGGGCCCACCTGGGAAGGCACGGATGTGATGCCAAGGGCAGCTACCCAGGAGTTCCAGAAAGGGGAGTGTTTTTCTCATTTCTGCTCATGGCTGTCTCAGGACAGGGACTTTCTGGGGGAAAGAGAAAGCAACCCCACTCTAGGCTGTTCTCAGACCCAGCAGCACGGAAATACTGCCCACCACCTACCGCCAGGCGCTCTGTAAATTGTCGTGGCTCACGGGAACTAGCTCAGGCCTCCAGCTTTCGATTGTGCTTCCAAACCTTAGAGGAAGCAAAGACGATTTTGTTATTCTTAGGCAGGAGCTCTGTCCGTGCTGAGGCGCAGCTATTGCCTCTTGCTCCAGGATTTATTATCTGTAGGATGCTGGAGTCAAGAGCTGGAGCCGGGTGTTGAACCCAGGTGCTCTGATGTGAGACAAGGTCATCTTTATGGTGTGTTAACCACTAGGCTCAAAGCCCACCGCCATCATTGGTCATGTACAATCTCTCCCTTTCATGGCTATAGCCACAATCAGGTAGCTGACTACTTGATGGTCGCCCTAAGTTCCATCACTCCCGCTCTGTGCCTCTGCTCATGTTGTTTCCCCTTGCTCCCCAGGTCCTCCTCATCCCCACGTGCTTGGCAAATGCATCCTCAGTTGTTGAGGCCTCGGTAAAGGGGCACCTCCTCCATGAAGGATTCCTGAGCTTACCATATCCATACAGGAAAACTGATCCTGTCTCTGATACCTCACAGTCACATATCCTGCCTTTGATTATTTTTTAATATCTTCTTTTTGAAGATTTATTTTATTTATTTGAAAGGCAGAGATAGAGGGAGAGACAGACAGATCAATTTTCCATCTGTTGCTTCACTCCCTGGATGGCTGCAATGGCCAGAACTGAGTCAGGTAACAATCCAGAGCCTGGAACTCTAGCCAAGTCTCCCTTGTGGGTGGCAGGGGCCCAAGTTTGCTCTTTTCCCAGGCACATTAGCAAGGGTCTGGATCAGGAGTGGATGGGATACTGATGCTGCAGATGATTGGGCCACAACGCCGGTTTAATTTTTTTTTACCTATTTCTAAAGAGTACATTTTGTGGTGTTTTAATAAGCCTGTCTCCTGCCACTAGGAGATAAGTTCCTACACTTGAACTTAGCCAAAAGGCCGACAAGCAATAGGAGATAAGTTCCTTAGGGACAGGGATTGCATGAATTTACTTCCATATGCCCAGTGCCAGCAGGCACTGACATGGCAGTAGGTTTTCCGTTAACTCTGCTAAGTGAATAGATACATAAATGAATGAGATCTTGTCTAAAGTGTTTCTCTAAGTATTTTTTTCTGCACAGTTTATTAGGGAAAGATTAGGCCATGGTACTGAACAACACCTACTGGTAATTGTTAGCTCACTAGTATTAGAACATGCCCTATTTGATTTAAGGCTGTATAAAGTGTACACTGCAGGACAGGTGTTTGGTCCAATAGTTAAGATGGCTGATGTCCAGCTTTGGTTCCTAACTCCAGTTTCCTGCTAATATGAACCCTGGTCAAAGAAAAAAAAGGTTATAGCTGAGTACTTGGGTCCCTGCCACCCACAATGGAGTCCCTAGCTCCTGACTTTGGACTTAGCCCAACTCGGACTGTTGCAAGAATTTGGGGGGTGAACCAGCAGAAGGGAACTTTTTCCATCTTTATTTCTCTGTTTTTCAGGTTAGCTTTAGGAAAACCCACACTTCAAGTGGGCTCTTTTCTTTCTGTCTTCCCCAATTATTAAAAATGGTATGCAATCTTAAAGCTACATATGTGTAATTTTTAATTGTTCGTTTTAATATGTTATATGTCAACATTACCCATAGGCAACAAAGAGAAACAAGTGGAAAAAATAGAAAAGCAAAATGGACTCTATCATAATAACTACATTATATAACATTTACAGATAACAGATACATATAATAATTTAAGAAATTACATATAGTATATAAAATTTTGAATTATACAAAAAAGCTTGTATACAATTTGTGTGTCACATATATGCACAATTTTATACTTTCATACTTATAACTTTTAATTAGATTTAGAATTAGGATCTCACATCTTGGGAATATTGTAGCATGCTGCAACCAAGCTGAGGACTAAGACCAGGCCTATGGTTGGGGCCCTTCCTTTTCATGTTTATTGGTTTGGGAGCCAAATGGGGCAATGAGCTGAATTACTTTCTCCTAGCTGATCAAGCCGGTATGTTCCGGGGTCACTTATCACCTTCGCCCCAATAGGACAGTCCTGTAGCCATTGAATTATTCAGTGCCCCAAACAAGATCACCCAAGTCAGATAAACTGCGGCCATCCCAGGATGCTGAATGCTCAGAATCTCTGCCATCTAGCTGCTTGCCCTCAGCCCTAAGATGGTGCCCAAACCCCACACATGACCCACCCTCCTCACCCTCCCCACCCCAGGCCATGCCAAACATACGCGATGAGATTGAAGAGGTCTTTGTTGGATAGCTGCTCCTCCAGCAACAGTCTCAGGGAGTGCTGGATATGAATAATGTACATGGAATTGGTCGCAGAGATATCCAGCAGTATAACCACCCTAACAAGAAACACAAGCTTGAAGAAGAGAACCGAACCTCTCAGATACTGTTTGTTTTGTTCCATTTTACTATTTAAAGTTTTTTCCAGTGGGGTGTGGGTTGTGTGGAGGGGGTTGGATGCCAAATTCTTAGCTTGCCAAAATTTCCTCTGTGGGTGGAGGCCAACAGAGGTGAGTCGACAATAGCAGAAGAGGGGATTGTGGAACCGTGTTGTGCGGCGAGTTGCATAATGGAAGTCTCCGAGTGGAGACGGTTTTGGGGGGTAAAAATTGCCCATGATGGTTTTCAGTAGCTTCTTTTAAATAACTGACAGTTGATGTTGTTATAGGCTTTGTAGGGAACACAGGAACAAGGTGAGCAAATAAGGAATGAGGTGTACCTGGGCCTCTTGGGAATTGCTTGTTTCTTTGTGCCTGCTCTATGCTTTGAGAGTTCCAGCTTCCTTTGGCTTCCTTCTACTTTTACTATTTCAAATCTTTTATTCCCACCTCCTCCTTCCATTCTCATTCTGAAGCAACTTACATAAACAAAATTTTTAAAAATTCGTTGGACCTTTGAACTCTATTTCTTTTCAGCTGCGTGACCTTAAGCATGCTTTTTTTTAAAAAAAAAAAAAAACTCTCTGATCTTCAGGGTATTTAATTATAAATCACTTTAATTGGATTCTCCATTGGGTTGCTCAGATAAGTTATATGACAGAATTTCCAAAAGTTCACAGAAAAATAAAATTAAAAGATTGGTCTATTGTGTTGGTATATATAGTCTCTTCTGGTAACAACAATCCTAATTTTCCTTTGGGAAACAAACCTCTCTGTCATTAGAGCTGGGTGGAGCTGGGCCTACTCAGAGCAGCAGTGAAGAGAACCCTGGATTACGAGAAATCACAACTGGGCACAGTGAACGCCCCATTCCCTGAGCCCTGAGAATGCTAGAAAGTAAGGCTGGAACTTCCCATGACCCAACATTGTGCCATGTGTATAAAGAAGTCTGTCTGAAAATAAAACTACTAGAGAAGAAGGAAGAACAGAATGCGAGAGAGATTAAGATTGATTCTTGCTGTGAATGAACTTCTAGATCCAACCATGCCTGAAGGCAGCTATTAAACTTAGTCCAGAATTTTCAGTTACTTTAATCAGACTTTCCTGTTCTGTTTAAGCCAGTTTTGCATTTAGTCTCTGTTGCTTTCTAACAAGAAGAATCCTGAGGGGCACATGATGGCATCATCACCATGCGTGACATGGTTTCTGCCAATTGTTGCTGATCCCTACTCTAAGTAGTGCCTTCCAATGCTACCAGCAGGGAATCCCTGAGGACTAAGGCACTGCCTGGGTGAAGGTACCTTTTTTCACAGACGGTGCCCCAGATTCGTCTGCTGGCCAGAGACAGCCATTCAATCCGCCTCTCAAATATCCGCACGGCTCTGCTGAGCTGTTTCTGCAAAAGCAGGGGCCCAGTGAGTGACCACTCTAGGTGCGAGCCACAAGGAGGCCCGGGGAATGTGGGAGCTGACTTCTGGGAGTTATATGTCAAATCCCCAGGTATGAACAGCACAAACAACTCCACCACCACCCCTGAGCCACAGAGAAGTCGGCTGCAAGACTAAGCAGGGAAGAGTCAATGTATTGCAGTGTGTCCAATGGGAGAGAAGTCAGACCTTTTTTTTTTAGGCATCCAGACCTCTGTCTGGGTTGGCATATGGGGGAAACTCTGGAGACACATGTAGGCAGAACATATAGTCTCTCTGAAAGGCATTCAGGGAATAGCATATCTCCCTGTCCTTCCACACCCCTTCCCACGCCCTGCATTCTGACTGACCGGGACCCATCACTGACCTGGTACTCATAGAGGAAGGGCGGATCCACATGAATATTCTTCACTGTCCCATCATGCCATTCAAATTGTACCATTGCCTTCTGTGCTCAGTCATGGGCCGGATGGGGAGCCAGTAATGAGACACATATGAAGGGAAGGATTGTATGTTTGAGTACTGGGTTCTCCAGATCAGATGCTCTGATCACAACTGGGGTCATGTTACTGCCCCCCAACCCCATACGTGCTCACTACCAGCAGCAGTAGGAGTAGTATGAGCAGCAGCAGCAGCTAGTACTGCCTGGTTTGCAGCTGGCAACTAAGGGTCTTCAGGAATGTGATCCTTGGAATTACCTGTGCCTGACAGTAAGCTAGACTGTCTTCTTTGAAGGCTCTTCTGAACATCAGAGACACTGAGATATGGTTGCAGGGCTTTGGTAACAAGGAGTAGTCTGAGACATTAACACATACCAGCCACAGTTTGGGAATACAGCTAGGCCTTCATGGACGCCTTGAAAATTCAATTAATTCATCCTGTTCTTTGAACCTCTGTCAGATCCTCACGTCTACCTCCCTGTCAGTCCATTCATTTAGTCATTTATCTACCGTCTTCAGAACTGTACATCTGTCACCACCTTCTTCTTTTCATCATTCCATCGTTCCATTTACTTTCTACTCACCTGTTATCCCTTCCTTCCAGTTCTTTCTCATTCTCATCCTTTCTTGAGACACAGAGACACAGAGACACAGATGGACAAAGACCTTTCGTCTGCTAATTTCCTCCAGAAATCCACTTGGGTCTTCCAGGTCAGTGGCAAAGTCCCAAGTACTTGACCCATCCGCCGAACAGCATGTGCGTTAGCAGGAAGCCACAGGGAAGCTGAGTAGCTGCAACTCAGGCTTGGCACTCTGATCTACCTGGTAATGTTCACCCAAATGTTCATCCCCATCCTTACTTGGATTTCTACGTTGATCTTTCCTTCATTCCATCCTGTCATTTATCCTTTCATTTTTCCCTCCATCCTTCCATTTGTTCACATCTCCATCTGCCATCTTCCTTCCTCCTGTCCATCTACTTATATTTCCACTCACTCACCCACATTTTAACACATGCAGCCACCCATCACTTTCCCTTGTTCTTTTTACCCATTCATCTACCCATCTACTTAGCCATCAAGTAAACTCTGTACCAGACATGGAGGATACAGAGTTGGAAGAGAATTTTTTTCTCTTGAAGGGCTTATACGTGGTGGGGTTTACTCCCAGTAATACCTTATAGCAGCAATGAAAACCTGTACAAAGCACAGTGAGGGCACAAAGAAAGCACACTCAGCCTGGGATGGAGGGACGTCTCCATGGAGGAGGTATCTGTAGCCCTTCATTTACTCCCTCTTATGCCCACCTCCCAAGTTTCTTGTTCAAATATTCACAAAACAGCAATTATAGTAGAGTTGACAAATGCCCCAGAGTTCTCAGGCCTGCAATCCCCAGCTAGGCCCTTAGACTCCTGTTCCCCTGGGTTCTGCCTTAGGATTCTGATGCCAAAACATTTAAAAGGATGGGAAATGTCCCAGTGGAGCAACCTCCATGGAGGACTGGAGAGAATCATAATCTGAACTTGAATTACCTCATGGATAGTTGATGATACTGTTTTCTGGAGGATAGGCACGAATTCCTCCACAGGAGAAAATGCATTGGGTGCCAGAACCTGATAAAGGCTTAACTTTTTGGCTGAAAAAAAAAAAAAAAAAAAGTAGTGGCTCCCAGGGTGCAGGCTCTCAGTCAGTCACTGGCATGCTTAATGCTGCCCTCTCTGGTAATCACCTTTCAGACTGTTGACCTTGAGCCATTCTGCAGACGTCTTGTCCAAGTTGGGGAACTCAATTGTGAGAGGAGCTTGATGCTTTGGAGGCTTAGGTAGCAGACTTGCAAGTGATCCTTTTGCAATCTCTGTAGAAATCTAAATTCAGTTAAAAAAAACAAACAAACAAACCTTCATTGCATAGTTGTACCTTAGAGTTGGAAAGTCTTTCATCTTCCACTTCCACCATTACCTCTGTCCTATCCCCCTAACCTTGTCCCCCAGAGAGAACACCTTAAAGCATTACCTGGAAGATCAAAGGTGTCACCTGGGTCTCCTGCTCTGGACATTTCTGGAATTTTCAGGGAAGAGAGAGATGTACTTGGCAGCTCACTTTCTCTTGCTGGCCATCCTTCTCACCCCATTCTCCATCCTTACCGTTAAGATCAACTCTGCAGGCTTCCAAGATCATGGCTGCCTCTCCGTGGGCTCAAAACACAAAGCAGTAATTTCCACACAAAATTGTTCAGGGAGTTCTGATCCAGCCCAGCGCTCTCTACCCGCACCCCATTTACAAAGTGAGAAGCTGCAGCTCTGACAGGTTAGCTCACAGGACTAGTGCAGGAGTGAAACCCACAGTGGTGACGCCCACACTTCAGGGAACCTGTGCATCACCTACCTCCGTCCACATGCAGCTTGGCTCCTCCCATGGGCTGCTCCGGCGTAGGGCTTGGACTTGGCTGAGAAGGCTCTGGGCTTTCTGCATTTCTGCCAGGAGCTCATCCACATCCCGGCTGGCACAGAGCTGAGGGTGGTGGGAGCTATCAGCCACCAGGGGTGACCCGGCTACCAGTGGTCAAGCCACAAAGGGCCAGCGGCCAAGTTGAGATTGCCAGAGCTGAGTGGCAGACTGCTTATACCAGATGCCTGAAGATATGTTTTGTTCCATTTGTGTAGTAGTGACCTTCAGGGTTTTTATAGCTTTATAAACTTAATGAAAGTTTTATAGCTTTATAAATGTAAAGAAATACTTTACATTAGGATGGCTGTGATAGTGATGGTTTAGGGGCGTTTGGCCCAGAAGTTTTGTGGGCTGCTTGCATCCCACATCAGAGCATCTGGGTTCAAGTTCTGGCTCCACTCCTGATTCCAGATGTGTGCTAATGTGCACCCTGGGAGGGAGCAGGTGGTGGTTAAAGTAACTGAGTTCCTGCTTCCCACGTGGGAGACCCAGATGGGGATCCTGGCTTCTGATCCCCCAAGTCCTGCCTGTTGGAGACATTGAAGAAGTGTACTAGCAGATGGAAGTGTCTGTATCTTTCCCTCTGTTTCCCTTGCTCTCTCTCTCTCTCTGCTTCTCAAATAAATCAAAAAATCTTAAAACGGTTAAACACAGAATTATTATCTGACACAGAAATTCTACTTTAGTTATATATCCCAAATAAGTGAAAATAAGGACTCTGTTTACATATCAGAAGGTGGAATAGCCAGAAGGTGGAAACAATCCAACTAACTTTTACTAACAGTTAAATGAATAAACAAAACGTGGCACATCTAGACAATGGAACATTATACAACCATAAAAAAGAAATGAGTTTCTGTCAAATGCCACCAGATGGCAAACCTTGAAAGCATCATAATAAAAGGTGGCAGACACAAAGCGTGTATGATCTCATTTATGTGAACTATGCAGAACAGGTAAGTCCATATGGGCAGAAAGCAGATTGGTGTTTGCCAAGGGGTGAAAGTAGGGGGGATATGGGAGTAACTGCTTTGTAGGTACAGGGTTTCCTCTAAGGTGATAAAGATGTTTTGACACTCAGATAAAGGCAGAGATGGCACAGTCACTATTTGTTCAGTAAAAGTTACTGATGACTTCATCAAAGCCCTAACTTCATGTTCTATAATTTTACTTCACTAAACACACACACACACACACACACACACACACACACACAACTTCTGACTTGGGGCTTGTGCTGTAGTGTATCAGATAAAGCTGTCACCTGCAACACTGACATCCCACATAGGTTCCAGTTCAAGCCCTGGCTGCTCCACTTCTGATCCAGCTCCCTGCTAATGGCCTGGGAAAGCAGTGGAGGCTGCCCAAGTTCGTGGGCTTCTGCAACCACAAGGGAGACACGAGAGAAGTTCCAGGTTCCTGGCTTCAGCCTAGCTCAGCTCCAGTTTATTGTAGCCATTTGGGGAGTGAACCAACTGATGGAAGATATTTCTTTCCCTGTTCTCTCTCTCTCTCTGCCTCTCTATAACTCTTTCTTACAAATAAATAACTCAAGATTGCTGTCAAGCCCAGCGTGGTAGCCTAGTAGCTAAAGTCCTTGCCTCCCAACCACTGGGATTGCACGTGGGCACTGATTCATGTCCTAGAAGCTCCACTTCTCTTTTAGCTCCCTGCTTGTGGCCCTGGAAAGCAATCAAGCATGGATCAGAGTCTTGCGTCTCTGCACCTGCATGAGAGATCTGCAGGAAGCTCCTGGCTCCAGGCTTTGGATCAGCTCAGCTCCAGCCATTGCAGCTACTTGAAGAGCAAACCAGCAGACATAAGATCTTTCTATCTGTATCTGTTTCTCCCTGTAAATCTGGCTTTCCAAATAAAAAAAAATAAATCTTGAAAAAAAAAAAAAAAAGAATGCCGACCTTGTGGTGGGAGGGGCTCGGGGGAGTTTGGCTGTGGTGCTTGGGTGGTGGGAGCTTCCAGCAAAACTGCAGCTGTTGGGGGTATCTGAGCCAGGTCAGACTCAATGCTTGGGGCCAATCGGTGAATGAGTGAGCCCTGGCCTTTGGGTGGCCTGCGTGTCAAGTGGCACTGCGCTCTGCCCGCTGGCCACTCAATGGCAAGCTCTAGGGTCTTGGGAATAAGTAATTGCTGCCTAGGGACATCCATGGATAAGACCAATGTGCCTTAGGTGTATGTGAGGAATGAATCCTGTGTGACTCCCAGTGATGGGATCACTGTACTTGTAAGTAAGCGAGGGGACTGAGACCTGGTGGTTTGGAGGGTGCAGTCTGGAAGTTCTGTATGGGTCAAACTGATTCAAGAGCCCATGTGGGAGACCTGAGATGGACTGTTAGTGCAGAACATCACTGACCACCACAAACCAGTCCACACGAAAACTATGGCTGGGGGCCTGTCTGGCAGGGCTAGATTCTAATACCTGACTGTCGGAACAGGGGACAGGTCATATTAGGCAGGGTTATGACACTAACCAGCATGTGAGAGAATCAGGTCTGGGGGTAGATTCTGTGGGGGATAAGTGGGCCCAACCCTGTGGAAATACAAGTCAAACTGGTTAGCTCAAGAGTTGGGGTGGTGATGAGCTGAAATAGGTTTGAATGTGGAACCCACCAACACTCATGGGTACTGGGGCTGAGAATAGGCTGGACAGGTCCAAGCTACAGCACCCACATGTGCATCCTAAAACAGGGTGTGGAGTGGGCTGGGTAGCAACATCCTCCAGCTCATACAAAGGCCAAGATGGAGGGTTATGTTATGCCAGGGAAGGGCCTAGCACCTATTAATACATATAAGATCTGGGTCTGGGAGTGGGCCAAGTGGGGGAACCCGGGAAACTCCCCTATGGAGGCCTGGGTACTGGGCAGGCTGAGCAGGGTAACTTCAACCGTTGGCAGGGCCAAGCAAACTTTAGCTCATCAGCATCATTCCAGCACCCCCCAGTGAGTGGTGGGACTAGGATCAGGCCGGGTCAGGCCAGGCTACAGCATCCAAAGGCAAAGGGCATGACAGGTGAGGGACTATGCCAAACTGAGCCAGAGCAACCACTGGCATGTGCAAGATCTATAGCTGGGAACAGAGCTGGTTGGGGAGCTAAGGGGATACACTGGCTGGGTTGTGGTTCCCATTGGTAAGTGCTGGGGCTGGAATGGGAGCCGCATTCTGGTCTGGAAATGGCTGTAGTGTCACTTGGCACAAGTGTGGACTGGGATTGAGTGCACCAGACTGGGCTAGACTCCTGCACTCACTGGTGCTTGTAAGAACCAGGGTAGGTGTAGGACAGGCTAGGCCAGGTTTTTGTCCCTGCTGAGCCAAGTGTGAGCTGTGGCTGCATGTAGACTAGGTTAGCCTGGGCTGTAACACCCAACAATAATAACCAGAATGGGTTGAAGGCCAGTCAGGAAAGGCCACTGTTTCTGCTAGGACAGGAGGTAGACTAAGTAGGGCTGGCTCATGGACCCACTGGTGGGCATGAGATCTGGCATTGGGAGAGGATCTGATGGAGGAGCCTGGGAAACTCCTTTGTCAGGACACAGTCCCTATAGGTAAGCACAAGAACCATGATATGGAGCAGCCCAGACCAAGCCAGGTAACGATACCCACCAGCATACATTGGGCACAGGTCGGGGGTGAACCAGGCAGGGCCAATTCATATCACCCACTGGCAAATCCGAACACCAGAATGGAGTGTTTTGAATTGGCAGCAATTCAGAACAGCTGAACTATTAAAAAGCCACTTGAGCAATGCTCTCGGAGCATGCCCCACATCAGGAACCCTGGTATGGTTGGGAGGCTGGGTGTGACTTCTCCCTTCATCTTCCCCATCTTCCCCCAGATACAGAAAGGAAAAAAGAGAATGTGGAAACAATGGTCTGACCCACTATCCTATAGCCCTTGACCCTTTGAGCCCTAATCAACTATGTAAAGACCATCAAAATTAAAAAAAAAATCAAAACTAAAATAAAAAAAAGACTGCTGTCCCTTGAAAAATTAGAAGACCTGGTAATACTAAGATCCCATCCTAGAGAGCAGTAATTGGCTGGGGCTAAGTAGGGGCTGCCTCTTTAGACAGGACAGGGACTAAGTTATCATTATCCCTATACCTTCCATTGACTGTATCAGAGAGTTAGTTGGAATTTTTGTCATCAGTTTGTTTCCCTCACATCAAAGGAAACAATGGAAATCTGTGCTTACATCTCTCCATCCAGAGTGGGAAAACAGTAGCTAAATCAAGAAGGCCTTGCTTTTTTTTTCTTTAAGATTTATTTATTTTTATTACAAAGTCAGATATACAGAGTGGAGAGACAGAGAGGAAGATCTTCTGTCCATTGATCCACTCCCCAAGTGGCTACAATGGCCGGAGCTAAACCGATCTGAAGCCAGCAGCTAGGAGCTTCTTCTGGGTCTCCCACACAGGTGCAGAGTCCCAAGGCTCTGGGGCGTCCTCGACTGCTTTCCCAGGCCACAAGCAGGGAGCTGGATGGAAAGTAGAGCAGCAGGGACATGAACCAGCACCCATAAGGGATCCTGGTGTGTGCAAGGCAAGGACTTTAGCTACTAGGCTACTGCACTGGGCCAAAGGCCTATGCTTTTAAGATGAAATATTTTCTAAAATTTTCTTTTATTGATTTATTAATTTCGTAAAAATTCATGTGAAAGGCTTAGAGAAAGGAGAGAGAGAGAGAGAGAGAGAGAGAGAGAAATCATAGCCCACTGGTTCATTTCCCAAATGATTCTAACAGCAGGAGCTGAACCCTGAATCCAGAGGGCTGGAACCCAGTCTTTGTCTCCCATATGTGTAGCAGGGACTTTACAACTTGAGCCATCACCTGCTGCCTCCCAGGACATTAAAAGGAAGCTAGAATCTGAAGTGGAGGTACCAGGCCTCAATACTGGATATGCGCATTCCGAGTGGTATCTTAACTGCTATGCCAAATACCTTTCTAGATGAAATATGGTTTCATTCATTTATTTTACCTTCGGAGCCCCAGCAGTCTATGACACCTACAAAAGGAGTCCAGGCAATGCGGCATCAAGAAGGGGTACTGCATGACCTTGGTGCCCTGGTAGGAAGGGTCGGATGCTGGATACTTGAACAAGCTATTTCCTTATGATAACTAACAGGCACAGCTGATAGCTGAACAGATGATCCAATTCTTTGTGTGCCTAATGGGTCTGCAACACATTTACTAATCGTCATTCACTGGAATGAGGACACTAATAGATGGATTAGTACAGAACAGCCTGCTTGCTCTGTCCTGCTGGGGTTTCTCTAGGACACAGCATCAAGATCACTTTCCAACTCAGTACTCTGCAGAGCGCTTGGTAGGCCTTGACTTTGAATGGCAGGCAGCTGTGACTGAGAGGTCCATACCAGGCTTTGCAAGGTCTGTGAATCACAGTGTGCCATCAGCTCATCACGCACACTGCTGACCAAAGGAGTCCCTGTCGGTCCAGGTTGTCCTGCATCCTCTCACACACTCATTTTAACCTGGTATTTACACATTGGGTGTGAACAGAACAAGGAGGGGGAAACAAGTACACAGCATGGTCTGCAGGCCACAGCTGGGGAGGCAGGCAAGGGGCAAGTGTGTTGGTAGAAGGACCTACCTCTGCATCCGGGCTGTAGCAGTGGTAATATCCCCCAAGGGCTTCTGCAAGGTTCTTCAGGACAGCCTGCAAGGATGGGGACAGTGTCACGACCACACCAATACTTGGCCGAACTACAATGCTTCTGATTTTCCTGACGGGAGAACTAGGCTCAAGAAAGGAATACTGTGGTCCACAGCTTAGAGGGCCTGACTGGACATGGAGCCTTCAAGGCTGTCTCAACTTATATCACCAAACCCAAGAGGAACCTTGGAGAAGCTCGGGTACTTACGAGAGGCAGCTGACTATCACATTTGTAGGTAACCACGTGGATGAAGAGGCCCCTTCCTATGGTGGCCTGCTGCAGGTAGTCAGACAGGATATCAGAAGACTGATCAGGGCTACGGAGGAGACAGAAGAGAAGCGAGCACCTTGGGTCAAACCAGAGAACATTCCAGAGAAAAATGATGATTCCAGGGAAAAATCTGTGCCAGGGCTTTGTGGACTGCAGGTCTGATTGGCCCTGGCTACCCTGTCCCCTCGACCTACCAACATGATCCTCCTCTCGAATGTGTGTGTCAAGAGTCCTGCTTGGTGATCTCTGATCAAACAATGATTTGGTTCTTCAAACTCTTCATGGAGTCCGATACCCACCCAGGAGAGGAGACCTACCAGCTGCCCATGATGATCACCAGAGAATTCAGCCCCTTCAGAGTAAAGATTTTCTTCAGGGCTCGAAGCAAATTGCTGCCTCCCTCAGGCTGCAGTTTCTTTACCCAGAGTTTGAGTTCCTGGAGGCTGGTGGGGAGAGAGCAGCAGGGATCTCACTGTAGTTTACTTACCAGGTGGCAGGCCAAGGCAACATAAACTCATGAAGGCTTAACAACAACTCTTTGAGATGGGTATTCTTATTCCTGTTTTAAGGATGAGGAGACTGAAGCTTTAAGTGAGGATTTATGTAAAGTGATACTGTAAGCAACTAATAAAATAGATTCTATACCAGGTTAACTTCAGACCCTAAGAGTACACTGTCTCTTCTGTTTGAGGGGTTGGGGTTGGGTACGTTCTTTCCTGCCACACCCCACCCAGCTCTCCTGGGAGCCAGACTGCCATGTCCACTATAGAGTGAACCCTCTGACACTTATGGAAAGTTCTAAGAGAAGGCAGTGTGGCTCTGTGGTACTGTCTCATGCCAACAGGGATATATGCCATTGGCAAGAAGAGGAAATTTTTTTTTAAGATTTATCTATTTATTTGAAAGGTTATTTCAGAGACAGAGTGAGTGAGAGAGAGAAATGAGACAGAACAGTAGAGAGAAATCCTCATCCATGGGTTCCCTCCCTAAATAGTCATAACATCCAGGCTATGCCAGGCTGAAGCCAGAAGCCCACATGGGACACTGCTGGTGCAGGCTGCAGCTTAACTCACCATGCCACAACACTGGCATCAAGAAACTTTCTAACTCAACCTTGGATGAAATATCTTTAGTGGCAACAGTCAAACAATTTTGCTCTTTCTACTTCTCTTCCAACCAGTCAGAAAAGGAATCTGTAAATGCCCATCAACAGAGGATTGGATAAGAAAGCTATGGTTCATCTACTCCATGGAATACTACTCAGCTATTAAAAAAAACAAAATGCAGTTCTTTGTGGCCAAATGGGCCAAACTGGAAACCATAATGCTAAGGGAAATGAGCCAATCCCAAAAGGTTAAATACCACATGTTTGCCTTAATTTGATATGATGTTATGTATAACAAGTTATGTTATGAATGTTATATGTTGTGTATAAACCAAAATTGAAATGTCAATGAGGTGGTCACAGAAGGTGGATAAGAAATCGCATTTACTTTTACCATATTGGTTACTCATTACTATGTCAATTAATTCCATAATGATGTAAATTTTTGCTGATGGTATGTTGGAGCTTTTAATTGATTAGGATGATACTCTGCTGGCTCTGTCTTCAGACCAGAGAGGGTATACCTAAGAAGCCGTTGAACTTGACTAGACAATAAGATGCTGGACTCTATGTTTGGTATATGCTTGCAATGGGGGAATCTCAACTGAACTTGAACTGTGGTTATGCAACAAGGTGGAGGAATCCACCATGGTGGGAGGGTTTGGGGAGGGGTGGGGAGAATCCCAGTACCTATGAAACTGTGTCACATAATACAATGTAATTAATGAACTTAAAATAAAATTTAAAAAAAAAAAAAAAAAAAAAAAAAAAAGAAGGAATCTGTGGCCCGGCACAATAGCCTAGTAGCTAAAGTCCTCGCCTTGAATGCGCCAGGATTCCATATAGGCGCTGGTTCTAATCCTGGCAACAGCCCCACTTTCCATCCAGCTCCCCGTTTGTGGTCTGGAAAAACAGTCGAGGACGGCCCAAAGTGTTGGGACACTGCACCTGTGTGGGAAACCCAAAAGAAGCTCTAGGCTCCTGGCTTTGGATTGGCAAGCTCTGGCCATTGTGGCCACTTTGGGTATGAACAGCAGACAGAAAATCTTCCTTTCTGTCTCCCCTCCTCTTTGTATATCTG
The DNA here is from genome assembly GCF_030435755.1 of Ochotona princeps. NCBI lineage: Eukaryota > Metazoa > Chordata > Mammalia > Lagomorpha > Ochotonidae > Ochotona > Ochotona princeps. The sequence goes on along the minus strand of NC_080855.1, from coordinate 20,142,429 downwards.
ACTTTCCAATAAAAATAAAAAAATAAATCTTAAAAAAAAAAAAAAGAATCTCAGTTTGGTGCTCATGCATCGGTCTCCTCAGTATTTGAACTGTTGAGGTTCCTGTTTGAACAGACTGAAGTCCCTGACCTAGAACCAGTTTCAAGCAGGAACTTAATATCATTGCTTCATTATCACTGAATTAAGTGATTTCTAATTTTCTAACTATATCAAGTGATATGGAATTCTCAGTTATGATACTGGTAGAAAATTTCCTTCAATTATAGAGGGGCCAGCATTGTGTTAAGTGGCTTAAGCCACTACCTGCAATGCCAGTATACCATATGAGGACTAGTTTGAGTCCTGGCTGTGTTGTTTTCTATCCAGCTCTTTGCTATTGCACCTGGGAAAGCATCAGAAGATGGCCCAAGTGCTTGGGCCTCTGTCACCCATGTGGGAGACCTGAATGGAATTCTAGGCTCCTGGCTCCAGCCTGGTCCCGCTCTACCCATTGTGGCCATCTGATGGAAGAGGGAAGATCTCTCTCTCCCCCAACCCCACTCTGTTGTTTCTGTCTTCTGCTTTTCATTTGACTAAATAAATCTGTAAAAATATAGAAAGAGTTCCTATTAAGATAAACCCACAATAATACAAGTTTCACAGAGCAAATAATACTATGCATGGCAGAGATATGAGCGGGTGATGACAAGGGAAGTCCAGAATCAAATGAGTTGAACTTTCGGCCAATGTCAAGGTGACATCCTGGAGATTGTTTGCACAACCACAGTGGACATCATGGTAAATAATGCTTGCATTCACTGAGTTTTTGACATATGGCAGGCACTTAATTTTCATTTCATCTTCACAGCAGCTCTGTAAGGAGTAAGCATCACCGGCCTTGTTCTGGGAATGAGAGTTAAAGGACTTGTCGAGGTTACCCAGTGACTGTCAGAGACGTGACTCCAGGCCAGAGCTGCCTTAATCATCCAATAAAGACACTGGCACTTGGGAAAGAAATGAACAAGCTGACTTGCTGAAGGAAGGTGGCAGTCACTCACGTGGAGACACTGAGTTCCATGGAGTCTGGCCAGAGGAAGCTGGTGGTGGCACCGAAAGACAGGACATACAGCTTCTCCTTGTGGCTCAGCTGCTCTTCAATGAGCCTCTGCTGGGCAAAAGGACATCATGTCTCCCAGAGCCAGGACCAAAGGGTGGGGCTGGGTTCCCCTCTCTCATCCTGGCTGGCCCCACGGCCTAGAAGATGTGCTGTGCCCAGATCAGAAGACTTGAGGCTCAGCTGACCAACCAGTTCCAGGTTGACATTTGCTTCCTCTTGTTGAGTCTCATGGGCATGTGGGATGAGCATCCTGGCTGCCCCATATGGCAAAGCTGGATCTCCAGCACTTAACTGGCATCAAGGAGGGAGGACAGAGGTCAGGGCTGTGGTTTCTCTCCAAGGCATGTGAGCAGGGGATAGAGCAATGGGCACAGCATCAGCTAGTCCAAGGATCTTAAGCTGCAGCTGGTATGTATTCTTGTATTCTGTGAGAACTACACCCTTCCTTCTTCTGGACCAGCTAGAAATTTCACCTGTGTGCCACCCACTCTACCCCATCTGGGGGAATCTTTCTGAACTTGGCCCTGAGGACTTGTCATTTAGGGACATATTTGCACTGATACCTGTCCCCTGACTCCAGAGACCAGAACAGGTACAAGTCTGGATGAATAGCCCATATTGAGCCTTACAAAGGTCCTGGCAGACCTTTCTAGGAACAGCTATCAGCTCTGTGGTCCCCATCCCAATCCTATAAGAAAACATCCACTCCCTAGGACATCACAGCTGCATGGAGGCTTCGCTGTGCCAGACTTGGCACTGAGCACTCCACTCATGCAGATGCCTTTCGTTCTTATGTCAAACTTATTGGTATCACACTCATTTTACACAGAGCAGTAACTAAGGCACAGAGAGATTAAGTAACACAGTCCCACAGCTAGGAGGTGGCTAGGAGGACCTGACTCCTGAGTTCTTAGTTTTTGTTACAGAGGAAGCCAGAATAGGCCAGAAGTCCTGTGTTCTGTTTATGTTGGAGTCAGCTTCCAACCAAGTCCCATCTTCACCCTCTCTTTCCAGGGGCCCACGGTCTCTAGAGGCCAAGTCTAGTAGTTAGATAGTGTCGTGGTGAGAATAGTAGAAAGTCACATGGCAGTTAAACATGACTCTGGGGTTGGAAGGTAACACAGGTGCTAATTCCGGGGGTGGTATTCTTTATTAAACATCGTGTTTTGCATTTGTAATTGACAAAGCCAGTTAGCAAGCTCAGGAGGGGAAGGAGGGAGTGACAGGGTGGTCCCAGCTACTTCTCTGTGCCAGAGAAACTCACCCCCAGGTCATTCTGGAACTCCTCCCTCTGAGGGCCATTGCCCACTGCCGACGCGTCAATGAGGATGCCTACTCTGGTCCCTTTAATGAGGCCAAATGCCTAAAACCAAACAGAGAAATTTAGAAACAACCAGAACAGCCCTCTGCCTCCCCAGGACCATACAGCTTGGAGTGGGTCAGCAGGGCAAGTACTCCCCTCCCATTTACAGGAAACAGCTAGAAAACTCCCTGTATAGCAAAACCCAACATTCCCTCCCCCTTTAATATTTGCTGTCTGCATTTATGAAGTAATACACATGTTCATTATCTAGAACTTGGAGGTTATAGAAAAGCCCACTTTGCTCACAAGATACCTAATGATATTTGCTTATCTTATTTCTCCGTATCCGTATTTATGTCTTCCTTGCTCTACCAATCAAATGCAGGCATGGTGAGCCCACCAGCTGTGGTGACATTTCTGTGAGATTTCACTTTTATGTTCCTAACACCTATTACTATCAGTGCTGTTGGATTCTGTCCCTAAGTGCTCATCTTGTCACAGCTCCACTGGGAACTGGGACTTTCATTTGCATGAAATTGACATTCATCTGGGGAAGGAGACTCCACAAGATTCTTCTGGCCTTAAATTCTACTTTATGGGATGCTTAATTTTCCTGTTCAATTCACTCTTCTACTTTCATAGAAGAGTATTTTACATCTCTACCACTTCCTTTCTGTATTCTCCCAGCAAGTGATCGTTGTCTCCAAATTCACTGAAAAAACAGAAATTAACAATAAAACAAAACAAAAATCTTTCACATAGAGAATCTACCAATTTACCAGCTTATGATGCACCTAAAACTATCCATCAAAGCTCTGAGCCTATCAATTTGATGTGTAGCTGGATCTTCTCTTATCAAATAGGACTTTAACACTGCTATCGCTCCTATAGGCTCATCAATTACTCCTGATCTATTTTTTGCACAGCATCCGTCACCACACACATGGACCATAATATTGCCCATCTTGAAAAAGAAACAACCTTTTCAGGATCCCACTTCTTCCTGCATCAGCACCAATCCTCTGCTTCCCAGGCTGGCAACACATCATTACTTATGTCTGTGACCCTCTCACACTGGACTCTTCCCCACTGCTCTGAAGTCACACTTGTCAGCCAGGGGGATCAGTGAGTCCCCTCTTGTCAGTGATCAAACCCAAGTTCTCAACTTTCTCAGACTCTTGAGTAGCATGTGACAGACTGTGTTGAGAATTGGACAAGTTGAAAAAGTTAGCTTTCATGTCTCCCAGGCCACCACATTCTCCTGCTTTTTTGACTCCTCGACAGCCAGTCCTTATTAAGTGTCTTTGCCAGAGTCACCCTCTCTTCCCTGTTCCAATGTCCAGATCTTGGCGTGTTCTAGGGACTTGCTCCTGGAGGTGTGGGGCATGGACTGACAGCATTAACATCATCCAGCAGCTTGTTAGGAATATAGAACCTCAGGTCCCATTCCAGAGGCACTCAGTCTATATTCTATACTCTAACAAGACTTTCTGGGTGATTTGACCGCATACTAAAATAATTTTTTAATTAATTTATTTTTATTGGAAAGGTAGATCTACAGAGAGAGAAGGAGAAACAGAAAGATTTTCTACCTACTAGCTCAGTCCCCAAGTTACTGCAACAGCCAGAACTAAGCCAATCCAAAGCCAGGAACCAGGAGCCTCTTTTAGGTCTCCCATGCGGATGCAGGGTCCCAAGGCTTTGGGCCATCCTTGACTGCTTTCCCAGGCCACAAGCAGAGAGGTGGATGGGAAGTGGAGCTGCCAGGCATGAACTGTGCCCATATGAGATCCTGGGCATGCAAGGTGAAGATTTGGCCACGAGGCTATCGTGCTAGTCCCTGCACACTAAAATTCGTGAAACTCTGGATTGTGTCTGCATTTTACCCTCTCTCACACATGCACGCCCTATACCAGAGTGTGGCAATGCTGGCACTCTTGACATTTGGGAAAGGGTGATTCTTTGTTATGAGGAGCTGCCCTGGGCATTGCTGGATGTTGAACAACACCCCGGCTGCTGGTAAACTGGGTGCCAGTAACCTCACTCCTCCCCCAAGCTGTGATAATTAAACATGTTTTCAGATACTGCCAAATGTCTCCTAATGGCAAACTGACCGCCCTCCCATCCCCACTCCTGTTGAAAACCACTGCTTTGCATTTGCCTCCTAAGTGGCCTCATGAGTCTCATGTCTTTAAATGCCAACTGCACAGTCAGGATTATCTGACATCCATCTCCAGGGCAGTCTCCCTTGGAACCCCAGACATGTGCACCTTGCAGCGTGTTCCACATCTCCATCTGGATACCTTGGAGGGCCTGCAGATTCTGTATGTCCCGACATTACAACGGTAACAATTTATAACGTTATGGGATGACTCTACCTTCAGACCAGAGATGGTCTCCCCAAGAAACTGTTGAACTTATCTGGACAATAAGTTGCTGGACTTTATGCTTGGTAGATGCTTGCAATGAAGGAATTTCAACTGAATTTGAACTGTGGTAATGCAACAAGGTGGAAGAATCCACCATGGGGGGGGGTGGGGGGAATACCAGTGCCTATAATACTGTGTCACATAATGCAATGTAATCAATAAAAAAAATGTCTAGGGCTCGGCAGCGTGGCCTACTGGCTAAGGTCCTCGCCTTGATCCCATATGGCTGCTGGTTCTAATCCCGGCAGCTCCACTCCCTCTTTATCTCTCCTCCTCTCAGTATATCTGACTTTGTAATAAAAATAAAATAAATCTTTAAAAAAAAAGTCTAAAAAAAAGATTCTGTATGTCTAAAACGAGATTTCTTGGCTTTCCACCTCAAATGCATTCTTCCCTCGGTTCTCCCCCACCTCACTAAATTGCCTTCAACATCAGCACAGGTACTCTGGCCCCAAACCTATCCAGTCCATCAGCAAGTGCTGTGAGCTCTTCCTTCACACTGTGCTTTGAGCTCACTGTTTCTCATCCCGGCCCATGCGAACGCCCATCCTACTAGCTCACAGTCTGTTTCTGGTCTCTGCTGCCCTGGGTCCATCTGTGCAGTAGCTAGAGTGATCCTTTTCAAACTTGTGAGATCACATTACTCCATGCTTAATCCCCTTTCAAACCCAATCTCTACAAGAACCTCTTACTCGGAACCTGCCCACCTCACCTCACTGACTTCACTGCTCACATTGTTCTCACTGTGCTTGCTGTGTTGACATGCCTGCTGCTTCCGGGGGGTGCCAACCTTGTTTCCACCTCAGGACCTTTGTGTTTGCTGTTCTCCTTTTTCCAGAATCTTCTCCTCTAGATCCCAGCCTGACTCATTCCTCTGTTTCATTTACCTGTGTCTTCAAACGTTCCTTCCTCAGAAGGAGTTTCCTTGGCTACTGTACTTCCATAGCCCTCCTTCTGTTTCGTGCTTTATTCTCTTGCCCTGCTTTAATCTTTCTTTATAGCATGACCTAGTGCAAAGTAAGTGCCATATAAATAGTTGCTGTATTGTATTGTTCAGGGAATAGTGACAAGGAAAAAAAAAAAGGCCTGTATGGGTTCGGTACAGAAGATTTTTTTCCAAATATTTTTGACCCACAGTTGGTTGAATTTCTTCACATGATTTGTGAATTTCTTCACTCTCTGCTCCTCCTCACTGGGCTGTCAAGTTTCATGTAGGCAGAACCTTTTTATTGCTCACGTGTGTATCCTTAGTCCTGAACAGCGCTAGATAAGAAGTCATCACCTGATAAGTATTTGTTGAAATTCATGACCCAAATGAAATGTGAGGCATCCTAGGACATTGCTGATCCCCAGGGGCCAGAAGTCAAAATTTACAGCCAGTTCTGTTGATCTTAGAACTTAAAAAAGCTGCTCTGAGAGCTTTACAGCTTTTGAAATTGAAAACATGCATTCCCTTAAACCTAGCCATTGAAATTCTAGAAATTTATCCTTTGGAAGTAATTGGACAAGCACAGAGATGTAATTGGAATTCAGTGATACCAGATAGTCTCAGCTGTCAAGAGAAGTCTGGAAATAGACATAAAAGTGAAATACCAGGATTTTAAAATCTTGGCAACTATTAGAAAAAATATTTAAAATTACAGAGCCAAGAAAAACACAGCTGCAGGCCAGATCTGGCCTGCATGTTGCTACCCTGCCAGCCCTGCTTTTGCCCTGCACAGATTAGAGACACAGGGCCATTAAACACTTTGGCTTTCCATGCACAACCTCCTGTCTCCCTTTTACAGCCCATGAGGTTTGGGGGAGCTCTCCTAGGCTCCTCCTGCTGACTTCTCCCCACTATTTTCCTAGGAGTGAGTACTAGTTCCAGACATACCTACTTAATATATTTCACTTCCTTGGCTATGGTGATTGGCTTAAATTAGTCCAATGAAATCCAATCCCAGGACTTGGGAGAGTGTATAGGGAAGAAGAAGTGAGGTCCCTTTTGATTAGAGTTGTCTAGGTGGTAATATAAGCTTAGAGCTTACATTACTGATGACCACTTCCCCCAAGCCTGGGGACAGTCATTCCAAAAATTTAACCAACTCAGAGGAAGACAAAGCCCATAGACATAGGGATGACACTATTTGAGCACCAGGATACAACTATGTCTGAGTTTTTCAGGCATGTAGGTTAAGACATTTCTGTTTTAACTTAAGATAATTTAAAACTAGCACCTGCATCAGAAAGAGTTCTAATACGTACAGATGGAATGAGCTAAAGGGGGGCAAAGAACGAATCCATATCCATTACCTTATTGCTGTTTTCGGTGAGCCACCGAATTCTGTGCTGATAGAGTCCAATAGCTCTGCCAAAACACCAGAAAAACTCATCATATACAAGGTCAGCTTCATCACTGAGCAACAGTTACTTATATGGAAGTAAAGTGTGCATTGGACTCTTTTTTTAAATGGGTCTAAGACTTTGGCAGAATATAAGACAATGTATACCAAAGAGAAAACTAAAGACATTAGCTTTGCCAGGACACTTCGTAAAATACAAAGAGACTATGAAAAGGATGGGGTGGTTAGACACAGATCCGTTAAGTGATGCGATGCACACTTTAAAGACTACAGTTTGGTGGAACAAGAGGTGAGCTGCGGAGGATGGCGTAGCAGGTTCTCATGAGAAAGGCCGAAGGACATTCTTGTACTTGTTCAAGTCTGACTTCTCAGATGAAGCTAGTTCTAGTCCTCTAGGGGGGTAACTTAAAGGCATAAGTCAAGCAGTTCAGCAGCAGCTTCTCCAAGGTCTGATTAACAAAAGCTTAGCTTCTGAAAAGTAGCCAGGGAAAGGTCTCAAACTCCCCTTGTTGCAAAGTGTTGTAGTGACTAGTAGGAGGCCAGCATGTCACAGGTTCTTAAAGTAAGGACTCAGTCACTTGAGCACATGTCCTCACATGGGATCTGAGTGTCTACAGAGGAGCAAGGAAAGCCTTCAGGATGAAATCACAGGGCAGTGGGTCGTGGTTAGAGCTAGAAGAGGCTCGTGAGTGTGAATAGATCTGAGAGGATAAACTTTGTAGAGACTCTTGTGTTGGGGATCCAGGTCTGTCCTCCCTGGCTGTGTGTCTTTGCTCAGGTGGGTGACCTCTCTGAGCCCCAGTTTCATCATCTCCAAAATAAAGATAAGAAAAAGGCCTGATCCAAGTTTGTTCAATACCAATTAGCTAAATAGATTTGAACATTCCTTAAATGCTGAATTTCACAATTAAAAGTAAACAAGCAAGACACTATAGAATTCCTTAACATCTGTTTAATCTTCCAACCCAATAAAATTACCATAATATTTATATTTAAAAATGCTTTTATAAACAGCAAATTGGTCATTCTGTAAATAGTCATTAGCAATTGATTTTTGGATAACTGGCTTCAGAGTAATACACAGTTTTGATCTCACCGAGTAAGATCATCTGTGCATCCTTTACTGGAATTTCTGACACAATGATAAATGTTAGCTATTAATTATTATCACCTTCTAAGAAACCTCAGGCAAACAATAATTATGGATTAGAGATGGCTAGATCAGGGATGCAATCTTAAGAACTGTCATATCTAGTGACTGTTAAGAGATACGTTTGTATCTACATGTTTATATATATATGCTTCTGTACATATTGAGTCAGTATACATTTTTATAACTTTATTCATACAAAGTGAATAAATTTCACATATTTCACAATAAAGACGTAGGAGCATAGTGATATATCCCATCCTATTCTATATATTTTGATACATATATGGAACTATATGAGCCAAACCAATTTGACATGGAAAAGTAGTCACTCTTACCCAGGAAGCTGGAGTCAGGAGACAAAATGAAGAGACACAATCAGGCACCAAATTCTGCCATATCAGTGTGAAATAATGTGAGATGTGGATATCTTAAACATCCTATGCCAGGGGCCTGGTGCAATGGCTCAGCTTAATTCTCCCCCCTTCAAGTGTTGGGATCCCATATGGGTGCTAGTTCATGTCCTGGCTGCTTTGCTTCCCATCCAGCTCCCTGCTTGTGGCCTGGGAAAGCAGGCAAGAGTGGCCCAAAGCCTTGGGACCCTGCACCCACGTGGGAGACCTGAAAGAAGCTCCTGGCTTCAGATCAGCTGGCTTAGCTCTGATTGTTGTGCCCAGTGGGGGAATAAATCAGTGGATGAAGGGTCTTTCTCCTTCTCTCTGTAAATCTGCCTTTCCAATAGAAATTAATAAATCTTTAAACACACACACATACACAAAACAAAATGATCTGTCAAACACTGGCCCTTAACATTTTTTATTTTCTGCTTGAGAAAAGATGAGCCTGAGGTTGGAAGAGCTAAGAGCCTTGCTGAAGGGCCCGGCAAGATCACTGTTGGAACAGTCACTTTAGGACTGCTGAAATGAGACCATTCTTGAGCTCTGGGTGTTACCGATAAACATACTTACTCAGAAAGCTTGGATTCAAAATGGCAGATGGTCTGAGTGGAGAAGCGGATTTTCTGCATGACATTGCTGCCTTCCTCCCTGAAGAAGCAAAAGGCTTATGAAGGAGCCTCACGGCCCTAGAGCCTGAGTACATCACTCAGTTGTGGATGTTAGAGGGGAACAGCCTCAGACTTACAGCACAGCTGTGCCCTGTTTTATCAGGTCAGCCAAGGTGAGTTTCTGAAACTCTAGATTGTGATTCGAAAGCCAATCTTCGGGGTCCTCAGAAGCTGAAGGCCAGGTCTTACTCCCCTGCAGCCCCTGCAAGACAGAAGCCAGAGTCAAACAGAAATCAGAGGGAAGAGGACGGGATGCTTTGGTTCCCTTCACACAGGAATTGTCAACACTCACTGATCCCATCTAAAGGTATCTGCCAGTTCTCCTTGCTGAGACCATAAACAAATGTGGAAGCCATAGGGCCGACTGCATTGGAAAGACCATTCATTCTCATTCTCATTCTCTACCTCTCACCTCATCCCCAATACGTGGCCAGGCTACTCAAAGACTACTCACCATATCTACATTGTTAGCCTGAAGACACAAGCAAATGGCCAGGCTATATGACAAAAGATCCACAACTCTGGGGTGATAATCAGGATTTGGTCAATAATTGCCAGCCAGTTTTCCTGTTATTGTTTTTTGTTTGTCTTTGTCTCCACTTCAACTGAGGACCAATAGCAGAAAGCCAAATCTCCCCCTGCCCCTGCCACCAAAAGCAATCATAACACATACCGCTTCTGATGAGCCTTCTTCCAGCCCCCTCATAAGCCTCCTGCCTTACTTGAAGCCTTCACTTTTCCACATTAGCTCTTTCTCACTCCCCTACCTGCCTTCGACTATCTGCCAAACACAAGTGATGGAGACTGACACCTTTTCTAAAGCGAGTTCTGGATGCACTGCCTCTGCGTGTTCTTAGGGTAGTCTTTATTTCCACATTTGCTATCTCTGTGTCTTTTCAGGTGCCTCACCTTTGCCTTTTATCAGCCTAAGGGATCTCCAACAAATGTTAGCTATATTGAGAGACAAGGGAGTGGGTTCATTTGGTCCATGGAAGTTAGAACTTGGAACGAGTAGGTGGATGTTTAGGGGGAAAGAATTTGCCAGCTATCACCAGAGTCTGCTCGTGAGTAGACCACACCCTCCTTGCTTGTACCTAGAGACATGGGCGCCACTTTACATGGTGCTTAGTTCAGGATGTAGTTGGTGGTCTTGGTAGTGGACGTGAAGATGTGTTTGGCAACTAGTCAACATTGGAGAAGTTTTCTGAAAGCCAGAAGACAGGGAGTCCTCCTTCGAGGCTCTGAGTCTGCTTTGGTTTGCCGGAGGCTGGCATTTCTATTTCCCTTGGGAACTTCTGAGCCCTTTGTGTGAAACTAGACACTGTCCATTCTGTGTGAACAAAGAGAAATGTTCTTGTTCTCTTGGAGCTTATACTCTAGTGTGAAGAGATGGACAGTAAACAAGAAATGAAATCCACATACATAATAGTTTCAGTCAGGAACAGTTCTATGAAGAAAACAGAGCAGGGAAGTCTAAGGGAAAATGACTCAGGTAGAGAAGGGGAGGTCACTTTTGGCTGGCCGAGCGTCAGTGAAGGCCTTTCTGATCTGAGCCCTGAAAATGAAGCAGAGCCAGCCCCACACGTTCCAAGCAGACACATGGATGTGGGAAGAGGGTTGAGTGTTTTAGGACAGCAAGGAAGTTGCTGTCGTTTGGTTGTAGTGAATATGGGGTAGCATGATACACAAAGAGGCTGGAAAGGTATACAAGGCCTGGATCCTAGGAATGCTTCCAGGGCAACCACTGTCGTTTATGTGAAGTAATGAGTCTCAAATGTTGCTAAACTTGGCCATGACCTGCTTGGGCTGTGGAATGACAGATACTAGAACAGGAGATCATCTCAGTTCCACCAAGAAACACACCCACATTTGGTGACTGTGGGCCTCAAGTGCCCACTATACTCATCGCTAAGTGATTTCCCGGACAGCTGTCTGCATCCTGCATGGTCCTCCTCGAGGTCAGTGAGGTCAGTGAGGTCAGTGAGGTGGTGGACAAGGAGTTGAACATTGCTGTTGCTGAATGGCAGCGTTGGTTAGAACAGAGGCTATGAGAAGAGGAGCAGGAGAGAGAAAGGAGTGCGCCACACGTGGGGTGCCTGTTTACTAGCTCTGTCACAGGGTGGCATCTCCTTTTCTCTGTGGTCATGGGAGAGAACATAACGTCTTGAGTGTTTCTGCATAAACAATTCCCAACAATCATCTTTACTTCCCCCTGAGGTTTGGTCATAAATAGGTCACTATAAAATGAATATAATGAAAAGAAAATGCTGTTATAATGCTCCACGAAGTATTGCAAGCCTTAAGTGCTGTGCCTGAGGCTTGCTCTCGTTTCTGTTGTAAAAGGAAATTAGCAAGTGTTAAGGAAGTGCAGAAAAACACTCTTTTAATTACGGCAAACAGAGAGCTAGCACTTATAATATGTCAAGCAGTTTCTGGATAGAAACTCAGTTAATTCTACTAAGTAGGTTCCGTCCTAACCCCGCTTGGCTGACAACGAAACTGAGGCACAGGCATTTTCAGTCATGTGCTCAAAGCCACACAGCTAATGGTGAAACTGGGATTCCAACCCAACTGTTTCAAGGCAGGCTAGAAACCACAACACTCTACTGCTTCTCCAAACTAGCACTCGGCTGTGGCTGTTTCATGAACTGATGGGCAGCGAGCTGACTGACAAGGTAACTTTCTCACTGTGTGATTCTGAGCTGAAGGGTGTTCTTCCTTTTAACAGCTCTAAAACCATGGTCCCAGTCCCACACCTGGGGAAACATTGCTCTGCGTCATATGAACACTAGATGTCACTGTTCTAACCCTTCAGGGCTCAGCCATCGCCCTGCTTGCTAACATTGAGAACGGAGTCTTAGAGTTGACCATCTCTCCATTTTTCCTACGTTTGCAATGATCTGTCATATTTTAGGATGTGGGCGTTGTTTTATGAACAGCTAGGTATCCACTCTTAAACATATCGCAGCTTTGACTTCAGGGTCTGCTGATTAGAGAAGGGTAAGATCTTTGTTTACACAAAAAATGGTAAGCTCTTTCCACTGATTGCCATTTGCAAAGCAAAAGAGGCCTCAGCTGTGGCTGATATATTTAAGTGTGGTCCTTTGCATATCTGGAAGCTACTGGTTTTGATATGAAATTAGATCAAATGAAGATCCAGGTCATTATTGCCTGAAGTCACTGAAAAAATTTCCTCAGAATCTGAAGACACTCTCAGCCTTCTCTCACTTTCTTTTAACTAAACTGTTTTCCTATAAATGCCCAGACTTGAGAAAAGTAAAACATGACTATCTGTCCAGTTGTTTAATTGTCACCACTCTGAGTGTATACTTTCTGATGACTGTTTCAAATGCGTCATATTTAGGCTCTAGCGTAGATTGGAAGATGGCTATGAACCAGCTGTGCACATGACAACCCGAAATGGCAGTTGCATTCATGGTCGAGTGAATTCTGAGTTGTAGACAATCTATGCGCTCTCTTGTGTAGACAGCTCATGCACACACTGAACGTCAGCTTGCAATCACAGTCTGGCTATTCTAGAGGGTAATTCCCCCATTGTAATGATCTTGCTCAAATAATACTTTCTGAAACAGATTTCTGAATCTAGATTTTTTTTTAGGGAATCCTAAAAGAAAAACAACCTCAGTAAGGGGAATTTTAGAATTAAGTGTCACACATTCCAGGCTTTGATAACATGATTAAAGTCTTCATGTACCCCAGAATATTTATTATTGTGGCCGAGAAGCCACTATGGATTTTATAAACAGTATAGAGCTTTTTAGGTCATTTCTAGAGGGAATGGGAGGTGAATGTTTAATTAATTATTTTCAGTTCTGAGATCCCAAAGTAGAGCACCCAGAGTTTGGTACATTCTGCAGTGCCTGATGGATCTGTCAGAGCTGCTACTCAGTTAAAGTGCTGTGGTTTTTTTACCAGTAAGTCCTGCGTCTGATTAAGAGGTGTAACCAGTAATCCATCATCTGGATTTTGGCCAGGTCCATTCATAGTCTCTTGGTTCAGTTGCTTCTTGGGGTCTTCGTCAGCGTTTCTCCTCATGCTACAAAGAAAAAGTGACTTGATCAGTGCCCCAGCCCTCAGCCTAGCCTCCGTACTGCCAAGTCCTCTGTTCTTCCCCCTAGTTCCAAAAAGGATTCCAGAAATATTTTTATGTTTGTGCAGTAACTGGGAAGGATTCCCATAGAATCCTGATAAAATACGGACCCAAGATTCCTGAGACATTATATTGTTCTGTCCTGGTGGTTGGGTAAAATTCCTCTAGGGTGATGCATTTATCATTGACCCAGTCTCACTTCCTGGCAGGAGCTTCCCATCCCTCTCAACTCTCCTGAGCAAAAACGTTGCCATTTTCTTTTACAGTCATTTTCCAGAAGGTTATTTTCTTGACCATGAAAGACATGACTAGGCTGTGTAGCCATTATGAAAGCACTTAATGCTTATCTTCCTATGAAGGAAAAGTAAACACCGGCAAAGGGAACAAGTCCGGCACGTGGACAATAACAGTTTCGCAGGTTTTCTCCGTCCAGCTCAACTCCTCTGTAATTAGTTAAACACCTGTTGGGTTATCAGGCTTAGTGCTCGGTGCTAAGAATACATTGATGAATAAGGTAACGTGGGTTTCACAACTTTGCCTCTTTTGGCATTTTGGACCCAAAAATTCTCGGCACTGAGGACTGTCTTGTTTATTGTATGTTTAAGCAGTATCCCTGATTTCTACTTACTAAATACCAGGAGCACTCTCTACCATGTATTCAAAATGTCTCCAGTCCTTGTCAGATGTCTTTTGGGGACAAAACCATCTCCATTAAGGTAGATATTGTCCTTGTCCTCAGGGAGTGTTCATTTAAGAGGGACAGAATAATGTTAAAATGTTAAAGGAAGCAGTCATCTCTCAGTCGCTGAGGGGGATTACCTTGAGGACTCTGCACTCCTCAGCAAAAATCAGAACCTGCAGGTACTCAAGGCTCTCATATAAAATAGCATAGTATTTGCATATGTAAATAGTTGTGCTGCTACATTATTTAGACAATGACAAGGAGAGGTAGAAATTTGTACGTGTTCAAAACAGATGTGATCTTTGTTTCTTTTCCATCCATAGTTGGTTGAATCCACAGATGTGAAACCCGTGGATACTGAGTGAGGGCTGACTGTAATTACCGATAGGGGGGAAAAGCTATGAAGCAAGGAAACAGGATAATGTTATAATCAGGAAAGGCAACTACTCTAGATAGGGAAGGGGGTGAAGGAAAGTGTCTTTTGAGCTTAGTCCTTGAAGGATGAAAAAGAGATAGCCATGTTAAGGGTGTGTTGAAGGCACTAGTAGTAGGTATGAATCTCATATTGGAACATAGGATCAAGTCCTGGCTCCTCCACTTCCCATCCAGTTTCTTGCTCATGTGCTTGGAAAAGCAGCATATGATGGCTCAAGTACTTGAGTTCCTGCTACCCACATGGGAGATGCAGATGGTGTACCTGGCTCCTGCTTACAGCCTCTCCTGGCCTTATTGTTGCCAACGCTGGGAAGAGAACAAGCAGATAGAAGATTCTCATTTTCTCTCTCTCAAATAATATTTTAAATTTTATTTTTATTGGAAAGTCAGATATACAGAGAAAAGGAGACACAAAGAGAAAGATCTTCTGTCTGCTGATTCACTCCCCAAGTGGCCTCAACGGCCGGAGCTGAGCAGATCTGCAGCCAGGATCCAGGAGCTTCCTCTAGGTCTCCCACACTGACACAATGTCCCAAACCTTTGGGCCGTCCTCGACTGCTTTCCTCAGGCCACAAGCAGGGAGCTGGATGGGAAGTAGAGCAGCTGGGACACAAACCTGTGCCTATATGGGATCTTGGCACATACAAGGTGAGGACTTTAGCCTCTAGGCTATCGTGCCAGGCCCAAATAATAAATATGTATTGATTAGAAGTGGCATCCATACAGGATCCTAGCACATCCAAGTCGAGGACTTCAGTCACTAGGCTACTGCACCAGGCCCAGGCTTCTCCACTTTCAATCCAGTTCCCTACTGATGGCCTGGGAAAAGCAGTGGAGGATGACCCAAGCATTTGAATCCCTGAAATCCACATGGGAATCCTGCATGAAGCTCCTGACGATTGGCTTCAGGCTAGCTTAGCCTGGGCTGTGGCTGCCATCTGGGGAGTGAACCAGTGGATGGAAGGTCTCTTTCTGACTCTCAAAATAAATAAATAAACAAGCTTTTTAAGACCCTAAGGTAGGAAAGGATTTGGCTTCTTCAAGTCAAAACAAGAAGATTGGCTAGGCCACAGTGATTTGAAAAAGTAGGATGGAAAGAATAAGAAATAATGAGATGAAGTTGAGTTCTTTTCTATGAGAACTGTGTTTGTACTTACTAGTCACACCTTATTGACTCAGTGTTAGACACGTATCTAAGGTGGAGCAGAGTCTCTCCCTAGGAATTTTGGATTAAGAGCTGTGTGGTCACCACGTACATTCAGAAGCAGGAAAACACCATTTTCAGAAGAAATTGGAATAAATGGTCATTCCCTGTCTTCATTTCCATGGGGCCACCTCTCCTGGCTTCTTCCTTCTCTGCTTGCTCCTTCGTGGTCTCCCCTGAGGGCGCACCCTCCTGCAAGCATTGGAAATCGATGTCCTTAAAGCTAAATGGTGTTCACTGTTCCTTTCTCATGTCCTCCTCTTCCCATAGGAGGCAACCTGTCCATTAACGCCTTGCACTTATATGTCAAGTATACAAACCTCTCTGACTCCAAACCCGGGTGTTGACACACTGGGTAGTTTCACTTGCAGCACATCAGCAAGTCCAAGACTGAACTCACGCTGTTCCCTACAGACTTATCCTTGCTCCCTTTCCAATCTGTCCTCTTTATTGAAGTCAATCTTCTTAAAACATAAACCCAAGGTGGTACCACCTCCCCTTTTTCTTCCCACTTACAAATTGTTCAAAGCCTCCACTTTATAGGATGAAGGCCAAGATCCTTACGATGGCCTTTGAGGCCCCAGCTTGTCTGGTTACTGCTCCCCTATCCTTCTGGATTGTTTCACAACACCCTCTCCTTCTGTGTCCCACAAGAACCCTTCATTTTCAGTTCTTCAAATACCATAGTGCCTTTTTGTATGCTGCTCTTTGTTCTTTGCTTTCCCCAAACTACCCATCCTGAATATTTCACAGTTTCCTCTGGGATATCTCCAACATGCTATTCTATATCAGGTTCCTTTGCTTTAGGTAGACATTTATAGAACCATGTTCCTTTCTTTCAGAGAGTCTGATCTGGAAATTTCATTACTATAAGTTAGATGAAAGCAAAGATTCACAACACTTAATACTTTGAGGAGGGGAGGTGAAGAGAGGAAACTGCCTTGGTTCTTGAATTCCTAATTCTTTGTCCCAGGCACTTGTGAGAACTGATTTTACTTTTTACTCTTAGGTTTCATGAGATGTTGTATTCCTGATAATTCTCTGCTTTTGATTAAGTTGGCTCATTTTGATTTTTGTTGCCTGCAACCCAAACAAAGATCCTGGCTAAAACACAGCAAAAGAATTAAAAATAAAAAATAAAAAAAAAATTCTCAATGAAACTACATCCTAAACACTAAATTATTGTGTGTTACTATGCAATCCGTAAGTTAAATAGGCTAATGATGGTTCAGCAGTTTGCTTTTTCACTTTTGGGTCTTTCATTCTTTATTCAGAGGGTGCTCTGTTTTGTGGGCATCACCAGATTAATGTGGCAATGTCCTAAAAGAAAAAAAAAACGCCTAACTGGCTTCATTTCAGTTGGCTTTCCTGAAAGACTGTAATAACAAGGATTATCAAAACAGAACTGCTTCATAAACATTGACCACCTTGTAGTGTTTCAGTTCCCTCTTTTCAAGGGGTGATTAACAGCTTTTAAACTCAGAGATCTGCTTGTCTGAATTCAGGGTCAACTTGAGTGGGCTGATGGAGGGGGCAGGGGATGAACTGCATAAAAACCTACAGATCAGTGCAGGGCCCTGGCAAGGGCTCTCGGTCTTTGGTTTCTACATCTGCAGAGTGGCACAGGGATCACAGTAACTACCCTACCCACTTCAACTCCATTGTCAAGAGAATCAAATGCAATTGAGAATGGAAAAGTGCTTTGTAAAATACAAAGTACTATGGGAGTGTAGTCTACCACACACAAAAAAAAAAAAAAAAAAAAGAGTGCTGCTTCCTCAAGCACATCAGAACAGAACAGGAAAGCAATCATTTATCCCACAAATGTTTATAGAGTGCCCATCAGGTGCCAACAAAAGCTAGTCTGGAGAGAAAGAGGGACAGCACACAGCCCTTACCCTCAGGCTTTTCCTCAAATGAATTTTTCTTTGAGTACTTCAAATAGGAAGTATTTGTTTTATTCTCCACAGCAGCTTTCACCACCTGATATCCTATATATTTACTATCTGTCCCTCTATCACACACACACACGAAATAAGATCCATGAGGGCAGGAACACAGTAATGTTCCCTGCTAGAAGCTTTCTGCATAAAGCAGTGCCTAGAACACAGCAGCTGCTCTAGAATCATTGACTAACACATACACACACTCTGAGGGCAAAAGTGGGTAACATTACCATGGGACAGTGGTTTTAAGAACGGAAGAAAACATGCAAGCTGGCCCACAAGACACAACATTTCAGTCAGAGGGAGCTTCGATTTATTGGACTCAAGAAATCTTTGGTTAACTTCCTAGATGCTTAACAGCTGATCTAGGATGCTCTTAGGTATTCATTCAGGAGATAACCATTCCCAGGGTATGTATTTTTAACTGGAAACTTGCCTCTAGTTTTGCCCAAATTTTTCCAATCTGCAGAGCTGTTTCTATATCTGTTCTAAACGATTGTTAACAGTCTGTTCCTGCCATGCTCATCAATGCTCCAGGATACTCACTCAAGTTGGCACCTTCTTCACAAAGCTTACCACCCCATTCAGGACCCGTTCCTTGCCTACCTCTCCACCTCACCCATTATGCCTTTAGGCTGCTCTAAGGCAATCCCTATTTAGACACACCTTCCTTATTTCATAATCTCCCTTTGGC
This sequence comes from Ochotona princeps, assembly GCF_030435755.1. Lineage (NCBI taxonomy): Eukaryota > Metazoa > Chordata > Mammalia > Lagomorpha > Ochotonidae > Ochotona > Ochotona princeps. The sequence goes on along the minus strand of NC_080855.1, from coordinate 20,123,968 downwards.
CAAGTTGATCTTCTAGAATGCCCTTTGCTCCTTTTGTCTGGCAAGCAAATACAAAAAGCGGTCCCTAAACTCAATTTACGATCTCTAAATCCCCTTGGTCACCTTTTCTTCTAGTGGAAGACTGTCCCGTAAGTCCATCTGCCCACACAGCTCCATTGCTTTTTCATTAGCTGTCCTATGCCCAGCAAAATGCTTGGCAAGTTTAATGTTCCTAAATCTTTGTACAGAGCTTAGTACCTGCGCTTGCCCCCACCCATCAACCCTTTTGATACTCACCTTCCCCTGGATTTCTTCATTTATTTCTTCATCTCAGGGAGAAGGGCTTCAGCCACCCAAGGGCCTTGCTTCTCTTGGTTCCCACTTTTAGTTGCTCCAAGCTCCTCCAAGCAAGTCAACAGGGAAGCTTGCCCTGTGAGGAAGTGTTAGCTGGTCTCCAAGGTAACAGGCCACACCAACTGCAGCTTGGGGCAGGGAAAGGGAAAACCTCCCTCACCCCAGGGAAGAAGTTACCACCTGGGAAATTAATAAACTCTTCCAGGTCATTCTGTTTTTCTGCATCCTCACAAAAGCTGGGATCAGGATCTGGACCTCATTTCTATCATGAGAACCTCCAAGTCAACAGAGAACTATGGTTTGGACCATTAGAGCCCTGGCACCTGCTGCCTTCTTGTGGTAGGAACTGAAGAAAGACCTCTGACAATCTGTGACATGTATGTATGAAAGGTGGTAACCTTTCCTCCTCAGATTCCCAGGAGTCCCCCAAACACACTAGGGGAGATGTCTGACAGTCATCACCCCCTCCAGGCTTGGTCCCATCCCAACTTGGTTAATACAACAGCAAGCTCAGTGACCTCTTAGCATCAGAAAAGATGATCAGCTATAGGAGATGCTAGGTGCCCATCACCATCACCTGGGTTGTTGCTAAGAGAATATAGGGACAGTCCCATCCAGGAGATTGATTCAGAATTCAAGTCAAGAAGGGAAACATGAAATCTTTAACAACGACCCCAGGTGATTGTGATGTAACTAGTCCCCCAGCCCATAGCTGTGTTCCCCTCCAACTCCTTTGATAGAGGCCAAGAGAGGTTTGTGGACTGCTCTCGGTCTGAATTTACTTTTTCTTACCCAGGTATTTTCTCAAACTCCTATTCATATTCTGAACTTTCCAGTTTTATAAAGCAGAACAGCTACTGCTTTTGGTCATCATCATATGGTAATGAACTCCTTCAGATGCAGAGTTCAGCAGTAGTCCCCCCACAGGCCAGAAACAACCTGGGTAATCAACGTAGAAATCACTTACTGACCACTGGAAAAGTCAGACTGAAAGCACCATGTGCAAGTCCAGGAGGGAGGTCAGAAAGAGGTAAGTCTCAGTAGCCCTTAAGCAATCAGTGGCTATCGTGTGAACAAAAGGGAAGGGCTGTTGTGTCCTGATAGAGATCCTGAGTGGAAGGGGTTGGCTAGCTTTGAGGCACTATCTTTCAATGTTTCTTAAAACAAAAACAAAAACAAAAACAAAACAACAAAATGGGGCCCAGCACAGTAGTCTAGCAGCTAAAGTCCTTGCCTTGTACGTGCCGGGATCCCATATGGGCACTGGTTCTAATCCCAGCTGCCCTGTTTCCCATCTGGCTCCCTGCCTGTGGCCTGGGAAAGCAGTCAAGGATGGCCCTTGTAATCCTGCATCCACATGGGAGACCTGGAAGGGGCTCTGGGCTCCTGGTTTCGGATCAACTCAGCTCCGGCCGTTGCGGCTGCTTGGGGAGTGAATCAACGGACAGATCTTCGTCTCTGTCTCTCCTCCCCTCTGTATATCTGGCGTTCCAATAAATAAATCAAATATTTAAAAAACTATTTCAGGGTCCGGCGTGATAACGTAGTGGTTAGGGTCCTCACCTTGTATGCCCGGGATCCCATGTGGGCATTGGTTCTAATCCCAGCAGCCCTGCTTCCTATCCAGCTCCCTGCCTGGAAAAGCAGTGGAGGACGGCCCAAAGCCTTGGGACCCTGCACCCGCGTGGGAGACCCAGAAGAAGCTCCTGGTTCCTGGCTTCGGATTGGCTCAGTTCTGGAAGTTGCGGCCGCTTCGGAAGTGAATCATCAGTTGGAAGATCTTCCTCTCTGTCTCGCCTCTTCTCTGTATATCTGGCTTTCCAATAAAAATAAATAAATTTTAGAAAAAATCATTTCAAAGACAGAAAGGAAGAGAACTCTTTCATTCACTCATTCCCCTAACACCTGCAATAACTTAGGTTGGTCTAGGTCTACACCAGAAAGTCTGAAACTCAGTCCAGGTCTCCACATGGGTGGCAGGGACCCAAGTACTTGAGCCATTGCCAGTGTGTGCATCAGCCTGAAGCTGGGCCTGGAAGCAAGCTGGAGACTCAAACACAGGCTCTCCCATGAGGGACTGAGGCAAACCTAAGCAAAATCTGAACTGCTACACCCAGTACTCATCTTAAGACACTCAAGACATTGGAGCTGCAGCAGGTATTCTACCCTCCCCTCTCACGCCCCCATTGTAACATACGATCTTTCTTAGCTCACCTCTGAATATAGCCCATGACTGACCCCAAAGGTATCAGAGCACACAGGAGGACAATGGGACATACTTTTTAGCTATCAATTTGTGCTTCTTTCCTTCATTTCAAAGTAGCAGCAGGTGCTTTTTGTTGAGAAGAAGCAATCTCAAGTTAACAGGTTTTTGTCTTTTGTAAAGGCCCTATGCTAAGTAAAAGATTAAAGTGACATGACAAGGCAGAAGAGGTGTTTGATGTCAAGAGGAAAGTGCAAGTGTAGCAAGTCTTTCAGTTAATAACAGACAGAAATCCAACTCAAATTGGAAAAACAGAAATTTATTTGATCAGATAACAGAAAACTCCAGGAATAGTTCTGTCCCACGCGTCGTTTGACACAATGGCTAAAATGTTGTTAATAAAACTGTCTCCATTTCTCAGCTTCTTTTCTTTTGTTGATGGCTTGATTCTTAGGTAGGCTCTTCATCTGATAAACTTGGACATCAACAGCACCAAACTCCCCCAACCCCCACCCAACTATTAATTAGAACTTCAAGAAGGAACACCCGTTTCCCACAAAGTCCACCAAATCCTAGGTTTGGCTTGGTCATGCCAGTCTCATTCTTTAATCAATCACAATGATTCAGTTTGGCCAAGTGGCTTATGTCCAGTTCTGGAGTTGGTGGGTAAAATGAATCCCATCAAACCATATGGCTTGCAGGCAGAAAAAGAACAGTTTTCTAAAAGGAAAAAAAAAAAAATTTTTAAGCCACAAAAGGGGGTGTGAGTGGTAGGCAAACATGCCTCCAAAGGAAAAGTGAAGGGGACATTTGCCCAACTAGAGATCAAGAAATCAGAGAGCTAAAAACCCAAGGGAGTAGAAGCCTGCTCAGTGGTTGATAGCAACACCATGACGAGATGGCAAGACCTCAGACAAAGGTCCACAGTCATAGGAGTCCCCAGCCCAGCAAAGTCTATCATGCTCCAAGGAAGATAGGCACAGGCATACTTTTGCACCCCCTGGGACAACTGATGTCTCAAGAGTCATGTGCAGAGAGGTGACAACTGAAGGGTCCTTCCTTACTTTTGAGCTATGGACCACTGTACAGACTATTGGTATCCTAATAACCAATACACTTCTTACCAACATGACAGGAGGGATCTGATTGACTTTAAAGTGTCAAGGGAGGGGAGAGCAGAGTAGTTTCTTTAGGGAACTCCCTGCAGTCTCAAATCATACAAGGAGCCTCAGTAAAATCAACACAGAACGTCTGACAGTGAAAGGTGAATAATGCAAGACCAAACACAAATGCAAGTAGGTTTTTCTTATTTCCTTTCAACAAAGTAGGTATTATTCACAAGTAGTTGCTAACTAAGGACTACCTTTTATGGTTATTTGCATTCCACATCCAGAAGGAGTCAGCCATAGATTTAGCTGTCCATGTTTGAGTCAAAGAATCCTGCAACTGGGACAAGCTATTTTTATTTCCTTTAGACTAGCCAAACTGACAATGTGGGACAGCAGGAGTCCTAGATCTCCAGTCAGGGAACCTAAGTTTAAAATCTAGAATCACCAGTTATTAGCTAGAGAGCTCCTTTGAGTAAGTTGTTGACCCTTTGATCCTTAGCTTTTTAGTCTATAAACATCTTTCAATTCACAGGAGAAGGACGCATTAAAACAAACGGAAAATTATGTAACACCAAATTTAATGTGAGTTCCTGTAAAGATATTGAATGTCACTATTCAGTTAGTCACAATACTTTTGAACACACGAATTGCCTTAATAGAGCAGTTTATATGCTTAAGTAAGAATGTCAGTTGTCATGATACTTGTGAAGCTTTTTTTAAGTTCATAACAGCAAAAATCTGAAGACAACCTAAATGTATGTTAAAACAGGAAAATGTACACACACACACACACACACACACACACACAGATACTTCCAAATGTGGAAAGTGAAACTAACGGGGCTGATGTTGTGATGCCAGTTAAGCCACTGCCTGTAGCACTGGCATCCTACAGGGCACCAAGTCCTATGATCCTTGTCACCCATGTGAGAGATTCAAAGGAAACGTCTGGCTTCAGCGTGGCCCATCTGTGGCCACTGCAGCCACTTGGGGAATGAACTATCAGATGGAAAATCTCTATAACTCTGCCTTTTAAAATAAATACGGAAAGTGAAATTGTTTTGGCACAAAATTTTTTGAAATCCATTCATACAAGAGGTCTTCAAAAAGTTCACAAAACAGAGTATTATTGGTATTGACGGACTTTACATTTTTTGTATCAGAAACAAACTTTTCTGTTAAATTCCATTTCTATACTTTTTAAATTGCCCTTGTGTATGTGTGTATATGTATACATGCATGTATGAATATATGAAAGCATATATGTATCTTTTAAAATGAGGAAGCACAGTATTTACTACCAGAAAAATTGTTGTCAAAAACTGTTACAACAGTGTGTGTGTATGCATGTAGTCATGATCTTGTTTTTCTTAAACTGAAAAACAGTGAAATGTCTGTTAGAATAGCCAATAAATTGCTAATGATTATCTCTGAAGTTATGTGAGAGAACTTAATTTCCTACATTTTTGTTCTGGTTTCTTTCTTTAAACTTACAGATGTGTTACTTTAAAAAGGAAATCTTTTTATCTAGTTTATAATCATGATTGTTTTCTTTTCAACAGACTTAGGACAAAAGTCACTTAACACTCTGAAAGCTAAAATGGGGTAACATAGTGGTACATACAAGAACGACATTACATTATGTAGCTCACAAGACCAAGGTAGTTAAGATTTCCTACACCTGTGAATTTTGTTTTTTCACTCTACAGCAATTTATCATGGACCACAGAATAGATTATCTTTGGTTCCTTACCTGTGTTTGCAATAGTCATCCAGAGTAAAGCACTATAATGACAGCCAGCACTGCTGTAATATCAGTTTGTATCTGTTCTTCTCAGTTTAAAATAGACAGTTTTTTTTGGGGGGGGCGGGGGAAGTCATCATCTGCCCTGACAGATAAATCAGAAATCACTTTAATAGTAGCCAAATAGATTGGCGATATTTACTCAAGTGCCATAAAATGGCCAACTAGGGGATAACCATTTCTTTAAATGAGTTCAAATGCTTGAGTCCATTCCTTTCAGGAGAAATAACTAAAACCATCTTGGCAGAACCAAGTCTTTGCAAACATACCAAATGTATGGCTTCAAGACAGCAGAGAACCCACAAGTTTCATGAAGCCTCCGGAGAGTTCTCTTGGGATCAACACAGTGCTTGCATCATCCTGGTCCTCCTTGTGTAAGTAACAATGTTAGAGCGCTAGGAATTCAGTAGTATAAGCGTTCTTGAGTCCACAGGGAAATCCTAAGGAGGTCAATGAAACTGACATATTAAACAAATACCAATAAATTACTACCTCTGAAGTTGAGAGGGAACTTAATTTTCCATATATATATATTTTTTTAACTTACAGATGTGTTATTTTAAAAAGGAAAAATCTGTTTATTCAGGGTTTTTTTTTTACACTGAGTATTTTCACAGAATTTGACTATCTCTCCTAGGTCCAAGGCCTTTTTGTCAAAGATATTCTTTCCTATGCTGAGAATTCAGCTAAGACCTCACTGTGTGACTTTGGCAAAGTCACTATAACCTTTCAAAAGCCTTGATTCCTTCATCTGGAAAATGGAAACGTACATAGATTTTCAAAATTTATTCACTTCTAAAAGTTTTTGAGTGTCATAAAAAAATATTTTCCTGAAATTTCTTCTTTTTCTTTCCCTTCAATGTGGGAGGGTTGGTCTTGAGGATGTAGGGAGCAAGCTGGCTCCAGAACTTCCTGAAGTCCACATTTCTTTGCCTCCAATTCTTCTGTGTCCAAAGACAGGGAGGAGGCTTTGTAGGAAGGTAATCTTTTCTTGAAATTTCATTTTTGGTGGTCTTAGTCTATGACTGCAATTGGAGCTGATCTATAAAAATAAACGTACTTGAAAATATCACCTAACGGTGTTTTATTCTCCTGAGGAAAGCATTAAAACGCTTAAAAAAACCCAATGTAATATTATGATTCTATCTTTAATATCATTATAAATAACTACCTTTATTTGTTGCTGGTAACTGTGAACCAGAAGAGTTGACTTGGCATAAAAGGAACTCATACTCCTATAGTTTTGGTGTTTTTCAGTTTCCTGTAACTGTTTGATATAGTAGCTAGAACAAAGTAGATGGAAAGCCATTAAGATAAGATATTCTTGAACCCGTGTTACTGTTTTTAAAGTCATCGGTTACCTTTTCTGAAGGTGTCATTCGGAGAAAAAGCATTCAAACAAACAGAAGTCTACTATTTACAGTTTACAACTGACCTACTCATCAAGCTTTACAAGACAGGAATCCCTCAGATATCTCTAGCCTGCGAAATAAATCAGGACAAGATTTGGATGGTGTGGTCAAATTCATTCCAGTTTTCCCAGAACTTTCCAAGTGAACAGCACTCAAAGTCCTATGTCCTGGGAGATCCCAGTTTCAGGTAAAACAGGATCAGAAAGCACATTCTGAAGACACCTTACTTCCTAGCACTCAGAATATTTAAATCTTAAAATTTCTTCATCTTTCAACTCCCTGTGAGGCACCTGAATAAACCACATTAATAAAGAGATTAAAAGGGAAATATTTTATCATTTAGCCAATCCCAATACCTCCGGAGAACTATGGTAAAGCTGTAATAGGGCACACAAATAAATCTAAAACACAAGGGCCTCTATAATGCTCCTCTAATCCATATTTTAAGCTCTTAGAAGCTATAACCTAAAAACAACAAATAAACAAAAAACAAAAAAAGAAGCTACAACCTTTTGACCTGGAAGCAAAGATGGACTTAGGTCTATGTGCCAGGAAGAAAGAAGAAAAAATGTCTGGCGTGAAGAGCTTCGGAGTGGTTTCCTGAGGCCACAAAAAAAAAAAAAAACCAAAAAAAAAAACAAAAAAAAAAAAACCCAAGATGTAGAACAAAGAGCCCCTTGCCCCTTGTATGTGGGTGGTCTTTCACTGCTTAGTGACTCTTAATGGTAAACATGGCATAATCCACATCCTAGAACATTAATGGCATCTCTTTCATAGAGGTGAGCTAGAAGTAGGAGGGGGGACTGGAAGATGGGATGGGGAGAATCACCCCTCCCCTTACCATCCCAATGCAATGCCAACAACAAAACCAATCCAAGAGACATTCAAAGTGTCAGTGTGTGAAACATCCGTAAGAAATTTCAGATAAAAACTTACAGTAATAAAAGTCTTTTTAGTTTCTTTAGTAGACAATTTATTTTGATAAACTTGCTCAATAACAAAAATACAAGTGAAGAAAATTATGTTCATTTTGTACAGTTGTATTAACAATTTGCTTTGAAACTATTAATTGAAAAATGTTATAACCAATTAGAAAACAATTCTTAATAAAGTTTGGGAAAATACACAGACCTTGATCACAAGCTTTAAAATCTCTTGAGGTGATACAACTAAAAGTCCCGTGTAAGAAATGCTACCTACACAGGCCACTTTTTTCTTTCATGTTATTTTTATCCTTCAAAAATTTTCTAAAAGACAACTTACTATTTTGAATTGGAAATGTAATTTTAATTTTTCAAAATCAAAGTGGGCTGATAAAATAATTACTAAACTGATAGTCACTTGTGGCTAATAGTCTTTTAATAAAGACAAAATAAATGCAACATGGTCTTCCCATGAAGCCCACGATGCAGAAATAATAGCTTAGAGTAGATGCAAAGTTAGTTTCCAATACTTTTTCATGGCCTCTCCTCTAAGTCAATAGACTGTCACCAGGACCATTTATTATTTAAGAGGTTAGTAAATTCATAGAACATCAAGTGGGGATATCAAAGCTTTAGGCAAACGTGTAAAAACCAATAAAGCGTTTTGGTCATCTAGAACATTAAAAAGAAAAAAGAGCCTTCCTTCAAAAACAAAACAAATGAAACATATAAATAGATTTATAAGAGGTGGAAGAGTCAGAAGAATTACATACACACAGTAACAACATAGAACACGGATCACCTTTGGAAAGAATCATACTGAAACATTTGCTTTTAATGAACTGAAGACTTTTTCATGTTTACAGATGTTTAGACATGTTCAATAGGAGCTTCCAAGAATTCAAACTAATTCAGTCTTGTGCAAATAAAACCTAAAAAGTTTTCAGCAGATTTTACAGTGATATTCTTAGGTATGAGAGTAATGCACACACTCTAAAAACAAAGTAACAGACAAAAGTTTTGACAAATGATTGCACCATAAAACAGTGTTTTTATATACAGTTTACAAGTTATGAATTCCTGCTATAAATTAATACTGTACTATGCGGTACTTATTATAGTGACCTTTTTAAAAGCAACTGCTAGCAGTTGTCTAGCTTTTCACTTACAGGATTTATAGAAATTTATATGAATGAGTCCATTTCATTGTTTGGTCTGGAAGAGTACAAAGACTTGACTTCACATACTACTTGATGGGATGGTTCTAATCCTGGGTTAGAGTGCTAACTGGCCGTGGGGGAGTTTCCCCTCATCAGCCTCTCAGGCACTGGACCTCAAGACAGTGATGAAAATAAAGACATTTTAATGGTTTGGGTAATAAGATACAAATAAAATCTTAAATTCTGTAATCTTATATGCAATACCACTGTAAGTGAAAGACGTAAACAGTGGGGAAATTCTTAGCAGCTGAGAAACTTTCTCTCCCCATGCTTATGATCCAGTTAAAAATACTTTGAGAAACTATTTACAATAAAATTCATCTTTTGGAAGAGAAAAGCTCTTGGTCATATCACGAATTACTTTAGACCATTCTTTGCTAACACTTTACCTCAGTGGTATAATAGTGACAACCAAAGTTTTCCTTCAAAGTGAACCATTTGACTGAAGACTAATCCAATCAAAATGGAAGACGAAAACCCAAATGTCGGTAGAACATATCCAGTGGTTTCCTTGGAACTGATTAGGTGTCATAACACGTGGGGAAAATAATCTCCTTTAGGATTTCCCTAAGGCTTCTTCTACAAATGGGAAGGAAAAAGATGGCATTCTCTCAGAACAATCAAGGAATGCACCACAGGGTGGATTCATCTCTCCCCCAGCTCTTGAATGAGCTAAAAACACTGAGATTTTCTCTCTCGAAATACTGCAGAATTAACCCTAAGATACACAGGCATCGAAAAAGCCAGTGTGAAACACATCAAACTCCTCCATTTTGTACTTTGATTATCTGAGGAGTAGGGCCCGTCTCCAAAGTGACCCTTGTACACATTACAGTGTAGTTTTCTAGAAACAATGTGTTCATTTCTGCCTGTGAGAAGACTGGCTACACAGAACTCTCATTCTACTGGAAGGGACATTTGGGTTGCCATTTCACTATGAAGAAGAAAAGCTTAGCTAACAGACAATCTTCTGCCCCACATTCCCAACAGAAGATTCTCTATTAGATTCACCAGTAAAACAAAACAAAACACCAAAAAACAAACCTAAGCCTTGATGCAAAGGCATAGAAATGTGGAGAAGAGAAACATTGTATTTTAAACTACCCATGAGTCTAAGGATTAGCTGTAATGCTTCTTTTGGGAACAAACTTAAAAGCTGTGGGTTGAATACAGCCCTTTAAAGTAAATTTTAAAATGTTAGTTTTTAGTAAAGTCATACATAGCGCATATAAAGGAAATACTGTATTGCTCAGGTAGTGCTTACAGAAAAGAACATAAATTTAACTTTCATGGTGGAGTGAAATTAGTGTTGCAAATGTCAAAACAGGCTGATTTTACTAGTGAGCTTTGTACTTATGTAAAGTTGTGTGCTTGAACATATAAAAACGCATCATTAATGTAACAGACCGAGCCAGTAGAAAAAAGAATCTCTGTACAATAAACAGTTTCCAATAATTTAAATAGTGTCAAATTCCCCAAATCATAAGGTTTGACAAGATCTTACCTTCTACTATCATACACAAATAAATTAATCTTACAAAGAATTTTTAGCTTAACTTAAAATTGCACCTAGAAAGGCATGGGATTTTTGTACCTATTACAAAAACCTGTTAAAATCAAGGGCTGCTACAAAGAATGAGGTAAACTGAAGACTTTCTCCACTATGCAGCCTTCAGATAAATGGCTTTTTTTCTACTGAGTTCTAGATTTGCACACCACAGTGTTTTGCTAGCAAAGCATTCAGAGTTCTCTTCCAGGAACTGTTTGCATGTGTGCATATATAAATTTATACACACATACACACACACACACACACACATATATACACACTGTATACTGCATCAGCAAAATATATATATTATATATATTTATATAAATATAAGGAAGATTTTCCCCACCCACCCACCCCAAACATGTGTCTTAGTGTTTGAATTCTCTCTCCCTTTTTTTTTTTGTACACAGAGAATAGGGAATTTCAGAATTTTTACATACATTTTAGCAAACAAGTTTTGATCTATTGGCTTCATGGTGCAGTTTCCAATGGCAATCCGCTCTGGTGCCAAAGGCTGGAACCATTACAACGAAGTTGTGAACACTAATTTCTTAGGAGGTGAGGCCAGCCCCACATGAACTTCTCTTGCATCCCTCTGGTCCACCACAATTCATAAATACTTAGACTTTTTTTTCTTTTTCCTCAAATGAATAATTAGACATTAAGAACGGAACGACAGAGTCACAAAGGGCCACGTGCTTTTCAGAATAAAGCATCTCCTTCACTACGTTGCCATCACAGTGCAGACCTGACTGCCTGAATATGCTCAGGAGATTTAGTCAACATTGTATTTGGTTATGGAAAAGGCTCTCATTTTCTTTTTCTAAATCCAAAGTGCATAGTGAGAACAAATCAACACATACTTTCCTTTTCAGCATCAGTTTCATCTGAGCACCTTCCTATGAAAGGATTGCTCAGATGCCTTGCCTTTGTCCTCCCCCCCCTCCAAAAGTAAAATAAAATAAAATAGAATAAAATAATAGTAAGAGTCAAGCAATTTAGACATTCATCAGCCTGGTAAACAAACTTTGCCAGCAAATAAAAGTCCTACTATTGTAAAGAAAATTGATAAGACAAAAAGTACATATGAAGACCCAACTACTGTGTTGTTGGGTAATTTATAAGGTTGACCTCCGACTTCATTGATGTAAAATCCTATTGGAAATATTAGGGCAGCCATACAGAAAAGGATCACTGTAAAACAAACCAAAACACAACATTAGTAACATGGTTTGGTGATTTAAAAAAACAATGAAAATTTGGCAGAAGGGAAGTTTATGGCATAACAAGAAGGGCTATGGGTTAACAACAACATGGTCAAACTTGCTAAACATGGACTACTTATCTAAAGAGTTGCATCTATTACCACTCACATGATATTCCTTGAAGCCTAACAAGTAAATACAGTAAAAGCTGGGCTAGCCTTTAATATGAGCTTAGGATGATTTCAAATATTAGCCTTAAAAAAGGTCTTTTCCAAACCTACTAAATACTCACACATCATTCTTGCCCACAAAGAACAGTACTTAAGGACACTAACTTGTGTGCTCTAGGGATTTAAGTTCTGGCTTTATTGATTTACTAGCTGTGCAATCTTATGTCCTTGTCTTCCTTCTGAAAATGGGAAAAATATTAGGAAGATGAAAAAAAAAACCCCCAAAGCCCTTGCATAGTGCCAGGTTGACAGAAATGCTCAATAAATGTTGCATGATGCTGTTATTGTCATTGTCATCACTCTACCCGTTCTCTGCTCCTCTCGGTAATAACTGGGTAGGATGGGAGAAAAGGTAAGTATAAACAAACAATTACCATCTATATGAACTAACATCAGCTGGAAAAAAGAATCTCCAATTTCTGGAATGATTAGCAAATTGTCAGAGTGGTTATTTTTTACAATGGGCTATGTTCCTTAAAAACAAAACCCAAACAAAACAAAAAACAAAAAAACAAGGCTTCTCACTACACAGAAAGCTTAAGTGGGGATGGGGGCTAGGAGGAGGAGAGTGGGAAAGGCATTAGAAAACTCAGTGTCTGGGTAGTTACATGCACAGAGCAGGATTGCAGCAAACAATATGCTCCCCTGTGCTATCAAACGTTCCTTTTAGTGAACACGAACTACCTGCAGTTAGGCTAACTTTCCTCAGAAAATATTTTTACTTTTTTGAGAGCATACTGGTCAAGTTTTCATACAGTTTTTAAAATTTTTTTAATGATACAGAATGTGAATACAGATTACTGTCACTCTCTATGAAAAGTTGAAGCTTTCCATCCGCTAAAAGAGAGATTTTGCGTGAGATATTTTATTCAAATAAAAACCTATCCCCAGGCCTGTTGAGTGAGCACTGGATATCAGCTGACACTTCTATGTTTTGCAGGTGCTAATCGACAGGATTTATATGGAGTCCTTAATGGGCCTCTAGAATTCTTTCCTGGATGGAAGGGCTCCAGCAACACAGGAAAAAGTAACATTTGCAGAGTAATACACCAACTTGACATGGATTCTTTCAGCCACTACTATTGAACAAACGGAAAACTTCAGGCATTGAAGTTTATGATTTTTGGCCTTTTGGTCATTAACAGCAAATAACCATTAGTGCTGCCAACCCTCATTTGTCAGTTATCTGCCACCAATTTCTAAAGGTCCTTATGACCTAACTTGGTTTGGTGACCAAATGAAGCCACAATCTACATAGTTACATACAATCTAATAAAACACAGTAGGTGAGATTATTGTTTTAGAGTCTTCTTAATGCTGACTAATCTCAAGGAACTTTAAATTTATTCATTTTGCTAACTGATGTGTCAACATTATGCCTTCTTTCTTACTTTGACTGTTAAAGAGAAAGTCATTCTTTATAGTGGAGTACTACTGACTATGGTTAGAGTGTAAGATTTTTAAAACTTAAATATTTCCCAGATTGGAAGGAAAAGCTTACTGAAATCTGAAGGAAGCAATAAGCCCCTATTGAATCTATCCCTAGGCTTTAAATCTAAGGAGTTAGGTTATTGTTCTAGAGAGATTCAGTGCAGGTGGATGAGTTTTCCTTTAAGCTACTGAGGACTATGAAACTGCTTTAGATATTACGTTAGATGCTATTAATGCTGACAGTATCATCCTTTGAAGGTTAAGTTCTGAGTCCTAAGTAATCTTGTAGAAGACTTGAACTTCATACTCTTCATGGCAGATTTGGGTGACAGAATAAATCAGATGAACTAATGGAGAAGCTTCTAAATCAGGTTGGAAAAGGACAGTCAGAACTGAAAAAGGGGAACTCATTTTGGTTTGTTCTAGCCCTTGCAGGCGTATCCCATCACCTAGGGCTCGCTTCTGTGAAATGCTTCCTCAAGGTGCACAGCCATCAGAAAATGCTCCCCTTTTCAGGGGCTGAATGAAACACTAGGGGGAGCCCAATCCCTTCCAGAACAGCCGCCCCAGTTAACCAGCTCTGGGCAGAAAACCAGACCAGAAGGAAACTGTTTTTACTAACATGAAATTCATTCCCTGATGTATTAAGTTAACAAAGATCAAGGTACAGAAAGTATAAAATTTTACAATGTATATTTATAAAATACACACACATCCCTATGTTCTCATGTGTAGAAACCTTCTAGTAGGAAACTCCAGAAACTAGTTAACAGCAGTCAGATGGCAGGGTAATGAGGCCACAAATGAGACTTTTCACATGACTAAACTTTCACAAGCTTTGAGTCACATATCATATCCACATATTACTTCCAAAGTTATTTACCTTAAAATAAAGGAAAAATATACTCTATTTGGGGCAACCACAATGTTAATCTTTCTATCAAAGGGAAGTAAAAACCAAAGATAATCCTAATTCTTTCCCCTTTTTGGGTCCAAAGAACCAACAGCTCCTTAATGTTTTCTTTGACTCATACTACTTCACTAAATTATGATTTAGATCTTTGGTATTCAAAGTATGTCTTCCTAAATTTCCACTAAATCCAAAAACCAAATGCTTTTTATAAGTTGTTTATTCCTTAAAGAATGAGTGCTTTCTTGAAAATGACTGTATTTGTGAATTAAAAATAAAGAATCAGGAGGCTAGTGCTGTGGCAGAGCAGGTTAAACTGGCACTTGTAACACCCATAGTAATCTTATATTGGAGTGTTGGTTCAATTCCTGAGCTGACCCAGTCCAAGCTAGTTCCCTGTTAATGCCCTTGGGAAAGCAGGGGATGATGGCCCAACCACTTTGGTGCCTGCCACCCACACTGGAAACCTGGGTGAAGTCTCAGTTTCCTGGCTTCAGCCTGGCTAAGGCCATGGCAGTGCAGCCATTTGGCAAGTGAGCCATAGATGTCTCTCTCCTCTCTGTCACTTTCCTTACTAAATAAGTGAGTACCTCTTTAAAAATCAACAAAAAACTTATCAAAGATAATCAAATTATCTTTAAAGTCTTAACCAACACCATTTAAGTTAGCAATCTTGTCTTTACAACTGCTTCCTAACTCTACTCTCTAAGAAAGAACTACCTGAAGGCCTGTGATGTGAGAAGGATCCTCAACCTGTTCCATCTTACTTATCACATGTAAGAGAAGCTTTCTGATGTCAAATGCACATAATCTAAGTTTAAAAATTAGCGGGCCCAGCATGGTAGCCTAGTGGCTAAAGTCCTAGCCTTGCATACCCAGGATCCCATATGGGTGCCATTTTGGTGGCCCCACTTCCCATCCAGCTCCCTGCTAGTGGCCTGGGAAAGCAGTCAAGGACGACCCAGAGACTTGGGACCCTGTACCCACATGGGAGACCTGAAAGAAGCTGGCTCCTGGCTCCTGGCTTTGGACTGGAGCAGCTCTGGCCATTGCAGCCACTTGGGGAGTGAATCCGTGGACAGACCTTCCTCTCTGTCTCTCCTCCTCTCTGTATACCTGACTTTCCAAGAAAAATAAATAATTCTTAAAAAAAAATTAAAGGCAACATAGTTATAAAATTAACAAAAGAGCCAAAAGTATACCCATTGTTTCACAGAGCGATAGAAACCTCAGAACACAGACTCATGAAGAGAAATCACTATCCTACAGTCTTTTTGGGAAAAAAAAAACTTAATAAGGATGTTTGAGACTATTATCACAATCATACTGTTTCTAAATGAAATTACCAAGTGAAAGTAAACTGAGTCACAACATTTACTTTTCAAGCGTAAGGAAACCTGAAGTGATCTCAGGGCATTAAGTTCAATGCTAAATCCCACAGTACTTTGCCTAGGCACTGCCATCCCACAACTTTAGGGCAGGGTTTCTCTCATCAGCGGTACTATTGCCAGTACGGGCCAGACAGGTCTTTGCTCCGGGAGGCTGTCCTGCGCACTGGCAGCACTCTGGATGCCAGAAGCTTTCTCTGCAGTTTGAACTATCAAAAACATTCTTGCAGATATTGCCAAATGTCTGTTGGGCTTTTAGAGAGAAGGAAACAAGCAGGTAGAGCAACTGAAACAGCTTTTCTTTGTGCATTTTTGTTTCCTTTAACTTGTGATAAGCCTCAACGTGTTTTGAAATGAAATCAGTTTTGCAAAGTGTAAGAGAACGTGTAAATACAAAAAATTTACCATATCCTTAAGCATAGCTTAATGGAGTAAGAAATGATGATAAATATTAAATAGTCCAATATATGTTGATTTCTTAATGATCACAAAGCATTACACAGCAGAAACTCAAAACTGATATGAAAAAGTGAATCTGATTTATGTATTTTTATGTATTTTTCTAGACTTTTTATTTTTGATAGACAAACCAATACCTTCAGGAGGAGGAAAAGAATGAGGCTGTTGGTAACTTGAATCACAAACCTGGCTTATGTCACAAGTGAACAAAAGTAAAATTCATTAAAACAGCATTTCATACAAAGCAATTAATGTTGCAGATGTGTTGGTCTGGTGAGCATTTCCGAAGAATTGACGGTCTACCTCTCAGCCATATGCCAGTGCTGCTCTTTGATGCTTATGGAGTCCTTTTGATTGATTCTTGATTATCTTCACAAAAAATACCCGTGAGATGCCTTCTATACAAATTTAGTAAGCATGGGTTACTTACTTCCAGTGAATGCTATCCATCGAGCATATTTTGTAGCTTCTCTCCGCCAGTGGGAAGCCACCAGCAAACCGCATGTGACAGTCAATGAAATGATTCCCATGATGATAAAAAACAGTGTGGTGATCCACTCTGGGGGAAGCCGAGGAGGGATGCATGTCCGATCTCGTCCATGGATTGTTTGACACTGTCGCACAAGGCCCACAGTGAGTGCTCCTGAGGAGATGCAAACAGTTGGAATACTTTAATGGCACTGGCATATAGAGGGAATTTTCCCTGCCACTTTCCCTTTCGTCTTTAGGCCTTGCTTGTCTCACTCAACCACTGAATTCCCCTTTATCTGTTGAAGTTCATAAGGCAGCCACCCTAGGCTTAATGTACAAAGTGAACATAATTTAAGAAAAGCAAAGACTTGACAAGAATCACAAAAGGCAGCTTTATTTCTCGGAGTATGAGGCAGGCACCATTCTAGGAGCCAGCGAAACAACAGCAAGTAAACAAGATAGATAAGGCTCCTTCCTGCTTACATGAACTTGGGATTTTTCTATTCTCAGATTTTACTGTGTATGACTTTACTTTTTAAAATTTATTTTATTTTATTTTATTTGAAAGGCAGAGTTACAGAGAGTGGGGGAGGGACACAGAGAGAGATCAGTCAGAGCTGGGCCAGACGGAAGTCAGCAGCCAGGAGCTTCTTCCAGTCTCCCATGTGGGTGCAGAGGCTCAAGGGCGTGGGCCATCTTCTACACTCCTTTCCCAGGGAACATTAGCAGGGAGCTGGTTTGGGAATGGAGCATCTAGAACATGAACTAGTGTCCAAATGGGGGCCCTCATTATTTTATTGTAACTGAGGATAAAAAGACATTTTTACAAAAGAGAAGATGGGCTCCTGACGTCCCATAGCAGGTAAAGCTGCAGCCTGCGATGCTAGCATCCCATAGGGTGTCATTTCACGGCTGCCATACTTCTGATCCAGCTTTCTGTTAGTGGCCTGGGAAAAAAAGCAGAAAATGGCCCAAGTGTTTGGGCCACTGCCAACTCACATGGCAGACACAAAAGAAGTTCCTGGCTTCAGCCTGGACCAACCTTGGCCATTGCAGCCGTCTGGGGAATGAACCAGGAAATGGAGAACTTTCTCTGTCTCTCCCTTTCTGTAACTCCAACTTTTAAAACAAATACTCTTTTGAAGCATAAAAAAAATGTACTTTTACTTTTGGGCCCGGTGGCGTGGCCTAGCGGCTAAAGTCCTCGCCTTGAACGTGCTGGGATCCCATATGGGCACTGGTTCTAATCCCGGCAGCCCCACTTCCCATCCAGCTCCCTGCTTGTGGCCTGGGAAAGCAGTTGAGGACGGCCCAATGCTTTGGGACCCTGCACCTGTGTGGAAGACCCAGAAGAGGTTCCTGGTTCCCAGCTTCGGATCCGCACAGTACCGGCTGTTGCACTCACTTGGGGAGTGAAGCATCGGACGGAAGATTTTCCTCTCTCTCTCTCCTCCTCTCTGTATATCTGACTTTGTAATAAAAAATAAATAAATCTTTTAAAAAAATGTACTATGTAAGTCATATTCTTCCTCTAGGTATTTTTTCAAGTCAAAATCCAGGAGCTTCTCTACCAAAGTTGAGATGAATTAGTTTACAGAACATACTTTATCTGCTTTCCCACTAAGAAGAATGATTAAAATGTTACTTCTGAATAAAACTGCTTGTTTCCCCTTGTAAGAGCAATGTGTAGATGGGAAACAAGTTAGCAAAAACACACTAACAGAAATTTCTAGAGCCATTGGAAACAACAGATTTTTACATTTTTCAATCTGTATTATTTTCTCAACAGGAATACAATTTCAAAATAACAATAATAATTTTTGAAAAAAGGCTTTGAGTACAAAACCACAGCCCTTGTGATGAACAAATGCCTTCTAAGAGAAGTCAGAGTTCCTAGGACCACACACTGGGAAGCTGCTGTGGCGGAAGCAAACCAGGGTTAGATCCGCGTGCAGAAACATCATTTGTGGGTAGGTGGGGCATCTGGAAGATGCTTTTGTACAATCTGTATCTTTCTAATGATACTTAAAAAAAAATAAAGCAACATGGCGAAAGGAAATAAGAGGAAGAAATTAGTTCTTTTCTCACAAATGAGTTACAATCTACTTTCCCTTTGTGGCTAAGTCTCAATGTAGCGAGAATGAAAGTAGTACTTTTTCTCCCAAATCACCCAATAATTATGCCGTATACAGGTGCAAACAACATTATCATTATGGGATTGTCATGGACAGGATGAGGGAAGAGAGATGACAAAGTGGTGGACCTCCACTACCTGCCATCCACTATGTCTCCCCTGCTGCTTTGAACTGAATGACTTCATAGGCCAAAGAGACATACCTCAGTACCCATTTCTGAACTGCTAACCTTTGAAGTTTCAGTTACTGTATGCAACCAGAAGACGGAATAGAGTAGGGTGTGTAGGAACCAGAGTGTTGTATGACTGTTCTTACAGTGAATTACTAAAGAGTTTCCTTGAAAAAAGAGAGAAAAAAAAAAAAAACAACACCGGTGTCTAATTATGATAAGGCATTTAAAATTTTTATTTTTATTTGAAAGAGTTACAGAGAGAGGAGAGACAAAGTGATTGATATTCCGTCTACTGGTTCAATTCCCAAATGGCCAGAGCTGGGCCAGTCCAAAGCCAGGAGCCTGGAGCTTCTTCTGAGTCTCCCACAATGGCACAGGGGTCAAAGCACTTAGGCCACCTTCTGGTATTATCCCTGGCGCATTAGCAGGAAGCTAGACTGGACGTAAAGTCCCAATTGGGACTTGAGCTGGTGCCCACATGGGATGCTAGCATTGCAGGTGGGGCTTAAATCCCTACACTACAGAACCAGCCCCTGATAAAGCATTTTATTGCAAATTCTGAAATGAAGACATTCACAGCAGTGCCCAAGAACTCCCAGCAGAAAACTATTCCTAGCCAATCAGCAAAGATTTATAATAAATTATCCTTTTGTTATCACTGTTCCATTTTCTTTTTAAGCATCATCTTTAAAAAATTATTTTCATTATGTATGAAAGGCAAACACAGAGAGAGAGAGACAGACAGACAGACACACATACACACACATAGATATGGAAAGAGAATCTTCTACCCAATGTTTCCCTCCCTTCAGACCCCCAACAGCCCAAGGTCCAAGCCAAACAACAGAACACCACCCAGGTCTTCCACATGGGTGGTAGTGACCCAAGCACGTGAGCCATCACCTGCCGTCTCCAGGGTGCCCATCAGCAGGATGCTGGATTGAAAGCAGAGTAGCTGGGCAATGGGATATGGGATGCAGTCATTCCAACCAGCACCTTTAACCACCATACAACAAGAAGAAACTGCAGGCAACAAAAGACCTGACAAAATTCAACACTGTGGACTCTTAGCAGCAGTAACTTAAATGTCTGTCCTTCAAAAACACTCCTGAGGGGCCCAGTGGCGTGGCCTAGCGGCTAAAGTCCTCGCCTTGAAAGCCCCGGGATCCCATATGGGCGCTGGTTCTAATCCCGGCTGCTCCACTTCCCATCCAGCTCCCTGCCTGTCGCCTGGGAAGGCAGTCGAGGACGGCACAAGGCTTTGGGACCCTGCACCCGCGTGGGAGACCCGGAGGAGGTTCCTGGTCCCGGCATCGGATCGGCGTGTACCAGCCCGTTGTGGCTCACTTGGGGAGTGAAACATCGGATGGAAGATCTTCCTCTCTGTCTCTCCTCCTCTCTGTATATCCAGCTTTCCAATAATAATAAAATCTTTGAAAAAAAAACACTCCTGAGTATCTTTATGCTGCCTGCCTCTCTCTTCATTTATGGACACCGTAAGGAACATTAGGGATGAAATTTAACTTAACCTTCTGTGCCTGGAAGCTTTCTGAGTAGGGCTGCTTTTATCTTCTCCTGCTGGCATACTATACCACGGAAATACAAACAAAACAGGAAGAAAACGAAAATTATAGCTATGTCTTCTACGAGCGAGCTGGAAATTACCTGACAAATGTTTGATGTTAAAACAAGTGCTAGGGCCTGGCACTGTGGCACAAGTGAGTAGTTAATGTCTGTAACATCAGCATCCCAAGTGGGTAGTGGTTTGTCTCTGGGATGCTTCAGTGTAAATCCAGTTCTATGCTAATGCACCTAGGAAAGTACTGAGGATGGCCCAAGTGTTTGGGTTCCTGCCACCCACATAGGAGACCCAGAAAAAGCACCTGGCTGCTGGTTTTGATCTGGCCCAGCTCTAGCTGTTGTGGCCATCTGGGGAGTACACGAACAGATTAATATCCTCTTTGTCTCTCCCAGCCTAACTTTGACAGAATGTAACTCTTTAACCACACACACACACAAAGAGAAACTTATACCATGTGTTTATAAAATTCTTTGTCACAACACATCAAGAGCAAGCATTTAGCAGCTCTATTCTGGAAGAAAAGAAAGCTAATGCTAATCAACAACCATAAGGTATATAAGAAAATTGACACACAAACATTGTTTCAATCAAAAACTCTACTAAAATTCGTTTTTAAGATTCTAAGCCAATAAAATTTAGATCATAGTCACATATTTCCCAGCAAGCAACTAACTGGTAAAATCTGTGGGGAAGAATCTCATGCTGTTACTAGTAAACCTTGCAAATTCTGTGCTGTTAGCACTTAAACGCTCACCAGTGCACTATATCCTGCCTGTAGACTTCAATCCATCACTCCCATTGTCAAAATCTTTTATCTCTCCCTAATGCTTACACACATTTAGTCTGCGTTACAAAATCACAAACTTGGTTTCCAGGTAGTTTCTTTTTATCCAAACAAAACATCATCTTTTCAGAGGAGGAAACTGCACCTTGCAGATCAATGGAAAATAACAAAATGGCTTGCAGCAGTGAGTATAAGGCAGGAATTAATAACCACTTGATAAGTTAAAGGAATTATAAACGAGTTAAAATGAAAGCCACCCAGCATTAAGTAGGCTCTTCCATGCGACTCACTCATTCTAGGTTCCTACAGTACACTGATGAGGTACAAGCTCAAGCACCCACTAATCCTTGTTTGATAGAACAGGTATTTTGCCTCTTGAAGACCAATTCCATTCTCCAAATAACCAAGCCATCTTTACTGTTCAGCTGTTTCCTAGGCAACCAATCCAGCCAAATAAAAGATTTGCACACAACAAAAAGAAAACCAAACTAGGAATACAGCATCCAACATGTCTCTTAGAATCTTGCCTGTGTACCTGAACACACAAAAGAAAATGTCACGATCAGTCTTACTCCATTTAGTGGAGGGGGGAGGGTCCTAACTAGAGAGGCTTTGGACAACCATGTACAGATCTAGACGCTGCTGAAACAACGTAGCACAGCCAGTCTGAGCATGTCTGCTGCCACAGTGAAGATAATTACAAGGCCTATCATCACTACTTGTAAAGAGGTGTCCCACAAAATCTGTAACGCAGCAGCTGTCTTTACAGAGCCAGAGACCTGTGTGAATCATACCAACCTGGCCAGAGTTATCCCATGTGGGGTTAGACCTGAGCAAAAGCAATGAAAGTAAAATTTGCAGTTGTCTCCTCCCATTTCCCTGTTAAGTTTTCCTCCTACTCACAATGTTTCTCTGAGGGATCTTCCCTGTCAGCTCTGGATATTGTAATCAGTTGGCCCAACCTGCTGTGGATCATCAGCTCTGCTTTTCCCGAGGTTCTAAAAATCTCTTCTTGGACAGACCACAAATGCTTTATTTCAAATCTCTTAATGATTGAGAAACTACTGGCATACCAACCTTCTCAACAGAATTTGTAATTAAGGAAGGGACAATATTTTAATTTAATTGAAATGATGAAATTTCACATTTCAGTGACAGTGAAGTCTGGGACAACAAGGAAGCATGTGAGGTTAGGAGGTGAGTGCCAGCCACCAGAGAGGGAGCAGGAAGGCAGAGATGCACACTTCTCTGGGTAAGCCCTAACCTGGAGCTCAAATGCCAAAAGAGCACAAAAAAGAAAAGCCTACAGTTGGGACATAAACCACCGCCCATAACAGATGCTGGTGCTTATAGACAGAAGAATAGCTAATGGAGCCATCGTGGCAGCCCCTAATGTGTCCCCTTCTTTGGGGACAATTTACTTTTCCTGTAAATATATTTCTGTATCCTTACACAGCTTGTAATTTTTAGTGGAAATTAGAAGTTTTAAACAATGTTGTCACAATGAAAATTCTTTCCTTCCCTAGGATTTGTTGTGCCTCCTGTTTGCTTCTTCCTGGAAAAACTCTGTATATCCTGTTGGATTTGGCCTCTGAAATCTCATGTTTCATTAGTTTAGTAGTTAGCTAATGTTTCAAACAAGCCCTCTTTAAATGCCTTGAACTATTAAGTCTCCCAACCTATGTTGGAGAACTTTCTCTCTCTCTCTGTTCCAGCTGGCAATTTCCTTAGTCCCCACTTCTATTTGCACAGAATCTCAGAGGCAGCTGCCAGTGATATATTAGGGCCTCACAGGTTCTCTCTGAGCATATCAACAGCCCTGAACATGTGTGTAGCCTGTTACAATTCCAGGAACAGGTAGGAGCTTTTCAAAGACTCCAATGAACATCCTTCCTATCTATCTATCTACCTACCTACCTACCTACCTACCTACCCACCCATCATTCACCCCAACTGGTAATATAACGTAAGCCATCTGTCATGTTGAACAACTAGCTGCTGGTTGCTTTCAACAAATACTATGGAAATAGGACAGAGCAAGTTCTAAATATGTCAAATTAAGGCAAGCCTTGAAAATGGAGATTTTCTGTTAATTGAATTCTAAAATGTTCATAGAATATTCTATATGTAGGATTTAAATAAAATGTACTAACTAGATTTACATTACATATACACTGACGTTTTCGGTCATGTTGAAGGACATGTTATGGATTTCAAATAAATTATTAGTTTGCCAAAGAAATTAACAGTAAGCCAAAATAAAGCAGTTAGAGTGAAAATGAATTTGAACTGTAATTTCTATGCCACTTCAGTTAGGATAGATATAAAAAAAGAGACGTTCAACAGACTACACTGGATGTGGTACTAGAAACCCAATTACTGGGCCTGGTAGCTAAATCCTCGCCTTGCAGGCCCCAGCATTCCATATGGGGCGCTGGTTCATGTGCCAGCTGTTCCACTTCCCATTCAGCTCTCTGTGACCTGGGAAAAAGGTAGAGGATGGCCCAAAACCTTGGGCTCCTACACCTGCATGGGAGGTCTTGAAGAGGCTCCTGGGATTGGCTCCGCTCAGCTCTGGCCTTTATGATCACTTGGGGAATGAACTAGTGGACAAAGGAACTTTTTGTCCCTCCTTCTCGCTGTGAATCTGACTTTCCAATGAAAATAAATCAAGAAAGAAAGAAAGAGACAGAAAGAAAATCCAACTATTCACTTAAATAATCTCCATGTTTCGTATGCAATACTGAGCTGCCTTAATTAGGTAATATAGGTCAAGAGAATAAAAATTAAACATTTGGTATGCTACATAGTTCTGGTGAATATAAAAGTACCACAGAATTATGTGCAAATGGACCCAGCACGGTAGCCTAGTGGCTAAAGTCCCTGCCTTGCATGCACCAGAATCACCATATAAGCACCTGTTCTTACCTCAGCAGCCCCTCTTCCCATCCAGCTCTCTGCTTGTGGCCTGGAAAAGCAAAGAGCCCAAAGCCTTGGGACCCTGCAGTTGTGTGGGAGACCCAGAAGAAGCTCCTGGCTCCTGGCTTCAGGTGGGTTCAGCACCAACCGTTGAAGCCACTTGGGGAGTGAATCAGTAGACGGAAGATCTTCTTCTCTGTCTCTCTCTCTCTGTATATCTGACTTTCCAATAAAAATAAATAAATAAATCTTTAAAAAAAAGAACTATGTGCAAAAGTATTTTAATAAAAAGGTTACACATTAACAACTCTACAGTTTATAGACAATCAGCAGAAATAAATACATAATGTAGCAGATGAGACCAGCTTTCAATTTTGTGAAATTCCTGGCCAAAAAGTTATCAAATTCGGGAATTCAGCAATGAAAGGCATCTCAAGTCATCTGTCCTACTTTCCCCAAACTGGGTTTTGGAGAATAATCAGGCCCAGGGAGAGTAAATGATAAATCTAAGGATACAAAGTAACTAGCAGTGCTGAGGCTAAAATCCAGATTTTCAATTACTCACTTTAAAATTATCCTCAGCTAACTTCTGAATACCATTCATTGAGGAAAATAGATGAACAGCATTTCTAAAAATACTTCCAGGAACATTCAGATTTCTATCACAGCACACTTCACTACAACTTTTTAAGCACACTGAGAGTGAGTCTAAGAGCAGCATTCACGGGAGGTCAAATACAGCAAGATGATGTTTTTGGGTTTCTCCTGTCAGTTTACAGGAAATCACTCCCTTGGAATCTATTTACTCTAAAATGCAGCCTAAATTCACACTGGCCACTTCCACTCAGAAATGTTCAAGGAAAACTGCCCAAAGGATCCTCCACCTCAACTCAAGTTTCTTCAGCCTTACATTGAATAGTTTCATAGCACTGCGTGAATCAAAAGAGAATGTGCACCAGGGACTTAGAACAAATGTCCAGCGCAGAGTAAGCACAGTGAAATGTGGATTATTATTAGATGATACATTGATGTGACACTAACAATAAGTACTTTCTGGTGCTGTGTTGTGCAACAGCAAACTGTGGCTGCTTCTGACGCCACCATCTCTTATCAGTGCTGGTTCAAGTTCAGGCATAGCCACTTCCAATCCAGCTTATTGTAACGTGCTTGGAAAGGCAGTGGATGGTGGCAAAAATGTTTGGCCCTCTGCCACCCATGTGGGCGATCCAGTTTCTGGTTCTTGTATGTTACAGCCTTTTAGGAAGTAAACCAGTCTCAAATAAAAAGCTTAAACAAATCTGTTTTAAAAAGAAGAAATTCTTTGGAAAAACAGTGGATGCTTTCACTCTAAGAACAAGATTCCTCATGGGACTTTCGAGAACCTTGTTTTCTTGGGATTAATGAGGAAACAAAGGTGTTAAATCTATGTAGATCTACTAAAATTCTAAAACTTCATCAGAATGTAATATTTCAGAGCCATGACAGTATAAGAAAAGCAAGTATGACCCTGACAAAAGTGTGAGTTCTGTGCCATGAGCATGGCTCTTTAATTTCAGAGGCAGATGGGTTTAAAAGTGGAGAGCCCTGGAGAGACAGCAAAGTTCTGGTTCTAACAGCTGCTCTTCCACTTCATCCGAGAGAGGTGCTTGTATTCCCACTGTAGTTATATTTGGCTGCAGAGTGAAAATGTAAGGTGATAGCTTCCACAGTTTTCAAAATCAAGGAACACTACCTAAGCTTTTGCAGAACATATACAATCAACGCCTTACTAATATGTTTACAGACCTAATTGTTACGGCATTGAGCGAATCCACATATGAAACAGCTCTTTCGAGTAAAGTGAAACCAACCAAGAAACCAAAAAACCACAATAGCAAGCATTTACAAAAAAAAAAGATAGAGCAAAGATACTTGGCAAGAGGAAGATGGTTACCAGATCACAACAGGAAGTCACAGGCAAAACAACTGGGGCTGTTAGGAAGCACAACTCTCAAAAAATCTAAAACCTGTTACTAAAAAGCATCCAAGGGTCTAGTGTGATAGCCTAGTGGCTAAATCCTCATCTTACATGCGCTAGGATCCCAAACTGACATCGGTTCATGTCCCAGCTGCTCCACTTCCCATCCAGCTCCCTGCTTGTGGCACAGAAAAGCAGTAAAGGACGGCCCAAAGCCTTGAGACCCTGGCCCAGCAAGGGAGACCCAGAGGAGGCTCCTGGCTCTTGGCTTCGGAATGGCTCAGCTCCAGCTGTTCTGGCCACTTGCAGAGTGAAGAAGCAGACTGTAGATCATTCTCTCTCTCTCCCCCTCTGTAAATTTGACTATCCAATAAAAATAAGTACATCTTTAAAAATAAAAATAAATAAATAAAGTGTACAGAACACCAGTCATGAACTTCAAGTTTGTGTCTGGACAGCCCCTCTCTTCTCACTCCATATTAGAGATCATCTCAATTAGGCTTACTGATTCGATGATAATCTATATGGGCCAATAACTCATAAATTTACCTTTAGTTAAAATATTTCTTTTAAGTTGTAGATTCTTCTTATTAACTCCACTCGTTTAGCTCAGAGGCATGTCACACTTATGAACTAAATCTCTCCAAACCTTCTGGTGCCTTCTAGGTGGTACCACAATTTACCAGCTACTCAGGCTTCTTAACTCCTTTTTCTTCTAACCCCCAGAGCACCCAGATCCAACTTCATTAAGTGGAATCTACATCCTAAACAAATCTCTTCTCTCCATCTGCACATCAAACACTGACCCAAGTGAGTGTTAATTCCCTGTACTCAATTCCTGTCCTTTTCTAACCTTTCTTTTTCATACTAATGACTGGGTTTTAAAGATGAAATCTGGGTTTGTCCCTATTCTCGTCCCCCCCACTCCCCTGTACAACTTTGTTCCACTGGTTTTCTTTAGTTCCTCAATGCACTCAGTTCGTTTTTGTTTTGTTTTGTTACTTTTTTTCATTTTTATGATGTTTACATAGTTGATCATCGTGGTAAGAATTGAGGGTAAGGAAAAAGTGGGTGTGATAATCATTTCGAAACTTTTTTTTAAAAAAATTCATTAAACTACCAAGTTATAATTCAATGTGGTAAGAAGATTTCAACACAATGTACACAATTGCCCAATGACTGGCAGTGACGTCATGGCAATGGTCATAATTACACAACAATTCAGATATCTGAGCATTCAAAACATTGGGAAAATTACCATTCTTCAGTTTTTGTCAGCCTCTAAATACCTCTATTCATTCTTTTTCTTTATTACATTTCATTTTATGACACAGTTTCATAGGCTCTGAGGTTCCCCCAACCCCTCCCTGTACCCTCCCCCATGGTGGATTACTCCACCTTATTGCAGTATTACAGTTCAAATCCAGTCATGCTTCTCTCATTGCAAGCATCTTCTTCCCATATCTGGGAAAAGGGGTGAGAGAAGGGGAGAAGCCTCCCCCAACTTTCCAACCGCCCCAGTACCTGGGGATGGGGAATGGTCACCCGATATCAAACCACAGTCCCTGATGTGGCACATGCTCCAGGGTTTCTACCCAAGTGGTTGAGATTGTTCTGAAAATTGCACTGGGTTCTTAAGTCATTGCCTTTACACTCGTTTTTCCTTTGTGCGCTAATTCTTGCAATTCCTTTTATCCTAGATTCAAGTGTCATTTTTTAAAGCAAAGACTTCCCTAGTACCTTCTTCCTCTTATAGGTTCTCATATTTCTTCTTTTATAGCACTTAAGACAATTGCATTTAGTTCCATGATTTTTTGCTTAGGATCTCCTTGAACTGTTACACTATAAGCTCACTATGATCAGTATAATTTTAATTACATGTATATCTAAATGCAAAGCATTGTGTCCAATAAGTATTATAAAAATTTTAATAAGCTGCTGTCAGTATACTCTGTGTAATTTTGTTCTATTATTTCAGAACCCACATGTTTTACAAAACATTTGCATCTAATCCATTACGATATGTTTTAGGTAACATATTGCTCCTAAATGAATGATACTATTTCATATAACAGTAAAATGTAAATATAGACATACTCAAAATGCTTTGTCTAATTTGAAAAAGGAGAGAAGGAAGCAGCAATTTGAAGAAAAAAAAAGAGACTATAGCATTGATAACGACTGTCTGAATCTACATCCCAATCAATAGGCTATATTTATCAAAGCAAGTTTTAGAAATGAAACGAGATGGAGGCCAGTGTGGTGGTACAGCAAGCTAATCCTCTGCCCTGTGGCACTGGTAGCCCAGGTGGGCGCCAGTTCACATCATGGTTGTTCCACTTCTAATCCAGCTGTCTGCTGATGTCTTGGGAAAGCAGTGGTGGATGACCTGAGTCCTTAGGAACCCAGGCTTCAGTGGGAGACCTGGAGGAAGTTTCCTGGCTCCTGGCTTTAGATTGACTCAGCTCTGCCCAGTGTAGCTATTTGGGGAGTGAAGCAGCAGATGGAAGACCTTCTCCTCTGTTAAAAAAACTGCCTCTGTTAAAAAAAACTTTTATATGTTGTATATAAACTAAAATTGAAATGTAAGTGAGGTGGTCACAGAAGGTGGCTAGGAACTCGCATTTACTTTTAACATATTGGTTACTCATTACTATGTCAATTAATTCCATAATGATGTAAGTTTTTGCTGATGGTATGTTGGAGCTTTCAATTGACTGGGATGATACTGTGCTGGCTCTGTCTTCAGACCAGAGAGGGTATACCTAAGAAGCCGTTGAACTTGACTGGACAATAAGATGCTGGACTCTATGTTTGTATATGCTTGCAATGGGGGAATCTCAACTGAACTTGAGCTGTGGTTATGCAACAAGGTGGAGGAATCCACCATGGTGGGAGGGTTTGGGGAGGGGTGGGGAGAACCCAAGTACCTATGAAACTGTGTCACATAATACAATATAATTAATGAATTAAAAATAATAAATAATAAGAAAAAAACTGCCTTTTACAACAATTCAGAACTGTTGAACCATCAGAACCACTTAAGCAGGACCCTCAGAGCATGCCCCCACCTCAGGGACCCTGGAATGGTTCAGAGGCTTTATCCCCCACCTCGTTCTCTCAGATACAGAAGAAAAAAAGAGAATGTGAAAACAATGGTCTCACCCACTTTCTTCTAGCCCTTGACCCTTCATGCCCTAATGAATTATGTAAAAACCATCCAAAAAAATCTGGGCCAGCCGTCTACAGCTCCATCTTTTCTACTGAGGAGGACGAGTTCTCATGGGTGGATCCAAGGACTGGGGCCAAGCAACCTGGGTCCCGCTAGACTCCCCTCTCCCCTGGGGGGTTCACGGATCCAGCCCCCCATCAGGCAATCAGGTAGGTCCCCTATTTTTAATTACAAAATTATTTGTGAGAAAAAGACACATGGCACACACATACACAAACATACATACAAACTCTGATCCACTGATTCTCTCTCCCACAAGCTTACAATAGCCAGGTTTAGGCAGAGACCAAAGCCAGGTGTGACCAATTCAGTCCAGGTCTCCCATGTGGGTGGCAGGAACCCAGTGACATGAGCCATCCCTGCTGCTTCCGATAGTCTGTATCAGCAGTCAGCCAGGGTCAGGAGCAGAGCCAGGAGTCATTCCAGGGTGGGATGTGGGCATCCAAACCACCAGGCCAGATGCCTGACTCCCTCATTATTCCTTTCTGAAATCACCTCATGCAGGGGTCTGATATTTGTGGCATAGCATGTTAAGCTGCCCCCGGCACACCAAATCGAAGTTGCCATTGCACTTTCTGACTGTCCCACTTCCAGTCTAGCCTCCTGCTGATGCAGCTGGGAGAGCAACGGAAGATGGCCTCAGTGCGTGGGCTCCTACCACCCAGACGGGAGATCTACAAAGAGTTTCAGACTCTTGGCATTAGCTTGGCCTGCCTGGGCCTTTCTGGCCATTTGGGAAGTCTATCAGTGGAGGAAGATCTCCATTACTTTGCCTTTTAAATAAATAAATCTTGAGGGCAAAAAAACCCTTCTCTGATTTATCCTTTTGTCTCTTTTGAGATAATCAACATCCTCGATTTTGTCCTATTAATTTCCTAGTTTATAGTTGTGCTATATATTTTCCCTAAATGACATTTCGGGATTTTTTTTTGTCTTGCTGAACTTACTATAAACTGAATCTTATTATATGTATTCTACCACAGCTTGTTTTTCTTGCTTGACAGGATTTTTTTACAAGTTGATTATTTACTTCAAAAGTAAGGGGGACAGAGATCTTCACCCTCAAGGTTACTTTCCAGATGCCTGGAACAGGTAGGGCTGGGCTAGCCCAAAGGAGGAGGCTGGAACTCAGTCAGGGTCTCCAATGTGGGTGGCAGATTCAACCACCTGCACTCTGTCCAGCTGCTTCCTCAGCACAGGAGTTAACAGGAAGTCAGAATGGACAGGGGAGCTGCAACTCCAATGCAGACACTCTGGTATGGGATAAGAGCATCTCACCTGCAAATCAACTGTTAAGACAAACACCTGCACGAACAGCATTCAGATTTAAATGATTGTCTACAGCTTTCATTTTGAGCATTGTATTCTAAAATTCTACTCTGAACATCTGAATTATTCCTAGGGGGTGTTGCTGTTGCTCTGTGTCTTGATCATAAATGGCACTATGGACACTTCTGTCTCCTGAAACAACAAGTTTCTCCAGAATCTGTAAATATTAACAAGGAAGACAGTTGTGTAAGCTATAGATACTTACATCAGTATTTTTGTTTTGTTTTGTTTTAAACATTTATTTATGTTTGTTGGAAAGGCAGATTTACAGAGAGACAAAGCTCTTCACTCCCCAAGTGGCCACAATGGCCGGAGCTGAGCCGATTTGAAGCCAGGAGCCAGTTTCTTCCAGGTCTCCCACATGGGTGCAGGGTCCCAAGACCTCAGGGCCATCATCCATTGCTTTCCCAGGACACAAGCAGGAAGCTGGATGAGAAGTGGAGCAGCCAGGATACGAACTGGCACCCAGATGGAATCCCGGCGCATGCAAGGCAAGGACCCAAGCC
Organism: Ochotona princeps; assembly: GCF_030435755.1. Lineage (NCBI taxonomy): Eukaryota > Metazoa > Chordata > Mammalia > Lagomorpha > Ochotonidae > Ochotona > Ochotona princeps. The sequence goes on along the minus strand of NC_080855.1, from coordinate 20,092,702 downwards.
ATCAGGCTACTGCGCTGGGTCCAAGTATTGTTTAAATGTACTAGTTAATACTAAATTGCTTTCCAAAGAGGTTCTACCAATCTAGTTTTCCGGCAACAATATATAACTAAGTGTTCCAACTGATCTGTATCCCTGCCAACACAAGATATTATCTGCGTCTTGGTGTTATATTGGTATATTCCGTGTTGCCTCTCTCCTTTGTAATAATAACTTTGTAGTTATCTACCACCCAGATATATCATATTCATATACCAGATTCATATGGTTTCCTAATGAAGAAACCAACCCCCAGGCCCGGTACAATAGCGTAGTGGTTAAAGTCCTCGCCTTGAACGCACCAGGACCCCATATGGTTGTTGGTTCTAATCCCAGAAGCCCCACTTCCCATCCAGCTCCCTGCTTGTGGCCTGGAAAAGCAGTCGAGGATGGCCCAAAGCTTTGGGACTCTGCACCTGTGTGGGAGACCCAGAAGAAGTTCCTGGCTCCTGGCTTCGGATTGGCTCAGCTCCAGCCACTGTGGCCACTTGGGGAGTGAATCATTGGATGGAAGATCTTCCTCTCTGTCTCTCCTCCTTTCTGTATATCTGCCTTTCCAATAAAAATAAATACATCTTTTAAAAAAAGGAAAAAAAAACAAACTCTCCAGCATTGTGCTTTATCAGATTATTTCCAGTCTTTTGCTGTTTCCAACAATACTGGACAGCCTTTATCTGTTATAAAATTCATTTTAAACATCGAGGTGTAGTCATAGAACAAAAAAACTTAGAAATAAAATGCTGGGGTTACAGAGCACTAGCATGTGTATTTGGAATTCTGGCAGATGTTGTCAATTTATTCTCCATGGTAGTTCTATCAACCTATCCCTAAATCTCTCAACTTATTCTCATTTCATCACATCCTCACCAATACAAGATTCACCAAACCTTCTTAATTTCTGATTATAGTTTTAACTGGTACTTGTATAGTGTGTATTTGTTTTGCCACAGAGACTTAACGATATGAAGGGTAATTTTCCTATCATCATTTATTCACATTCCTTGGCTTTTACTGAGCTGTTGATATTTCATTTTTAAAGGCTCCTTAAATAGCACAGAATTAGCCATTTGTGATTTGAGCTATAGATGTTTTAGTCTGTCACTTCTTATGTTTATGACAGTTTTTCTATATGTAACAATATTATTTTTTGCATAGAGTTAAATTTACCAATCACATTCTTTATGGCTTCTAGGCTTTGAATCACACTTTATAAAAATTTTTCTCTCAATCTAATATAATATTAATAGTTTATGTTTTCCTCTACAGCCTTTTCCTGTGCATATATGAGTATTAAACAAGGCAGCTATGAGACTGAACTCAACTGGGAAAATAAGATCTTGGCTTGAATTTTCTCTACAGTGGGGTTTCTCAAACTACATAGCACAGACACTCAGGACTAAACACATCTTTACGGTCGAGGCTGTCCTATGCAATGTAGGACTTTCAGCAGCATCCCACTTATCCATTAGTGACACCAGTAGTGTCTCCTCTCTCAACACCTATGACAACAAGAAAAACAAGTCTTGAGGGGGTGGGCATTGGATACAGCGGCTGAGGTGCCATTCAGGACACCTGCACCCCATACTGGAGTGTCAGCTACTCCATGCTTTCCACTCAGCTTCCTGCTAATGCACCTGAGATGGCTGTGGATGCCATCAGTCCAAATACCTAGCGTTCTGGCTACTTGGCTTATGCTTGGAACAGCCTTGGCTCTTCTTCTTCTTGAAGGCTTATTTATTTTTATTGCAACATTTATAGAGAGAAGGAGAGAGGGGGGAAAGATCCTCCATCCACTGATTCATGCCCCAAGTGGTCACAATGGCCAGAGCTGAGCCAATCAGAAGAAAGTAGCCAGAAGCTTCTTCAGGTCTCCCATATGGGTGCAGGATCCCATGGCTTTGGGTCGTCTTCAACTGCTTTCCCAGGCCACAAACAGGGAGCTGGAAGCGAACTGGAACAACCAGGATATGAACCAGCGCTGATACGAAATTCTGACTAATGCAAGGTGAGGACTTCAGCCAACAGGCTCCGGTACTGGAGCCTTGATTCTACAGCAACCTGGGGAGTGAACCAGCAAATGACAAACGCTTTTTGTCTTTCTTTCTCCCTTTCTCTCTTTCTCCTTCCTGCCCTGCCCACCTTTCAAATAAAGAAATTTCTAAATAAATAAATAAACAAATAAATGCGACTTTGACAAATGGGGTGGCCCCAACTACCCCTGGTTGAGAACTCATGCTCTACAGGTTTATCTCCAGTACTTCCTTTTAATCATGGAGATGACTGAACCCCCCAAATAACATCTAATTAAATTTAACCAGAAATGCTTTTCTCAAACAGGGGAATCATTTTATTTTCTTTCAAAGTTTAACTGGGGGTGGAGAGGCAGAAGCTAGGACTTTGATAGATAGAGATTGTATTCAATCGACTTGGGGAGTTGCATCTTTCGCTTTTATTTACTTTTTATGTTATTTGAAAAGCAGAGAGAGAGATAGAGATACTGAGATTGATCTTCCCTCTGCTGGTTGATCCCATAAATGCCCACAGACTGAAGCTGGCAGCTTGACTCAATCTCTATCCTTCAATGTGGGTGTCAGGAACCTGAAACTGGAAACAGAGTCAATACTGAACTCTAGCTGCTCTCATAAGGGATTCCAATATTGCAAGCAGCAGCATTTTTTTTTAAGATTTATTTTTATTTGAAAAGCAGATTTTTTTAAGAGCAAAGAGGATAGTGAGAAGGTCTTCCATCTGCTGATTCACTCCCCAAAGGACCATGATGGCTAAGCTGATCCAAAGCTGAAAACCAGGAGTTTCTTTCGAGTCTCCCACGTGGGTGCAAGGGCCAAGGACTTGGGCCAGTATCCCCTGCCTTCCCAGGCCTAAGCAGGGAGCTGGATCAGAAGTGGAGTATCCGGGATTCTGATTAGTGCCCATATGGGGATTCTGGTAACACAGATGGAGGATTAGCGTGCAATGCCACTACACTGACCCCTGGAAAATAGTTTCGATTTTCAGATAATTTTGCTGTATTTGGATATTTTCTTGGTGATGAATGATAAGTATTGGACACTAGTATGCATCTATACTTGGGAAAGTCTGCAAAATCAGACCTAAGAGAATACCAAGGCTCAATGCATTCATAGCAATTTTGACCCAGAATGAAGATAGAACAGTACAATTCCACTTAGAATGTAAAATAACATGATAAGTGATACCCTTGGGGTAGGTGTTCTTCAAACTTAGAAACAGATTTCATTCCATGTGTGTGTGTGTGTGTGTGAGAGAGAGAGAGAGAGACAGAGAGAGAGAGAGACAGAGAGAGAAAGAACAAGAGAGCGCTCTCCCATCCCCAGATGGTCAGTTCTGGACCAAGCCAAAGTCAGATGCCTAGAACTGCATCTGGGTCTCCTACACAGGTGGCAAGAACCCAACTGGTCTAAGCACTCAGGTCAGTTTGCTGCCTTCTGGGACATACCATCAGGAATATGGATCAGAAGTAGAACCAGCACTCCAATATGGGATACTGGCATCACAAGTGGTAGCCTAACCAGCTGTGTGCCACAAAGCCATCCCCCAAATAACACCTTAAAAGCATTTAACAAAGCAATACCATTTTTCTGTCAGGCAAATTTAACTGTCCAAAGTTGTGGGCCAATTGCCTGCTAAACTGCATTTTGATGACAAAATTAATGGAGAAGTAACAGCTTTTATATAGAAGCACTGAAGAAGGGAAAAAGAATTTTTGCAAATCATAGTTAGAGCTTTTCTCCCCTAGACAGATGACAATGTCAGAAGACTCTAAATGGCAACACAATTAAGAAGTAACTATTGGTTGGGACCTGGCGCGATAGCGCAATGGTTAAGGTCCTCGCCCTGAACGTCACTTCCCATTCAGCTCCCTGCTTGCCTGGGAAAGCAGTAGAGGATGGCCCAAAGCCTTGGGACCTGCACCCACATGGGAGACCTGAAAGAAGCTGGCTCCTGGCTCCTGGCTTCAGATCAGCAGTTTCACCTGTAGCAGCCACTTGGGGAGTGAATCAGAGGATGAAAGACCTTTCTGTATTTCTTTCTCTGTGTAAATCTGACTTTTCATTACAAAAAAAAAAAAATCTTTAAAGTGGGCCCGGCGGCGTGGCATAGCGGCTAAAGTCCTCGCCTTCAATGCCCCGGGATCCCATATGGGCGCCGGTTCTAATCCCGGCAGCTCCACTTCCCATCCAGCTCCCTGCTTGTGGCCTGGGAAAGCAGTTGAGGACGGCCCAATGCATTGGGACACTGCACCCACGTGGGAGACCCGGAAGAGGTTCCAGGTTCCCAGCTTCGGATCGGCGCGCATCGGCTCGTTGCGGCTCACTTGGGGAGTGAATCATCGGACGGAAGATCTTCCTCTCTGTCTCTCCTCCTCTGTGTATATATGGCTGTAATAAAATGAATAAATCTTTAAAAAAAATACAATAAAGTAAACAGGATGTTATATGCAAATACTTCACTATTTTATTTAGGGAACCTTAATATCTGGAGAACCTATCTGCAGGAGGTCCTGAAAACAACTGTCCTAGGGAAGCTGTCCACACACATATATCTGTGTTTGACACAATGACTACAGACTGAAAACCTGAGATTGTAACAAAAAACTCCAGACCCAGTGTGATAGTTTAGTGGCTAAATCCTTGCCTTGAATGCAGCGAGATCCCAAATGGGCACCAGTTTGTGTCCTGGATTGCTCTGCTTCCCATCCAGCTCCCTGCTGATGGCCTGGGAAAGCACTAGAGGACGGCTTAGGACTTGATAGCCTGCACCTGCGTGAGAGACCCAGAGGAAGTTCCTTGCACCTGGCTTCGTATCAGCTCAGCTCTGGGCATTGCGGCCACTTCGGGAGTGAACACAGCAGATGGACCTTCTCTCTGTATATCTGCCTTTCCAATTAAAAAAAAAATGTTTTTTAAAACAGTAATTTAATTGAATCTTATGATTTTTATTTATGTTAAGGATTATTTATTTATCTGAAAGGCAGAATGATAGGGCAAGAAACAGATTTTTCCTTCTGCTAAGTCACTCTTCAGATGACTGTAACTAATGATGCTAAGCCAATCTGAAGCCAGGGATTCCATTCAGGACTCCCAAACAGGTGAGAGGGTCCCCCCGCACTTGCTGCCTCTCAGGTGCATTAGCAGGGAGTTGGATCAGAAGCTGAGCAGCCAGAACATAATCTGACACTCTGATACATGATGGTGTCCCAAGTGGTAGCTTAACCAGCTGTGCGACAACGCCTGTCTCAATAATGATTTTTATTATCACCTACATACTTGGTATATTCTGGATAAGAAATCTCTTAAAATGAATGGGGCGCAACATACAAAAAGAACCGAAATCAATAATTTAGATCTATGTCAACCCAATGACTACAAAAATTAGTCTAAAAATAGAAACTATATCTGGATGTTCTTCCAAACAGTTACAAGTTAGCTAGTCATGATAAACCTTGTGGAGATTGTTCTGTTGTTTCAGTGAGGCACCTATCTCCAAATATGCAACATTTCACACTGAGGCAAAAGAACTGAAGGCAAGGTAGAAACAGGAAACAAATTAGAAATTCAATCTTTTTGCCATTGCACAAATGGAGTAGGTGTTTAGCAGCTTTCTTTCTCACTTCCTAAGCAAAATTTCAAAGTGTTTTGGTTTAGAAAAATATTCTGTCCTAAACCTTACTTCAAACTGTAACATTAAAATAAAAGGCTCCCTTACAAGAAAAAAATTTCCCCATCACTCATAAATCTGGAGGAGGTACAAGGATAAATAAGAATCCCTGCCATTATAATTTGAGTGCTTTCTTAGTGCCAAGCATGGTATTAAGTGTTTTATGTATACTCATTTAATTCCCAAAACAATTCAATAAGAGTGATAGGCTAAATAATTAAGCACCAGCTAAATTTAGCATATGAACCATGTCTGATTCCACAACTACGCTTAAAGTTTATTATTTATACATATATTTATAGAACAGTTTAATTTTTCTCAAGTGTTTTTCCAGGGAATCAGAACCTTAGAGACATCAAAGATTTCTTGTAAACACTAACCTCTACAGACAAGCGGTACATTCCCTCAAAATAGCCATTTTCAATGAAAAACATAAAAATAAATTTCCCCAGCTGTTTGGAACATCAGTTAATTCACTGAAAGGACTACAATACCACTCTGCAATCCCAATTCTGATCAAAAGTACATCTGCACATTAATCTCACTGGAAATCTTGCTTTCTTTTTAAATGATATGCAAATATCAGGCTTCAATTTTATTGTAAAGATTTATTTATTTTTATTTGAAAGGCACATTTTCACCAGGAGAGGTCTTCCATCTGCTGGTTCATTCCCCGAATGGCCTCAACAGGCAGAACTGAGATGATCTGAAGCTAGGAGCCAGGAGCTTCTTCCCAGTTTCCCATGTGGGTGCAACTGGGTGCAGTGGCCTAAGGACTTGAGCCATCCTCCCTGCTTTCCCAGGCCACAAGTAGAGAGCTGGACTGGAAGTAGGGCAGCTGGGACTAGAACTGGTCCCCACACAGAATACTGGTCCTGCAGGGCAGCTGATTAGCCCTCTGCGCCATGATACCGGTCCTTGCATCTTCTGGACAATTTCTCTGGTATGTTATGTAAAATTAAGGAGAGTTCAGAAAATGATAGAATTCTGTTCTGATTTTGTTAATTAAGGAAGAGAGTCTTCAAAAGCTGTAATTTCACAAACTTTAACTTGTTGTGGAAGGAACTTTAAGAAAGATCCACTTGGCTCCTGAACTTTTTCCATCATTCTTACTCAGCGAAACTTCAAATAGCAGCCTTATTCACATATTTTCTTCCTTAATAATGTGCCATTCAAAGGACACAGAGTTCATTTAACAACCAGTTATTCTGTCCTTGTTTTACTGCTATTTTTATTTGCTTTCTTTAACGAATGACTCATTTCTAAAACACGATTTACAAAGTAATACTTGCTTCTACTATCTCTTGTGTCACAACTGCATTAGTTACCACATTCTCCCTGTATGTCTCTCACTAAATTACTGCTAGGACACCATAAATTAAAAACAGATTACTGTGTGTACAATGCAGCTACCTCATGCACAGTTCAGCTATCGATACAGACACACCTATATTAATACATACTATATCCACACGTAATTGTGTTTTTGACACGAGCTAAACTGGTACCTGAAGTAGAGAGAACTGAATCACTAAAAAAATGCTGTCAAGTAATCTGAGAATTTGCAAGTACACAGTAGATAGAATTTAGGAAGGCAGATTTCAAAAGGTGAGTATAACTGGATGGAATGAAATTCTTGAAGAAAGGGAGAACCAAGAGGTTAGGAAATTCTGCTAGATTAAACCAATAAAAGAAAGAGGAATGCCTAGCACTATGGAGTAGTATGCTAATCTTCGGCCTATGGCAATGGCTCCCCTCAGGCCTGTCCACGACCCAGCTGCTCCATTTCTGGTAACAGCTGGGAAAACTGTAAAGGATGGCCCAAGTCCTTGGGGCTCTGCACTGGCATGGGAGACAAGGAAGAGGCTCCAGGCTCCTGGCTTCAGACTGGTCTAGGCTGCAGCCATCTGGGTAGGGAGCCAGCACATGGAAAGACGCCCTTCTCTCTCTAACTCTGTCATTCCAATAAAAATAAATCGGGGGGGGGGGGGTTAGAAGAAAGAAAGTATGGAGTTATTACAAACCAGTTAAGGACAGGTGGTGTGATACAGTAGGTTAAAAAGCTACTTGGGATATCTGAATTCTATATCATAGTGCCTATTCAAGCCCTAGCTAATATGCCCAGGAGGAGTACATTGGTGCTTGCTACTCATTTGGGAGATCCAGATGGAGTTTCTGGTTCCTTACCTAAGCTTGGCTCAGTCCAGCCTATTATGCATACCTGGGGAGAGAACCAGTGGATGAAAAATCCCCTCACTTCTCTCCCTCCTTCTCCTTCCCCCTGCTTTTCAAAGAATGACAGATTTTTTTAAAAACCAAACTAGATACAGTAATGGATTTATCTAAAACAGCACAACACACACACATTTTAAAAGCAGTGTATAATAAACACAGCATCATTTAACATCAGGTAAATCATTCCCCTCTCAGATGTGGTTTTTCATCAGCAAAATGGGGTATTTCCTCTGCAGAGCTGTTGTGGGGGAGTTTGCTACCTTTTAAGTTCAACATTTCTTTGTGGTTCTTTTTATACTTAGGCTATATCCCATTAAGGGAGTGCAATTAGAGTACTCAAGTTACTTGATCTAATTCTTTTCCCCTCCTTGATAGTTACATTTTCATCTTTATATTCAGTTATGTCCACCTATTTCAGTTTATATTCAACATATTTATTTCTCACCATCATTTAAAAATTTTTTACATATCCACACTTAAGACTACTTTTCCCACTTCACTGTAGTAGTGGTACTTATTCCTATATGGTAATAGGTGTGGTCAGTTGCTCATGGTATCTATATTCTAGAATCTATATTCTGGTACAGTGATGTTTGCATCTACAACACTGAACTACACAAAATTTATTATAAATTTGAACTTGGCTAACCTTGACTAATAAGATTACAGCTAAGAATCTTCAAAAGTTACTCCCATGAATTTTATTGATACACAGCATTATATGTCATCACTTTTAAGTTTTTTACATACATGAACACTGTAATTGTCAAATAGACTTTTAAGGCCTGTTGCCCAAGATAACGCCGCAGTAAGTGGCAAAGAAACAATCTGAATCCAAACTCTATCAGTTTGTGATGCTAGCCACTTAACTATAACACCTCCTGCCACAAATGGAGATCACAGAACTGAAACCTCTTCTGGCTCTGACAGGGTTCCAACATCCTGACTTCAGCACGGGCCAACTAGGACTGTCTGCAGCCAGTTGGAGGGTACACAAAAGAGGCATCACACTCTCCCCATTTTGCCTGTAACTTTGTCTTTCAAATAAATAAACAAACCCTTTTAAAGATACACAGGTCCATAATAAAGTGAATCAAACAACCTACTTGCCATCCAACTGAAACAGCCAAAAATCCACCCACCCTCGTCCCACCCAAGTTGTACAGAAGCACAGGAAAATGATAAGGAAGCCATCAACAAAAAAATCACTAAAGAAATTCTAGGATATATTAAAAAATAATAATAAATTCACAGAAAAGGAATAGATTCCTCCAAGCCTATAAAATCAGAAGATGTTCTTCATTAGAGAAATGAATGGACTCTCAAAAAATAAAAAAACCAACTTGCTAAAACCCCAATCCCAGAGAAAGGAGTGGTTGGTGGATAGTCAGTAGGGATTGGCCATTTAGTACAGCTGGTGGCATTTGCACCTCAGATTCATCTGCTTACGAACTGCTTGCATGGTAAAGTTGGGAATCTGCTACAAAGGCTCTTAAGACAGAAGGTAAAAGTAGTAAGTGGAGCTCAATAAGAAACAGTATTTTACATAACTCTAGGCTAGTGAAGACAATAAAAGCACTAACAATTTACAAAGGCAAAGTAATAGTAACAATGATGATGAAAACAGTACAGCAGGGCCCAGCACCAATAGCCCAGTGGCTAAATACTCGCCTTGCAGGCACCAGGATTCCATATGGGCACCAGGTCATGTCCTGGCTGCTCCACTTCTCATCCAGCTCCCTGATTGTGGCCTGGGAAAGCAGCAGAAGATAGTTCAAAGCCTTGGGACTCTGCACCCATGTAGGAGACCTGAACACATTCCTGGCTCCTGGCTCCTAATCAGCTTAGCTCCCAAAGATTTGGACCAGTTTTTGCTGATTTCCTAGGCACATTAGCAGGGACCTGGACTGGAAATGGAGCAGCAGCTGGGATTAGAACTACCACCCATATGAGATGTTAGCACCACAGGGTGAGGTTTAACCTACTATGCCATGGTTCTGGCCCATGACAGTGCTGCCCCAGTATTCCTAATTATTTAAACACTAATTAAATGCTATCTGTGAAGTTCAAATTCATTTCTTTTTTTATCTGATCGTATAATTTTATCTTCGCAGAATACAGGTTCTTCAAGAATAAAATACATTTTGCATTTACTTAGATACAATTTCTATGCATATTCAGTAGGGCTTCCTTACCTCAACGCTCTCTGGAACAAAGTCTATGTCACAGGGAACACCTATGGGAAAACTGAAGAATGCTCACAGTAAATTGAAAAGTACTCTATTAAAATGATAGTACTTCATAAACAAAATGGTCACATCTTCAGTAGTCTAAGTGGACAGGTCAGCGGAAGTAAAATTTGCTCTTCCATTTTCTCAATTGACCCACCCAGTTGCATTTTTTACTTCTATTTAACCTCTAACTAGAGTAATACATAGTCCCTAGCTGAACAGACCTATATTAAAATCCAACAGCTGCCTTCTTGCTCAATATACACAACGGCCAAATGTCAAAATGCTAAATGCGGTATTTTATTTATAGCAAATAGTATAAAGCAACATATTTTGAAAAGTGTAACTTTTTCCTCCTAGTAAAAATTAGTAAAGCAGGCCTGGTGGGGTTTATGGGGAGTCACCCCAACTAGGCTGCAGCTCCCTCTGGTTTGCGTGAGGACCTAGTATGAAGTGGGTAGGATCGAGCTGGACTACAACACCCATTGGTTCAAGTGGATGACAGGGCTGGAAACAGAAATGACCCAGCAATTGCAACCACCAGCATGTGCATAAGCTGACTGGGGCAACAGACTGTGCCGGACCCTGTACTGGCAAGCACACACAAGAATCAGGTTTGGTATCATCTCAGATGAAGTTTCTTTGGAGATCCCCCCAACTGAACTGCTGATCTCAGAACCCCAACCATGAAGAGACTATGTCAGCCAGTGGATTCTGAATAGGTTTCATCGCAATTGCAACGGCGAGATAGGCAGCAATTCAGACCTGTTGAACTATCAAAACTGCTTGAGCAGGACCCTCGGAGCGTGCCTCACATTGGGGACCTGGCATGGGTGGGAGGCTGGGTGAGGCTTTTCCCTTTGTTTCTCCCCTGACCCCAGATACAGGAGAAAAAATAATATTAGTGTGGAAACAATGGTCTTACCCACTTTCCTGTAGTCCTGGACCCTTTGTACCTTAATCAACTAAGTAAGATCATTTAAAATTAATAAATAAATTAGTTAATTAATAAAAAATAAGTAAAGCAGCGATTCAAAGAAATGTGAGCCTTATTTAAAACTGGAGTCATACGCTGAAAATTCATGTGGGCAAACTGTACATGTTGCTTTACAGTCACAGACACATCTAAGTGTCATCTGACATCCAAGCATCTGTGCTTTCTAAAAATTCATCTGAGAGAGTGACACTGAAGGAGAAACAAAGATTTTCCATCATCTGGTTCACTTCCAGCGAGGCTGGGTCACGCTGAAGGCAGGAGCCAAGAACTCCATCAAGGTTTCCCATGTGAGTGGCAGGAATCCAAGTACTTGGCCACAGGTGCTGCTACCCAGGCTCATTGACTAGAAACTGGACAAGGAGCTGAGGTGGGTATCCCAGGTGGCAGTCTAACCTCTGCACCGCAATGCCTGAGCCCCCTGCTGTCCTCCCTCCTCCAGCCAAAAGCAATAAATCTCAAAGTCCTTCATTCTGTTTGTTCACTGCATATTTAGCAATGATACCCCTCTTTGTAAATCACAGTTAATAAAACTGTCATGTTAAATTGGTATATTACTGAAAAGTGATTTTGATCCAGGTAATTTTTTAAATTAAGCTATTGAAGATTTATTTATTTTTATTGGAGAGGCAGGTGTACAGAGAGCAGGAGAAACAGAAAAAGATCTTCCATCCACGGTTCACTCTCTAAGTGGCCACAATAGCAGGAGCTGAGCCAATCGAAGCCAGGACCCAACAGCTGCTTCCAGGTCTCCTAAGCAGGTACAGGGTCCCAAGGCTTTAGGCTGTCCTCGACTGCCCTCCCAGGTGCCCACGTGAGATCACCTCAGCTCTGTTTACTGCAGCCATCTGGGAAGTGAGCCGATCAAAGGAAGACCCTCTTTCTCTGTTTCCTTCTCTCTCTGTAATATCTGCCTTTTAGGCAAAAATAATAAAAATCTTGGAGAAAAAAAAAAAAAGACAACCTTACACAGGATGATCCACTGGTTCAGTGTGTCCTGAAATGGTGTAAGGGGAGCTGGAGAAGTGGCACAGCAAGCTAAGCCTCCACCTGCAGCAATGGCATCCCATATGGGCACCGGTTCAAGGGCCAGTTGCCCCACTTCAGATCCAGCACCCTGTTAATGACCTGGGAAAGCAGCAGGGCTGGCCCAAGTCCGTGGGCCCCTCCACCCATGTGAAAGACCTGGAAGCAGTTCTAACTCCAGGTTTGGGACAGACCCAGCTCTAGCTCTGCTAGCCATTAGATGAGTGAAAGCGAATAAGATATCTCTATATATCTCTATTTTTCCAATAAAAATAATAACTTTTTTCAAATAAAAAAAAGAAAGAAACTGGTGTATGGGAGAAATAAACATTACTGCATTATACAAACAACTAGATGAAATTTTATTTTCTTTTGCTTTAAGGTTTATCTGAACGGTAGCGTTAGCGGGAGGGAGACAAAGATCTTCCACCTGCTGTTTCATTCCCCATATGACCACCCCAGCTAGGCTGAAGCCAGAAGCCTCACACTGCATCCAGGTCTCCAGTGTGAGTGCAGGGTTCCCAGCACTTGGGCCATATTCTGCTTTCTCAGGACATTAGCAGGGAACTGGACCAGAGGTTGAGCAGCTTAGACCCAATTTAGCACCATGTGGGACTAGGATGCCTGCGTGCCAGGCAGCAGCTTTAACCGATTGCACTGCCCACAATTTTATAATCTAAAGTAAAACTAAATCTTCAGTTATACTACTCACTCAGTTTCCATAAAGAAGTAACTCTCATGTATTTCAAGCTTATTTTTAGACTTTGTGGTGAGATAAATTTACCCTTGATGATCCATCATGCTTTATAAAAGATCAGATTTTAACTACTCCTTTGTATTTAGAAGTTATTTTCTCAATTAAGTGACTTTCAGTATCCACTGTAGTTACTCATTAACCTAAACGAATAGAGAAAAACGCTGAACTTGACCAACTATTGCAAATGCTGAAGTCTCAATCAGATCTGAACGACAGAATTTTCATTAATAAAGCTTCAATTGTAACTTGTCTAACATCAAGAGTGTGGTAATCAGTTACATGTTAATAGTGACAATGGGACAGAGATTTCACCACACGCTGGTTTGTTCCAAAGTGTGTGAAGCCTTTGCATTTAGCCAGGCTGACTCTCACAACATCTCAGTCTGCTCCAGCAGTGTACACGCCTGGATGCACTCTTCGGTTCTGGTGCTTCTGTGTGTCCCAGTAAGTTCATATTACCCTATAGCCAACTATGCAGTCTCTGCTGCCAGATTGGAATACAGCAGGATATTAATAAATCAATATAGTCAGAGGAACACTAAAAAATTCAGATGCTTTAATGATTTATGTAATAAATAATCATGAATAACATTTGAGCATTTATTGTCTCAGATAATGTGGTAATCCTTTATATGCCATACATTGATCCTGATGGCTGCCCTTTGAGGTAAGTATATCATCTCCATTTATATAACTGAGAAATGGAGTTACATGACCTACACAAATCCCATGCAAGCATTTTAATACACTGTAACTCCAACACAAACCCAGTGCTTATTGGGAAAGGAACTGTTGGTCAACTAAATTGAACACTGCAGGGAAAATGTGTGTGACTATTACTATGTTAATTTTGAAAGCAGCTCTAGTAGCCCAGTAATGAAGGATTTAGTATGACTAGGCTGATAATGTATCAGCAGTCATTCTGTAATTTCTTTTCCTGAATTTCCTTCTGAGTGATTTCTATGTATGCATGTCTTATATCCGTACTCTTAATCCTAAATTCCTCTCCTTTAAAATTTTTAGGCCTGCTAGCTTACATCTTTCCATCCTGAAGTGGTCACATCTCTGTTGGTAATAGTAAAAAGAGGGAAATATTGTTGAATTCTGTATTATACAGATTTCAAACTTTAAGTATTTCCTGTAAATATCTATTTAAATTTTATTCAAAATTCTTTATTACTTGATATGCTGAAGCAAATAATACTGATGTTACTTTTTTAAAAAACAAAATTAAAAAGAAATCTTTGTACCACTTTATCATTACACAGTTTCATTCTTGGAGCTACAAGAAACATACTAGTCCAAATATCCACCAATTTATGGATAAATAAAAAGTGATCTTCTCAAATAATGGAATAGTATTTGACAAAAAATACAACTTATAATATGGATGAACTTTGAAAACATTTGCTAAGTCACAAAGGATCATATACGGTATATTCCGTGTCTTGTTTTTTAAGGATTTATTTATGTAAATAAGAGAGGCAGAAGGAGTGAAAGAATACTCTACCTGCTGATTCACCTCCCCAATTGCCACAATGGCTGGGGCTGGGGCAAGCTGAAACCAGGAGTCCACAACTCCACCCAGGTCTTCCAAGTAGATACCAGGAACTTAAGTCCTTGGCTCATCATATGCTGCTTTCCCAGGCACATCAGCAGGCAGCTGGTTCAAAAGTGGAGTAGCCAAGGACTCAAACTGTTGCTCAGATATGGGATGCTGGTGTTGCAGGCAACAGCCTTGTTTTTATTTATTTATTTATTTTAGATTTACTTATTTTTATTGCAAAGTCAGATATACAGAGAGGAGGAGAGACAGAGAGGAAGATCTTCCGTCTGATTCATTCCCCAAGTGACCGCAACTGCCGGTGCTGCACCAGTCTGAAGCCAGGAGGTTCCTCCAAGTCTCCCATGCGGGTGCAGGGTCCCAAAGCTTTGGGCCGTCCTTGATTGCTTTCCCAGGCCACAAGCAGGGACCTGGATGGGAAGTGGAACTGCCAGGATTAGAACTGGCGCCCATATGGGATCCCGGTGCGTTCAAGGCGAGGAGGGCTTTAGCTGCTAGGCCACGACGCTGGGCCCTAGCCTTGTTTTTAAAATGTAGACTGCCTGGCTATCCAGAACAGGTAAGTCTAACAGACAGAAAGTGGCTTAACAATTTCCTTGGGTTAGGAGCTGGGGGCAATGACTAAGAGTGTGGCTAAAACATTAATTCTGGATTAATTCTTTATAAATTTGATTGTAATGACAGTGATGCACAACTTCATGAATATGCAAAAGTTACTGATTGTAAGCTTTAAATGATGAATAAAGATGGTAAAAGAATTACTAGGAAAACTCCAAAACCAATGAGATTTTATTGATACCTCTTAAAGAAAAATCTAAAAATGCTGACCTTGCAGGTAACCAAATTTTCTCATTTTCTACAAGTCATGCCCAAAGTGATGATCAAAATCAAGTTCTAGACAGATTTAAGAGCTAATCTCACAGACCCCCTCACGCTACAGCACCTCTGTGATCAGAAAGGTTGTCACAGTTGAGGGAAAGGTGCTTATTTCACAAACATGGATCTGCTTGAATGGATTGTAGTTTTTTTTTAATATTTATTTATTGGAAAGGCAGATTTGCAGGGAGAAGGAAAAACAGAGAGAAAGATCTTCCAGCTGCTGATTCACTTCCCAAAGTGGCCACAATGACTGGAACTGAGCCAATCTGAAGCCAGGAGCCAGGAGCCTCCTCTGGGTCTCCCACATGGGTGCAGGGTCTCAGGGTTTTGGGTGGTCCTGTACTGCTTCCCAGGGTACAAGCAGGGAGCAGGATGGGAAGTGGAGCAGCTGGGATGTGAACTGACATCCATATGGGATCCTGGGGTGTTCAAGGTAAGAATTTAGCCACCAGGCCCAGGTTGTAATTTTAATGTTTTAAATCAAGGACCCTCAGTCTGTAGGCCCAGACCTACTTACAGACTTTAAACTTGCAAAAGATGGATGTCAAGCAGACAGTCCCTTGTTTGTGGTTTACCAGGATTTCCAATGCAGCATGTAGTAAGAAGCAGAATGAGAAATGACACTTCCGACCCTAAGTCTTTCACTTCCCCTAAATACCTGCCAATCTCTTCATTTAAACGTGCGAGGCTTCCTCCCTACTCCTGGTGTGTCCATCCATGCAGAAAGGGACAAGGGAAAAATCAGAGAACCCTGTCAGCCTAAAACTCGGGTTATTTATGGCCCTTCCTAGCACAGAACAGGTGACGCATCTGACAAGCAGTTTAGGAGAAAATCCAGGGATACACAGCCCAGCGTTCTGTGCTTGGGAGCATGTATCTATTGGGTGCAAATCCTGTCAGAGCAGACTTCCCTGGTTCTGCCTGGAATTGGACAGTAATGTGAGCTCAATCTGGGGGTTCGATAGTAGGAAACTGCTACCTCTGACAGTTTTCTCCCGTGAGTGCAGGGGCCCAAGCACTTCAGCCCTCTTTTGCCGTTTTTCCAAGTGCATCAGATTAGAAGCTGAGCAGCTATGACACGAAGTGATGCCCATAGGAGATGCTGGCTTGCAGGCAGCAACTTAACTCTAATATTCTCTTTATAGGTAATAAAAGCTTTGCCCCCATTTATCACTTTTTCTTCCTCCTTAACCAGTTTAGAATCCAAGCAGGGAAGAAGGTGTCAGTTTTGAAGACCTCTTAAATGCTAACAAACCATCTAAATAAGTTTGAGAAGAACAAGAATGAAAATATTTTCAGGAATATACTCACCTTAAGTCAGTTATGACAGACTATACTGTGAACATGATAATCACTCTCTAGAGAAATTTTGACTAGACAAAAGGGAGTCTCTTTCATGTACTTAAAAGACTTTGGGAAATGTCCTCCCAGATGTTTCTGCATAAAGAACAGTAGGCAAATCCACCGAGGATGATTTCGGGTGGTGTAATGCTAAACAGACACTGACATCCCTGCTGAAAGGAATGATGCCTCAACAAAGAGATCTGGCTAACACATATTTTTTTCTTAACTGTTTTTCTGTTCAAATTAAGTAACACTAAATTTTTTTTTCTCACCAAAAGTTTGTCTCTATGGCGATGAGAAAAGTGGCAGTGAGACGAAAGACTTGTACAAAAAGGACAGCGCTTGAAAAGACTGAAATCCAAATCTTCTCTCCCTTTTCTGGAATTTAGCAAAAAATTCTATCCATTGAGGAAGTTAAGATAAATACAAGTGCACCTAAGGAAGACACAGGTTATACTTTATTGACATATGTTCTTGAAGCAAGCCTTTGCAGCACTGAAACTCAAATCTCATGTTCAAAGAACCGAAACGTGGGGAAAACTGTGCAAATGATTGTTTGGCATCAGCCAAATACAGAGGCCTGAAGAATCAATCAAGTAATGGATCATAGTGCTTGAAAAACTACAAAGCATTACATAAAATCAAAGCTACTGCTGTTGACAATGTGTTCCAGTAACCAGCAAAAATCTGACCTCAGCACAAAATTAACTACTGTAATCATCTACCAGTCGACGTTTTTGGTTCACAGAAACTGCTAAGGGTCCTTATAAGAGTGACTCTCCGAGAACAAGCCAAGCCCCATAAATACATACATTAGCTATTTGTTTCATTGTATCTTCAACAGTTTGTGCATAATTCACAAGCTATTAGGACAAGTGCATGAAATGACACCACACCCAGGTTAAAAAAAAAGAGTACACTTTACATGTGCACCAACTCGGTATGAACTAAAAGTTCTACTATGGGACCATAATCACGGAAATACAGTTCATCAGTTGGGATTCTAGCAAAGTATTCTAGACTGCTCGGGGGCAGTTTAGTATTTCCTTTTGCTTTGCAGCAGTGCAAACAGAAGATGAAGAAGACAGACTCTAGGATGACAATGAAAAACTGGAAAAGGACAAACTCAGTGAGGGTGGTGGACAAAGTCCAAAGCCTAGAGGGAAGACCTTTAACTCGTTCTAAACCTGGCCTTACATTCTTGATGTTTCCTGACTCACAACAAACAAATAAACAAAATGTGTCGTTTGTCCCAGGAAGGAGTCTTGTGGTTTAATCTCAGAACTAGGGTTCTGAGCAACGGCACTGTAGCACAGAAGGTAAGGCAGTTCAAGCCTGCTTCCAGTCCAGCTTCCTACTCCTGAGCCTGGTAGAGCAGCAGCAGACATCCCGAGTGCTTGGGCCCCTGGACCTGCAGGGGAGATCTGGACAGAGTTTGAGGATTCCAGCGTCCACCTGGCCCATTCCTATTGGTGGACTGAACCAGATGGAAGAGTCCTCCCTTCCACTCCCCACTGACCCTCTAACCCTACCTTTCAAGCAAATACACCTTAAAAAAATGGATTCTGGGGCTTGGCAGTGTGGCCTAGTGGCTAAGGTCCTCGCCTTGATCCCATATGGCTGCTGGTTCTAATCCCGGCAGCTCCACTTCTTCTCTATCTCTCCTCCTCTCAGTATACCTGACTTTGTAATAAAAATAAAATAAATCTTTAAAAAAAAATGGATTCTGGGGCTGGCCTGCTGATGTCACATGTTAATCTTCTCTCTGTGGTGCCAGTTTGTGTTCTGGCTGCTCTGTGATTCAGCTCCGTGCTAATGGCCTGGGAAAGCAGCGAAGAATGGCCCAACTCGTTGAGCTCCTAAACCCATTTAGGAAACCAGGAAGAAGCCCCTGGCTCCCAGCTTTGCGCCGGCTCAGCTCTGGTTGTAGCAGGCATTGGGAGTGAACCAGTGGATGGATGATTTCTCTGTCTCTCCCTCTCTGTAATTCTGATTTTCAAGTAAAATAAACCCTCAAAAAAAAAAAAAAAAAAAGAAAAGAAAGAAAGAAATTCTGACTTAAAAAAAAAAAAAAAACAATGTATCTATGTGAAAGGCAGAATGAGAAAGAAACACACACAGACAGAGGGCAGTTCCAAGAACTGGTTATCACCCCAACATGGCTACAGCCAGGATTTTCATCAGTGTCTCCCAAACAGGTGTCAGAGGCCCAAGGACTTGGGTCATCACACACTGCCTTCCCAGGCACATAGCAGAAGTTGTATTCAAAGCACAGCAACCAGGACTAGGAACTGGACTGCTGGTGTGGCAAATGCCAGCTTCACCCGGCCTCTGACAGCTATTCCTACAAACCGGAGCAGGACTTCCTTGGTGTCAGGCGCTGTTCTCAACATCTTACCTGGATGCACTCAATTAGCACAAGAAGCTATTATTACTACCTTTATTTTACAGAGAAGGAAACTGACAAACAAAGCTAACCAACCCGTCCTAAAGCCACAAAACTAGCAAGTGATGAAGTTTAGATTAGAATTCTGTTTCCCCTCCCTGCAGGTGTTTAACATTTCATTTCCAAGACCTGGAGTTTCAAGATCTGTTTTAGCCATTAAAAAAAAAAATAGCAATAACATATCACAATCAAAACTTTTATAAACCGAGGGGCCAGCACTGTGGCAAACTCCAGTCCCAGCTGCTGCACTTGTGATCCAGCTCCTTGCTAAGGCAAACCAGCTAAAGCTGGCCCAAAACCTTGAGCCCCAGGACCCAGGCGGGAGACCCGGAAGAGGCTCTTGGCTTCTAGCTTCCGCCTGGCCCAGCCCTGGCCGTGTGTGGCCATTTGGGCAGTAAACTAGTAAACGGAAGACCTTTCTCTCTCTCTAACTACTTTTCAAATTAGTTAATTAATTTAAAAAAACTTTCATAGACTGAATCTGACACTGAAAAGAATTAAGACATTAACTTTCTGCTGCCAGATTAAGCCACTTTTGTGACCTTGGACTAAGGCTATCCTGTCACGTTGGGAAGGGCTAACTGATTTGCAAGGTGTAACTCTGCATTGATCTTTCCCAGCTTGAGACTCCTCTGTCTGCTCAGGTCAAAGTGCACAGTGAACACCAAAGCTTGGCAAGGCCAGGCCAAGTTTGGCTGCATCTCATCACAGCTCACAATAGTAAGCAAAGAAACATACGGCGGTCACATTTCAAGTTTTCTGCACAGTACGGGGATGGGGTTCACTGCCTGACACAGTTAAAGTAATAACTGCAGGTAGGAATGATTTTGGAATTCTGTTGTTGTGTGCTATCTTCTGTCTCCCTTGACTGAGGGTCAAGGCAAACCTTCTCTGCCCCGCTGCTGGGGTCTGGGCCCTACACCCACAGCTCTCTGCATCCCATGGGGCTCGACCAATCCTTCCACTTTGAGCAGCCTTCTGGAGGCATTCACAGCAGCACTCCTGACTGCCAGGGGTGGCTGGGAAACGCACCTACACTGCTAGGAAAGAAGCTGAGCACTACCTGAGATGGCCAACAAGGCAGGGAGGTCATCACGTGAGGGGTTCATTAACCACCCACCACAGTGAGGTCACCGTGCTGCTACAACCAGTCCTGCTGTGCTCCCAGCCGGCATGCCTTCTCTGCCACCACCTCCTTCCCCCTGACAGTTTCTACTTCCCTCAATCCCTGGACTTCTGGCCTTCCCATATCCATGGCAACTCCCGGCTGATGACCTTGTCCCCAAACGTGAAGAAGTCACACTCGTTGTCACCTCACATGAAGACAGTTATGTTACTATTTCATCTGTATGGGTTTCTCTCTCAACTCAAATGTGGACATTTACCTACTGCGATTCCACCAAATATATCTTGGCAAAACTGATCTTTCTGCTAGAACACTTAAACTTTATGCCTCTACAGAAGCAAGCTCAAAAGTCTCATTAACAGAAGTCAAAACTCATATGTATTATTAGGTTGAAAACAACAGCAAGGACCAGCTCGCCTCACATGCAACTCCAACACACAAAAGCACCAGCGCTGCATCCTGAAGGAGGCTGATGCTTTCCTGAGGGTGTTACAATTAAAAGCTCTGCTAAATCTCCACAGGCAAGAAAAGTCGCAGCACTTTTCTGAGTGTTATTTTAATAAACCCGTAAATCTGGCAGCATGACTGTGTGTTACTAGGTCTACAAGCAGGTTGGAGGGAGGGGAGAGGAAAGAGCCGGGAGGAAGCAACAAATGTCCCAGCGACTCTCTTTTTTTTAAGAGCTAAAAATACTGCGGATAAATACAGAACCCAAAGTAATACTTCAGAAGTTTGACAACGCACTGATACACGTTGGTAACAAATTATTCACAGAACCGGCTTGGCATCCTCCCCGCTCCACACGCCGCACATCCCCTTCACCTGCACCCAATAAACAGTTAAAACACAAGCTCCTTCCAGAATTCCAGAAGTCTCCCCCTCCAACTGCTGTGAGCATGAATTAAAGGCTTGGTCTTACAGGTCTGTAGGAGAGAAGGAGGGGTTGAAGGAAGGTGGCTTCCAGATGGGGCCAAACCTGGCACGCGCGTTCACCCCGGGTACCCACGGCTTCCCCGAGGGCACCAGCAGCTCTCCCGCCTGCCGCCCCGCGCACCCGACCGCCGCCGCCTGGGACTCGCAACGTGTTATTTAATTTTCTAACTACTACTGAGAGCGCCACAGCATTTTGGTGATAATGCGCTGGAATGAAAGATGCTCCATAAAATCAAGTTTATTATTAGGATTATGATAGCTCCCGGGCCTAAAATAAAGCCAAAAATTATAACCACATAACACTTCAAAGCGGAGAGGGAAAAAAAAAAATCGGAAGCCACAAGCGTCTCCAATGCTGCCAGGCAGGCCGGTGGGCGCTGGGGCTCCGATCCCCCACACCCCCGGCCTCCGCCAACCATCCTCAGCCCCCGCCGCGTGTGGGTGGGCCGCGGCGTCCTCCCTCGCGCCCCTCGCGCCCCACGGGTCTCTGGTGACTCTTCCTCACACCGTCGCAGGAGCTCAGTGTTCCCCCGACCTCCGCCGCGTTGCCTCTGGTCTCCCACCTTGACTTTTTTTTTAACCCTTAGCTCTGGCGGCTGCACCCCTCTTCCAGCCCAGCCCCAGGTCTCTGCCTTCACCACTTTTCCTCAGCCTGAGGAGGTGCAGGGGTCGGGGTCGGGGGGTCCCCTCTCGTTCCGCCGCTGCCTCTCTCCCCTCAGCCCCGGCCGCCGGGTCTCCCTCCCTCTCCGCCCCCGGTCTCCTCCAACCCTTCTCTCGTCGTCTTCTCCTCACAGCCTGGGTCTCCCCGCCCTCCTGCCCTCAGCCCCCGGGCACGGTGCCCGCCGCTCACCCGCCGACTCCCCGGTGTTGATCCAGTCCGGGTTGGCGATGCTGGCGATGGCGAAGATATCGGCGGCCAGAAAGAGACATCCTGAGATGATGGTCAGTTTATCCATCTCCCCGCCCCCGCACCCCTCCCACCCCCCGAGCCCCGGGCAGGCCGCGGCCTCACGCCTCCCGCCCCATGGGCCGCCGCCTCGCAGCCCCCGGGACCCCCGGCTCCGTGCGCGCCCGCTCTCGCCCCTCAGCGCGCCCGGGACCAGCAGCAGCAGCCGCGGCGCGGCCCGCACAGCCGGAACCGCCGCCCGCCCCGGAACTGCTCGGCCCGCCCGCCCCTCACCCGGAAGCGAAGCGGCGGCGGCGCCGGGCAAGGCGGGCTCGGGATGCAGAGTGGCGTCCGTGTCGTTCGCCCGGCTGCGGGCCACCGGCTGCCTCAGGCTCGCGCGCTGCCTGGGACCTCCCCACCGCCGCGGGACTCTTGTCATGCTGCTCGGGACCCGTCCCGCCACCCCGCACGCCGGGCTCCTGGGCTCTTCCGGCAAGCCACGGAGTCTCTTGGCTTTCCTCCCAATAAAAATAATGTTGTTGTCGTTGTTCGTGACTAAACTTGAAGTCTTTGCAGCCCATAAGCCTTTTAGGAAGAGGTTGGAGTGGGTGGAAGATTCCAGTCTTGCCGCAGGAGAAAGAGGCAAAACCCGGCCGTGGTCACCTCGTACCACCCACTGGGCGTCTGGTAGCAGAGGTGTGAGGGTCCAGGAGTGGACGGGAAAAACTATTTTTCCTTACTCTTGCAAAGCTTACATAGAAATAGGTTTAGGGGCTGCTGCCATGGCTCCACAGGTCAATCCTCTACCTTCACGCACCAGGATCCCATATGGACACAGGTTCGAGTCCTGGCTGCTCCACTTTCCTTCCAGCTTCCTTCTGCTCTGGGAAAGCAGTAGAGGAAGGCCCAAAGCCTAGGAACCCTGCACCCATGTGGGAAACGGGGAAGAAGTTCCTGGCTCCTGACCAGCCTAGCTCCTGCCCTTGTGGCCTTTGGGGGAGTGAACCAACAGAGATCTAAAAAACTAAATAGGCTTAAAATAATTTCAGGAGCAGAACCCTATATCTGGGGGAGGTGGAAGAGCTGGGAGGATGAGGGTAGTTCTGATTGGGGTGGTCAAGGAAAGCTGCATTTCCATAGAGGCCACAAGTACCAATCGGAAAGTCTGGCTGTATCCTGAAGATACAGAGCGAACAAAACAAGACCAGGACAAGCAGTGCAAAGCTCCTCAGGAGGGGGAGGGGGCCAGGGAGGAGACTGGCAAATAGTAGGACCAACCAAATCCCTTGGAAGGTCTATGGAGAGTGGTATGGGAAAGGGTGGGCCTAGGAAAACAGTGGAAGATGGCCCCAGTCCTTGGGCCATTGCACCCATGTGGGAGACTTGGATGAAGCTTCAATATGGCCCAGCCCTGACCACTGCAGACATTTGGGGAGTGAAGTGGCAGGATGAAAGATTTTGTGTAGTGTGTGTGTATGTATATGTATGTGTGTATAATGTATATATTATGTGTATATATGTATGTGCATCTATATTGTGTGTGTATATATATATATATATATATATATATATATTTGGAAGGCAGAATTTTCAGAGAAGAGACTTGCATCCACTGCTTCACTCCCCAAATGACCCCAACAGCCAGAGTTGAGCTAATGCAAAGCTAGGACCCAGGAGCTTCTTCTTGATTACCCACATGGGTGCAGGGGCCCAAAGCCCTGGGAGATGGAACATTCCAAACATTAACTGGTGCCCACATGGGATGCTGGTGCCACAGAATGGGGACTAGCCCGCTATACCATCAGCTGGCTAGGATAGAAGATATCTACCTCTTTCTCTCTCCCTCCTTGCCTCTCTGTAATGCTACCTTTCAAAAATAAATAATTTTTTTTTTCTTAAAAATAAAAGGAGGCTTTAAAATCCAGGACAGAGCACTGTTAACTTGAGCATGTGTGAAGTAGTGAGGATGAAGAACCACGGACAAATGCAGGTGTTTTGTAGAAAACAGGAAGGCCTCGATGATCATGAAGGCTTTGAAGGAGGGAACGCTCCTGAAATACCACCTAGGTCATCTCTAGAAAGACCTAGAAGAGTGAATCTGTCTCTATTTTGGGAATGCCTACATGTCCACAAAACTCAGCGGGTTTCAAATTCCATTCACTCCAATTGCCTTGCAAAAATGTGCAGAAAATGATCAATGTCACCAGACAGATTGCTCATCTAAGGACTTCTCCGTCTAAACACTGCACTCTTGGGGGAAGGCAGGAATGTTAAATTACGCAATTTATTTTTGCTTTGGTATAGAAATCAACACAGGTCAATGCAGGTAGCCTAAGGATCCAGATATATTGCCAATCACATCACAAAGTACTGGAGCAATTGGATGGAGTGATTCTTGACTTCCGCTTGGTTTTTCCATTGCCCACTAGTAAAAGAAGCCCTAACCATACAGAACGAAATGCCCAGATAATATCTACTGATATTCACGACCAGCAAGCTCATGAGAGTCCCAGGTGAAACGTTATTTCAGCTTGGTGTGGAATGACGATGACTAGATGGTAGTGTTTACAGAGTGGAAGCCCTTCCTTTTAGCCACGTAGTACTTTCTAGGCCCTGCTGCACAGAGCAAGTACCAGATTAAAGGAATTGGAAACCTTGTTATCAGGGTTGGCTGTTCACCTCTCCCATCCCTTCCTATCAACCAGGGTCAGCATGGGACTGGGCAGGGACCAAGTATACACTGTCATAGAGTTCCTACTGATTCCTGTTCTTAGCCTTCACATCTTAATCTTGCCTTTCAGCACATGGGGTATTTACAGAAACCCAAGTGTTGAAAGCTACAGGAAGGATCTGTTTTCTTTGCATCTACCTCTTGGTCTGTACTTTGGAGAGGCAAGCCCTGTGGATTTAGGAGAGGTGGGGTGAAGCAGGAAGAATGCAGAACCAACTTCTGGCCCTAGCCCTACTACTCACTTGACCTCTCTGAATTTCTTCCCCCTACCACAAATCCCCCCATTTGATGTGTCCTACTGAAGGGAGCAGCCCACCCTCTCACCTCAAAGCAATGCATCTGGGATTTTTCTGTTCAGCAGAGAGACATGAGGCCCCTATGTCAGAAAGTCCCTGGGAAACCCAGAAGAACACGGAAGGTTCCGAGGAGGGAGCTATGCTGGCAGCCGCAAGTCACCCACAGGCGTTGTGGGGCTATCACAGGGCTGTGAGCACAGCATGCTTTACTGTGATGGATGGTAGACAGCCCGCAAGAGGCTGAATCCAGATGGCATCTCAGGAGACAGTGCCTCTGTAAGGAGCATCTTTGGTCTGACAGGATAAAGGACATCTCCTCTCCTTGGGGCTCAAGGTTATTATCATCTGGGTCACCAGTGATGTGTACCACACAGGTGTACCTGGGTTTTCTGGGGTGAAGACAACAGAGCTACATCTATGGGGTAGCAGCTGTGCCCAGGGCTCAACCAATGGCCTGTCTCACAGATTGGTTCCCTTGGAGCTGACTGAGAGACAAGAGCTTATTGTTACAGAGCTCTGGAAGTCTAGTCTAGTCTGGAAGCAGTCAACTCCTGTTGGGGAAGGGAAGGAAGTTGCATTGACTAGAGGTATAAGTGGTGAGGCTGAGGTGAGGGGCGCTGGAGGCTTTGACAGACCCCAAGGGGCTACAGCAGAAGGATCAAGAGTTTCTAATCCTTGCTGGCTGCAACCCTGCCACCTGGGGGAAGAGGACCTGACCTTGTGGAAGAAAGCTCTCTTTAGTCAAGGACAATTCCCCAAGAAGGCTGACAGCTGAGATCAGGCAACCATGACCCTCCTGCTCCCTGGGGAATCGTCCTGCAGTCCTTAAGAGGGATCTGGGATCTAGACAGCTCAGATCATTTGGATCACAGCACTGCACGCCACACTCAGTAACAACAGATATTTTGTTTTGTTTTAATCCTCCCATACCTTCAAATAAAATCCACCATCCAGAAACCTGGGCCATCTTTCTCCAATGACTTGGATTCCCAATCTATCACCTCTTCTTGGACAACAGCTTCCTTATGTTTGGGAAGCACTACACTCAAAAGCCCAGCTACTCTTTTAGCTTTTTCTTAGTATTTGTTGTTCTTATTTAAGAGACAAAATGACAGAAAGAGTAGAAGGGACAGGGAGACAAGAGAGATCTTCCATCCACTGGTTCACTTCCCAAATACTCACAACTCCTGGGGCCAGGAAGTCCCTCCAGGTCTCCCAGGTGGGTAGCAGGGTTGTAAGCACTGGAGCCATCGCCAGGTGCATGGACCAGAAGCAGAGCAGCCGGGGCTTGAACCGGCACCTGTATAGAATACGATGTTGCAGATGACAGCTCAGTGGGTTATACAATTGTCAACACCAGCCCCTCTTTAAAGTTCTGAAAGCAGTACCTTCCAGACCCTGGCAAGCATCTTTTCCTTTTGGAAATATTTTTAAATTAATTGATTTTTTATGGCAAAATCAGGTATACAGAGAGGAGGAGAGCAGAGAGGAAGATCTTCCATCCAATGATTCATTCCCTAGCTGGCTGCAACGGCCAAAGCTGCACCAATCTAAAGCCAGGAGCCAGGAGTTTCTTCTGTATCTCCCATGTGGGTGCAGGGTCCCAAGGCTTTGGACCATCCTCAACTGCTTTCTCAGGGCACAAGAGCTGGATGGGAAACAGGACCACCAGGATTAGAACTGGTGCCCAAATGGGATTCTGGTGGGTGCAAGGTGAAGACTTTCAGCAGCTAGGCTGCTGTGCCAGGTCCTCCTATTGGAAATCTTAAAAGAAAAGTCAGTGGGGTAAACTAGAACTCCTGCCACTGCTGCAGCTCACCTTGGGCGTGACTGGCAGCTCTGAGCCAACGTCTCCTGATGACCTCAGTGGCTTCTCTGGTGGGGTGGCTTGGAGAGTTTGAGCTCTTGGTTGTCATGGGCATCTGACTGTCTGTCGTTGCTGCATGTGCCCATTCACTGCCAAAATGAGTCAAGGGAGTCCCAAAGGACACCTCCATGGATCCCCGCTCCTTCCTGCTCCTGTGTCCCAGCAGCTCCTGGTGACTGCTTGGTGTAAAGAGTGTCTGACTGCTGACACCTGCTGGCACATTCCTGTTACTACCAGTAAAAATGTTGGGAGCTTTTCCTGAGCAGTAGGCTCCCAAGCTCTTACCTTAATAAATGGGAACCTCATTAATACTTGGGCAGCTTTCAAACTTATCTTAACATGTGCTCTTTCAGATTGCTGGCCCTTACTGGTTTGTTTTTTAAGATTTATTTTATTTTTATTGCAAAGTCAGATATACAAAGAGGAAGATCTTCCGTCTGATGATTCACTTCCCAAGTGACTGCAGTGGCTGGTGCTGCGCAGATCCAAAGCCAGGATCCCGGAGCTCTTCCAGGTCTCCCATATGGGTGCAGGGTCCCAAGGCTTTGGGCTGTCCTCAACTGCTTTCCTAGGCCACAAACAGAGAGCTGGATGGGAAGCGGGGCCGCCGGGACACGAAGTGGTACCCATATGGGATCCCGGTTCATTTAAGGCAAGGACTTTAGCTGCTAGGCCACTGCGCCAGGCCCACTGGCCATTACTGTTGCAGGTTGGGAGACAGACTGGTCTGTACAGTGTTTCTTGGAGAAGTGCTGTTGGGCTACACCTCTGTGTGGTTAGGGAAGGAATCAGGCCTGGGCAGAGGGATAAATGAAGCCACAATGCAATGACAGGAATTAGTGGATCCTGTGGGGGAGATCTGAAGCTGGAATGGTCCTGCATTGACCAGTCATGGGATGCTGGCCACCCTGGGAAGGGGGGATTTGGGACAAGGGACTTTCCCAGCCAGCAGCAGGGATGGGTGGGGTGGAAGCCATTGGTGAGACGGGAAGTAGGGTACTTCAAAAAGTGCTTGGAAAATGGGATCAAAATATGTCTCTTTTGGTACAAACTTAAGAGTGATATATTTACTTATTTGAAAAGAGCTACAGAGAGATATATAGAGAGGAATGAAAAAGAAGAGAGAGTTTTCTACCTACTGGTTCACTCTCCTAGTTGGCTGCAACAGCCAGGGCTGGGGCAGACTGAGGTCAGGAGCGTCTAGTCTCCCACAAGCATGGCGAGGGCCCAAACACTTGGACCATGCTTTCCCAAGTCACTAGCAGGGAGCTGGATCAAAAGCGGAGCGGCCAGGACTAGAACTGACACCCATATGGGATGCCAGGGTTGCAGGTTGTGTTGTAACCAGTCCCTAGTACAAATTTGAAATTGATTTACACTCATACTCTCCAAGAACTACAGTTTATTTGAAAGACAGAGAAGGGAGGCTCCTATTCACTATTTACTCCTAAATATCTGTAACAGCTTGGACTGGGCAGGGCCCAAATCCAACAGTCGGGAATTTGATCCTGTTCTTCCACGTGAGTGGCAGTTAACAGGTATCCAGAGGCTTGCCTGAGCCCAAGAAGCCACCAGCAGGGAACAGCTGACAGTGGGCCTAGCAACCTACAGCCTCTGTGACCTGGGCTACAGTCTGCAAACAGCAGAACAAGCCAGGACCTCAGGGCCTAGCAACCTCCATCCCCCCCAACCCCAACCCTACTGGGTCCTGCTCTGACACCTGATAGGTCTGTGATCACTGTTTGCTGAGGAATGCGCTTCCCAGCAGGTCCCACCTACCTCACTGTATTGCTTTTGCTTTCCTCTACCACTTTGGTAACCAATGTTCCTTGAAACGTTCTCCTTCATCTGTTAATTAAATAGTTGTTATGAAGCCCTTGTTTGTAGTATCTGCCTCCAGCCGCGCGAGGAGCCACGGGGAGCCTTCGGTAAACATCTGTGGCAGGTGTGTGTGTTTTGGGGGGGGAGGCAGAAAGCCTTGGGAGAGGAAAAACAGAAGGAAGCATTAATTCTTCTCCTAATAGTGATTCCTATATATGATTATTTTTCCAGATCACTCTTTGCCTTTTCTCGTTCAAAACAAACAGGACTCGAATGCAGTTTCAAGCTGCAGGTGCTGCTGAGGGGCGCGGCGGGCAGTTCTGTGCTTTTCCCTACTGGGAACCCTCACGTTTTGGGGGGAACACCTCCTCCGTGCTCCTCCGGATCCATTTCCACGGCTCTCTAAGAACGAATGAGGAGTCCTCCGCGGGTAGGCGCTTGGCCAGCTCCCACCCTTCGGTTCTTCGCACAAGCCCTGGGAGGGCCACAGCAGCGCCGGGCAGGGTCGGCAGACACCTGTGGTCACTGCCCCTTTCCCGGTAGCGCAGCGCCCCCTGGCGGCCAGAAGGAGCAGGGACGGCGCCCGAGTCTGGAGGGTTCTAAACTGTTGCTGAGGTGGACAGACTCCAGCTTGGGTTCCGGGAGGCCCTCCCGGGCGCTGCCCGCGTCCCACCCCGCGTCACGGCATGGAGAAGGCTGCCCACAAAACCAAAAATGGTAACTGGGGAGGGAGTGATGCCTCACTTTTTCTCTTTTGTAAACTGGCCCGTCTGTGATTGACCTACCCATTCCTCCACCCCACCTCCCCTTTAATGACTTTGGATGATTGCGCGGTGGGGGTAGCAGGAGGCAGGTGCAACTACCCGTCATCAAATGAGTTCTTGGCTGCTTCTGCGTAGTAGCCAGCGCCCTTCCCCACACCCCTGGTCTGTTTTTCCACTTCTCCAGCAAGAGGATCCTAACATGGAATCATATACGAGAGCCTCTGAGTCTGGCCCCCGTTCCCCACCCCTTAATCTTGCCGGTCTGGACAGTGTGGCTGCACAGCTGATCACACAAGTACATAGTCGTGTGAGCTGAAACAGCCCTGGCTGTGGCTGGTCTGCAGGGTCAGGAGCTGCACCTCCAGGGAGGCCGACCCTGCTGCGGAGGAACCAGTGTCTCTTTCAGGCTGTCATTCTGTGGTTTGGGGTTAGGCGAGGTTAGAGACCAGGGTTATGAACTTGGGCCAGCTCCCACTGCCTGGGGGAGTATGTCCCTCGGCAATGGCCATGAAACCACCAAGTTCAGGCCCCCGGACTTGGCTTCGGCCTGGCGAGTGTCTTGTCCTTGAGGAGAAAGGCTGTGTGGGAAATGTGGGGAGGGCAGCCCTGACTGTGGTGCTTCCTGCAGCTGCCTGTTTTCCAGAGGCTGTCTCTCGGCCTAAGTCTCTTCTGTGTTCTTGAACCTTTTCCTTTTTTTTAAAATCTGGTTCTGTAGAGGACATACGCAACTCTCCCCACTACCCGTTGGGTTCGAGGCCTATGGATGCTCTCGGGGCACCTCTCTGCTTTCACAGCCGTGACGTGCTGGGGTGACTGTGGGATCCGTTCATCTCTCCCTTTCTCTCTGAGGCTGACACAGCAGCCAGAAGGGTTTTGTTTGTTTTGTTTCTCATTGTTCAGTTGATATAGCGGCTAAGGCGTGTCCATGAAGGCCGGGTTGGGTGCCAGGCCCTTCTGCTAGGTGGTTGCCTCCCCACCCAGGCCTCACCTGAGAGCCTACCCAGCATTTCCTCTTCCTTTTTGCCTCAGAACCTCGCTACCTTCTGCTCCCTCCTGCTCTCCTTTGCTGAAGCGTCTCCCACTGCCCATCTCCACCTTCACTCACTCGCGTGTCGCCTCCTCTGGGTTCTGTCCGTTCCTTTCCTAGCGTCTGTAACATGCAGTAATTGATCTCTGCCGCTGAGCCATAACAGGCACAACGGCCAGAAGCCATCCGCCTTGCACACTGCCTGGCACACCACCTGCACCAAAACACACGTAACTTGCTCAATCAATGGATTAGAACAGTAACTCACAGAAACACACTCACGATGGGCCAGGTGCTCTGCAAGAGCCCTTTCCCCTCCTCGGGCAATTCACTTCGTAGTTCATCCACCCCCAGGCCTCCTGCCCGGGATGCTGTCTCAAATGAGTTCTCTTCTTTTTATGAGCAAAACGAGTGCAAATCAATGTCGGGAAAACTGAACACACCTTGAGCAAGACGCAGCGCACCAAACTCACGGTGGGCAGCATGGGCCTGGGCCTGATCATCATCCAGCATGGGCCTTACCTGCAGATTACCCACCTCATCAAGAAGAGCCCTGCAGCCAAGGATGGGAAGCTGCGGCCAGGTGACGGTGCCTGCTACCCTCCCGTCTCCCCTTCACCCCACCCCACCCCTCACCACCCATCTGCCTTCCGAGACTCACGTGTTTGCAGCTCAGTCGTGACAGGATGACACTGGGTGAGGACTTTGTCCTGGCCAGCCTGGGTCTGTCACTTCTAGAGCATTCCATGTTGAGTACAGTCATGAATTTGATTGCAGATTTCTTCTTTTGTAGGCAATATGATCTGACTTAAACATCCTGATAATCCCTTAAGTGAGATTAAAGCACTGTACAATAAGGCAAGAGGCTAGCATCATGGTGTAGTGAGTGGGCAAAGCTGCCGCCTGCATTGCTGGATCCCATATGGGAGCTGCTTTGTGCTTCTGACCTGCTGATGCTTGGAAAAGCAGCAGAAGATGGCCTACATGCTTAGGGCCCTGCAACCCATATAGGACACCTGGAAGAGGCTCCTGGTCCCTGACTTCAACCTGCAGCCCTGGCCATTGCTGCAGGATGGAAGACAGAATTTTTTTTTTCCCTAGCTCTTTCAAGTAAACAGAGCTCTAAAGGAAACAAATAAGGAGTCAGGTCTTCAGTAACTGTTCATTACTCCCGGGAACCAAGCTTACAGTACCATCCTTCTTCCCATCTCTTTCACACACGACAGGATATGCCTTGCCAATGCCTGCCCTGGGGCCCTGCACTGTGTCCAGGAGCAGGGGAAGGTACCATGGGATGCTGAAGTGACAAGAAGGAAAAAATTGAATGTAAGCTGGTTTGAATCAGGCCCAGGGGCTACGTTCTTTTCCTCCTCTGCAAGGATTTGTTTTTAAGGCAAAGCATGAGGGGAGAGAGAGATCTTGCATCCAACAAATTCACTCTGTAAGTCACAATTTAGGGCCAGACCAGACTGAAATTAGGAATGGGAATGCCATTCTGCTTTCCCACATGGGCACATGTGTTACCTTCTCTGGGGTCTTGGCAAGGAGCTGGATGAGAAGTGGGGCAACCAGGACTTGAAGCAGTGGTCATACAGGAAGCCAGCCTCCCAGGCGCTGGCTCTGGTGCTGACACCTGCTAGTGCCGTGACCTTGAGCAATGTCATGTAGCCCTCGAGGTCTATCACTGCCTCTAAATTGCAGCAATCCTGTTTTAGTCAAAGGATGCTATAATTTTTATGAAAGTGCTTATGAAAACTCAAGTGCTATCTATTGCCAATTATGTCTCTTAGGCTTACACATTCTTTAGGCTTGTCCTTTTTTTTTCATACAAGAAAGGGCTTTATTAGAACACATGGGCTGATTTCCATCAGTAATATATTGCTGGACTATTTTAGGACTAGAATCTAGATCACGGTTTAATTTTCTTTAAAAGTTACTGGCATTTCTTCCTATTCTGACTTGACTCATAGTTCTCTTCCCCCCTACTGGGGGCTTGGCTGCTGCCGTGGCTGACCACCAGATCAAATCCTTCATCCCAACAGATTCTAAAGAATAGAGATCTTAAGCTTAATTAAAGTGTGCTCACTGTCCAGTGATTTGTAGAGTTCTTTCTCAACAAATCCTGCCCAAGGGGAGGAAATAACAGCAGCAGACCTGACGTTGGGGTGGGTGTTGAGGTGCAGGGATGCACTGTTCCAGCACATGATGGCCCAAGTACTTGAGGTCCTGCCACCCACAGGGAAGACCCAGCAGGAGTTCCTGGCTCCTGGCTGTAAGGCTTGGTCAACCATGGCTACTGCAGGCAGCTGGAGAGTAAAACAGCAAATGAAGGATTTCTTTATCTCTGTGGCTTCGTCTTTCAAAACAATCTTAAAAAAAAAAAAAAAAAAAAAGGTATGTTTGTGTGTGTGTGCAGAAAGTCTGGCATTTAACAGTCTACTGTGGAACACTGAAGTCCCCAGGCAGGCTGAACAGAAACCAGGTTATTTACTTACCACTCATTTTTTTGTTTTTTTTGCCTCTACTAGTATTAGGCATTTGTTACTGCTGTGTTTCCTTTAAAAAAAAAGTTTTAATTTCTAAAAGTTATTTGAGAGACAGAGATACAGAAAGAGGAGAAACAAAGTACAGGAGATCTTCCACCTGCTGGTTCTCTCCCTAAATAGCTGCCATGCCCTGGGAGGGGCCGGGTCATAGCCAGGGGCCACGTGTGTCATCTGGGCCTCTGATGTGGATGGTAGAGTCCCACATGTTGGGGCCCTTTTCTGCTGCTTTCCCAGGTGCACTAGCATGGAGCAGATGGGGGTGGGAGGGAGGCAAGCTGGTACTTGAACCAGCATTTGCATCATGCCAATGTTGCAGGCAGTGGCTTAGCTAGCATGCCACCAACCTGGGCCCTAGGAAAGAATACTGTGATGCCTTCTTTATTACGCAAAGACACTCATATCAGGAGCATGAATATTTCTGTTTAAATAAGGCCAAAGCAAAACCTGGTTCTGGTTTAAAATGAACCAATAATATGAATCCATAAAATGGAATCCCTGGGGCCAGATCCTCCACTTCTGATCCAGCTTCCTGCTAGCATCCCTGGAAAAGCAGTAGAAAACACACATGCCTAGGCCCCTGCACCTACGGCAGAGATCCAATGGAGCTTCAGGCTTCGGCCTGGCCCTATCACAGCTGTTGTGATTATCCGGGGAAGCTAACCATCAGATAATCTGTCACTCGCTTGGCAAATCAATCTATCAATCTTAAAAAAACAAAAAGCCTCACAGTAAAACAGGATATCAATAGGGATCCCTTCTGTCCTTAATTTCACTGATAATTTTTGTTTTTCCTTCTTCAGGCGATGTGCTGATTAGTGTTGGCCATGCCAATGTGCTAGGATACACTCTTCGAGAATTTTTAAAGCTCCTGCAACACATTACCATAGGAACAGTGCTACGAATCAAGGTTTATCGAGATTTTATTGACATACCCCAAGAATGGCAAGAAATATATGACTTAATACCTGAGACCAAATTCCCAGTCACACGGTAAGTAGGTCAGTGTAGAAATTCCGTCCTGCAATCCTGGTTTAATGTGAGCCAGTGTCAGGAAGGGGCGACTTGGAATAATGTAGTGAAGTTTCTGAATGCTCATGGAAAAGACAACTTGAGGCAGTAAGATGAAGGTGACCTGGGAGTTACAAACACAACTGGCCAATCACTGCTGGGAACTCTGTCCCTCCAGCCTACTGGCCCAGGATGTCCAAACAGGCTTGGTCAGTCCTATTTCCAACTTGCAAATCTAAAATGTCGTGGGAAGAACCTAGATCTCTGGATTCCACAGAGGTACCAGAAGACAGCCTGCAGTCCAGCATGGTGATGGTGGGCGACTGCTGGGAAGCATCTCAGACAGATGGCAACAACTTCCCCATTGACCAGACCAATGCTGGTTTGACTAAAAAATGATCAACAATAACAGGGAACACTTACTCATGGCGTAGTGTGTGATGGGCATCGAGCACAAGCAGGACACCCCTGGAGGCTTCAGGCCACGCAGACTGAGGGGAGGAAAGGTGAACAAATCCCAGGCGGGAGGTGCATCCACACTCGCCAGGAACACAAGGCTGTTTAGCCTAAGCAGTGACTAGGCAACAGTGCCTTCATAAGCTGGCCACTAGCCGGTGGGGGGGCGGTGGGCAGGGCAGGGTGCTACCAAGGTTTTCTTGTTTTTTTAAATAAAATATTTATATTATAAAGGCAGATTTACAGAGAGAAGTAGAGACAAAGATCTTCTGTCTGCTGGTTCACTCCCCAAGTGGCCGATCTGAAGTCAGGAGCCAGGAGCTTCTTCTGGGTCTCCCTCGTGGGTGCAGGGTCCCAAAGCTTTGGCCCATTCTCCACTCCTTTCGCAGGCCACAAGCAGGGAACTGGAAGGGATATGGAGCAGCTGGGATATGAACTAGCTCCCACATGGGATCCTGGCGCATGCAAGGCAAGGATTTAGCCACCAGGCCACTGCACCGGGCCCTGCATTGAGGTATTCTATTCAACTTTAATCAAGACTTCAATGGTGGCCTTAAATCAGACAGCTCAACTCTAAGTCCTGGGCTCTTAGCCCTTTGCTTATATAACTACTAGGTTCCAAACACTTTCATTTTGTGGAGATTTAGAATATTAAAATCTAGAATAGTACACTGACCACTTATAAGTCACAAAGCAATAAGCAGAGGAACTGGCACAACTGAAGCGTGAGGCTAAACCAGATACTTAAGCAATAGAGCCAGTCATGTAAATCCCTCTGATTAACACGTTTACATACAAGACATTTTAGTAACTTATATTCAGGGAAACGGTTCTTTCAAAGTTGAAAAGACCCTTTCTAGAAGCAAATGGCTCTGTGTGCACAAGGAGATAATACTTCATACACTGCTCTGGGCAGACAGGCCTAGTGGCATAAAAAATTTTGCACAGCTGGCATTGTGGCACAGAGGGCTGGGTTGCCAATGCTGCTGGCATCCCATACAGGTGGCTGGTGTGAGACACAGCTGCTCTACTTCCAATCCCGCTCCCTGCTAATGAGCAAGCAACAGCAGATGGCAAAGTGCTTAGGTCCCTACTGCTCGCATGGAGTCCCAGATGGAGTTTCAAGCTCCTGGCTTTAGCCTGGCCCAACCCAGGTTGTTGAAACCATTTAGGGAGTAAACCAGTAGACGGAAGATTTCTCCTTCCTTTCTTAAGAGGGCTTTTTAAAAAAAATATTTATTTTTATTTGAAAAGGAGATTTTTTTATAGAGAGAAGCAGAAACAGGTATTGTCCATCTGCTCGTTCACTCTTTAAATGGTAGCAACTGCCAGAACTAAGCTAATCTGAGCTGGGAGCTAGGGGCTTCTTCCTCGCTTCCCATGTGGATTCAGAGGCCCAAGGACCTGGCCATGCTCTACTGCTTTCCCAGGCCAAAAACAGACAGTTGGGTTGGAAGTAGAGCAGCTGGGACATAAATCAATGCATCAATGCCCATATGATGGCACTAGAAGGTCGAAGATTAGCCTGATATATACACCACAGCACCAGCCCCTACACTGCCTTTAAATTACACCTTTTTTTTGGGGGGGGGGGGTCTGGCTTACCCTACCTTTGCTAGATGTTCAGTTCATGTAAAGCTTAGCTTAGGAGTCCAGTGTGATGGCTCAACTGGCTAATCCTCCACTTGCCAATGCCCAAATCCCATGTGGGTGCCAGTTTGTGCCCAGGCTACTCCACTTCCCATCCAGCTTCCCGCTTATGGCCTGGAAAAGCAGTAGAGGATGGCTCAAATCCTTGGGACCCCACTCCCACATGAGAGACCCGGCAGAGGCTCCTGGCTTTGGATAGGCTCAGCTCCAGCCACTGCAGCCATCTGGGGAGTAAACCAGATGGAAGATCTTTCTGATTCTCCTTTCTGTACATCTGCCTTTCCAAGGAAAAAAAAAAAATTTCTGAAACACAAAAAACCCTTAGCCTACCACTTGCTTTTTATAATTACTTAAAACACAGTCACTGGGCCAGGCGTGGTAGCCTTACTTTGCATGCACCAGGATCCCATATGGGCACCGGTTTGTATCCTGGCGGCCCTGCTTCCCATCCAGCTCCATGCTTGTGGCCTGGGAAAGCCTTGGGACCCTGCACCTGTGTGGAAGAGCCGGGGGAAGCTCCTGGCTCCTGATAAGCTCAGCTATGGCTGTTGCGGCCACTTGGGAAGTGAACCAGTGGACAGAAGATCGTTCTGTCTCCCCTCTTCTCCTTATCTGACTTTCCAATAAAAATAAATCTTAAGAAAAAAACAAAAACCCACAGTCACCAAGGATATACCTTGCAGTCTCAGAACGTAACATGTACTACTGTCAAGGTCTTCATGTTGGTAATATCAGTGAGTCTAACAGGTTAAGGGGGATGAAGGAGAAGAACCTATTTCCAGTTACCAGGACAGAATGCACTTAGTTGAGGTTTCTAATCACAAGGGATCCAATTTTGGATCTGCTAGGCAGTATCAGGGTGAGGCCAGGCGGGAGACAGGTAGCAGTTAATTCTAAGTAGCAGCAAGGGAAGTAGAGCAGCTGGGACATGAACCGGAGCCCCTATGGGATCTGGTGTGTGCAAGGTGAGTATTTAGCCACCAGGCTATCGTGCCAGGCCCAAACTATCTTTTCTAAGCTAAAGTAGGCTAGAAGATATCTTGTCAGGGGGTCATAATGTTCAGACATTACTAACTCACACCTTTCACTTTTCATTTCAGCACACCAAAGGCAAAGGAGCAGGCAAAAGAGGAGTCATTTACAAGCAGTGATGAAAATGAAGATGTTGTTTCAGATAAAAGACTGAAATATTATAGATATCCTCGGTCCATGGGGCATCACCCTGCAATGAGACCGATATCTATCTCCAAAGAGTGGCATGGCTATAAAAAGAAGAACCATACCATCAGAGTGGGGAAAGACATCAGCTGTGATGTGATGATTCACAAAGACAAGGAAATGAGAGCCCCTTCTCCATACTGGACCATGGCGAAGACAAAGAGGAGCTCCTCCTCCTCCTCCTCCTCCTCCATCTCCTCTGCCTCGGATGCATTCTGGCTGGAAGACTGCGCCCAAATCGAAAAGGGCAAAGGTCAACCACCATCAAATGCAAAGAAGTAATTTACAAATCTGTGGTTCTTGATGGCACTTTACCTTGCAAACTCCCAACTGTTGCGTGCTGCCAGACACAGAACTGCAGACTTCGGAGTGAATTCTCTGTGACGTACACAGCCTCGGGAGACCGTGTCCACTGTGGCATCTCCCGTAGGCTCTGGCAGGCCTCACACACCTAATGCCCAGGACAGCGACATCATTCCACGGTCAAGACCTTCCTGAGGATTTCTCAACGCTTAGAGTAAATCAATATCAGAATGTCTGAGCATGGCAGAAAACTTCACTTTTTATGGGTAAATACCCTTTCTCCCCCCCTTTCAGCTTCAAGTGTCCTACTGGGGAAAAAAAATACATTTTTTGGCTAGTGGTTCACAGTAGAATCCATTCTCTCCCCCTTCCAGCCCTACTTCGACTTCATGTTGATTATTTGCAAGAAACAGGATTGAAACAGATGAGGGAGAGTTAAGAGTTAGGAGAGAAAATGAAGATAAGTAAATAAGATGCATAAAACAAAATAATGGGAATAACAGCATATGACTTACAGGAAATCTCTCTTCTCAGAAATAATCTTGCAAAAAGGGTAAAAAGGGAACCAGACCACTTAAATGCTCTCACCCTAAATGTCAAAATTTCAACTTTTTCTAAAAGATAAAAGCAACAAAAACAAACGCACACACACAAAACAAACAAAAAACCAAAAAACACACCACCACCAATAATGATCTAGAAATTCTTACCTTGATGGCCACTTAACCTTTACTCTAATTTTACACTCTGATTACATTCCTGTTTCATTCATTTAAAAGATCTCATCATGTAATAAGTACTTGATTATGAGAAATGCAGGAAAACATAGAAGTAGGATGTTTTATTGACTAAGTCAGCTGGGAATAATTACCAGCATTCATGCAAAGATAAACATTTTATTAGAGACTTTTAACTTTGATGTTTTCTCTGGCCTGGGCTGGGAAAAATGTTCAGCTTTGAGGTTCCATATTATAACTCATCCACAAATGGTGTATGACCCAAGTTTCCACTTGCTGCCATCGATTTCTTGCCAGAAACAAACTTCTTTGCAGCCTTTAAATAAACAAAAAGAAAATCAGCTCGAATTAGTGATTCCACAACAGCCTCCTGTGAGCTGGCTAGAGCTGGCTAGTGTTTTGTTCTGTGGGATGTGAGAGGAAGGCTCAGCTGTTCCTCGGAATGGTGCATTCCAGATGTGGCTCTCTGAACTGCAGCGGAGGTGCTCCTGCTACAGGGACAGGCAGGCCCACACAGACACTGTGCCACAGTTTCAGGCAGGCCTGGTTTTTTGTTCTCGTAACACAATGGCAATTAGTCAATCAAAATACACTGTTAAAGTCAAACTCTATATCCTAGTAGTTTTATATCACAGGGTGGGTGCACATTATGGCAGGCTGGCTGTGTTTTAATGGGTGGGACTCCCAGACTGACAGTATATAAGATGAAGAGGCCGGGTGAGGCTAGGTATCTCAGAGCATCTTCTTTCTCCTGCCCACCCCCATTATTCTAAGGTGGCCCTGTGCTGAGAGATCATGAAGGGAAGACCTCCGCTGCTGAAGCTCAGGTTGTCATTCACTTACATTTATGATATCAGCGTCAGCCACGGAGTCAATCTGCTGAAGGATTGTGGATGGTGGCGTGTAA
Organism: Ochotona princeps; assembly: GCF_030435755.1. Lineage (NCBI taxonomy): Eukaryota > Metazoa > Chordata > Mammalia > Lagomorpha > Ochotonidae > Ochotona > Ochotona princeps. Next base: position 20,053,217 of record NC_080855.1, on the reverse strand, counting down.
GAGCCAGCAACCAGAGCCTGGGACCCAACTTCATCCAGCAAGCCCTCTGAAGACTCCACGGACATGAGGTAGCCAGCTTTCAGCTTGTTCCTGTCCACAGAGAGGCAGCAGTCAGTTCTGTACAGCAAGGCAGCTTTGAAGTTTGTCCTAGAACTCTTCACCAAGTTCTTGGTAAATAAGCAAATTAACAGCTTACAGTGTTAAAGGTCTCCATTCTATTTCCTCACCAAATATTTTCTTACTTATATTATATATATTTTAAGAGAGATTAGGGAAAAGCAGGAAGCATGGAGCCAGAAGTGTCTCCGGGATCTCCCACGAGGGTGCAAGGGAAACACCTGGACCATGTCCTGTTGCTTCCCCAGGTGTGTTAATAGGGAGCTGGATTGGAAGTGGAGCAGCTGGGACTCAAACCAGTGCCCGTAAGGGAAGCCAGTGCTGCAGGTAGCAGCTTTACTAGCTAAGTCACAGCACCAGTCCTACCTATGTTTTCTTATATTATTATTTGGAAAGTATCAATACAAAACTATAATTAAACTTCAACAGACTGCATTCTGATTATGGATTAGAATTCAGAACCAGGTAAAACTATTTTAATGTGAAACATTCAAAATTTTTTGTTAGAGAGCAGCTACCCCTCAAAGGCTGGGACTCAATCACCTGAGCCATCACTAATGCCTCCCAGGGTCTGAATTAGCAGGAAGCTGGAGTCAGTCTAAGTTTTTTGATTTATGTATTTTTTTTAAAGATTTATTTATTATTATGCAAAGTCAGATATACATAGAGGAGGAGAGACAGACAGGAAGGTCTTCCGTCTGGTGATTCACTCCCCAAGTGACTGCAACAGCCAGCGCTATGCAGATCCGAAGTCGGGAAGCAGGAACCTCCTGAACCTCCTCCTGGGCTCCAACACGGGTGCAGTGTCCCAAATCCTTGGGCCGTCCTCGACTGCTTTCCCAGGCCACAAGCAGGGAGCTGGATGGGAAGTGGAGCTGCCGGGATTAGAACCGGCATCCATATGGGATCCCAGCGCGTTCAAGGCGAGGACTTTAGCCGCTAGGCCACGCTGCCGGGCCCTGATTTATGTATTTGAAAGGCAGAGTTATAGAGATAGAGGGATCTTCCATTTTCTGGTTTACTCCTCAAATGGCTGCAACAAGCCAGAGGTGGGCTGGTCGGAAGCCAGGAACTTCTTCCCATTCTCTCATATGGGTTCAGGGACCCAACGACTTAGGTCATCCTCCACTGCTTTTCCAGGCACACTAGCAGGGAGCTGGATAGGACGCGGCAAAGCCAGAATTTGAACTGGCACCTATAAGGGCTTATGGTGCTGCCAGCAGTAGCTTTACCCAGTGTGGGGCTGCTAGGTTGCCTCCTAAGGCACTGGCCACTTAGAGCAGCATGTGTGTGCCGATTACACATTTTTCTAGGCACTACTTCTCCCCTGGGACTTACCTGACTCAACGGGAGTGGGCACAATGGACAGGGCAGCTAGGGGAGGACAGTACAGGTCTTATAAACCCCAAGATGAAGATGGTGTTCTTGCATAATGTGTTAAGCTGCTGCCTGAGACACTGGGATCCCATACGGGTGTGCTCCATAGTCCAAGCACGTGAGCTCCTGCTGCCCGTGGGGGAGTTGGATGAAGCACACGGCTCCTAGCTTCAGCCTGGCACAAGCCCAGCTGCTGGGGCCACTTGGGCACTGAACCAGAGGACGAAAGATCTCTGTGCCAATTTGCCTTTCAAATAAATTAAAACAAAAACAAAAAACCACCACCACAACAAAAAAAAACCTAACAAGGACCCCAAAACATCAATTTCAAATAAAACAAGAACCAAGTCACAGTTCCGCCACAATTTTGCTATTAATGCTTATAAATACAGTATTCAGTAAGTTTACTTAACAGATAAAATAAGGAATATTAAACTGTCATCCTTTTGCATTCTACACCCACACGAACATTTAAGCATGACTACAACTTCATGCAGCCCCTTTACCCTATTTCCAACTTAATTAAAAGTTTCATTTCCTGACCAAGCTGTAACAGCTTTTTCTCCAGCAGTGGCAGCTCATTTTCTCTTTCTCTATATACAGACCAAGGACCTTAGAAGAAAAAGTAACACTGCCATCAAAATGGCGCGCGCACACACACACACACACACACACACCCCCCACAAAAAAACAAAACAAAAACCCCCCTTTGACATTAACACAAATTCCATTTTCTATACATTGTCCTATCATAGTTCTTAGACTAGCTTTGAAATTTAGATTTTTCATAAGTAAATCCATTCTTTCAATTTATCCTCATCATGCTTTGTTTTACTCTATTGACACTTAGTTCCATGTATACAATATTTAAACTGGCACAGGTCAGAGTTTATGTGCTATCAAAAAACTCCATTATACACACATTTTAACATGAAGCCTTTGTTACCATGTTTATAGCTGCTGATCTAGTCAGGCATCTATACCAAGAAATTAATATAAAGTTCAAAGATATTTTTGGTAATTTATACTTTCGAAATGTAGATTTTCCAAGTTAAATGACTGCTTGCAAGCCTGGCGCAATAGCCTCGTGGTTAAAGTCTTTATCTTGCACACACTGGGATCTCATATGGGGACCAGTTTGTGTCCCAGATGCTCCAATTCCCACCCAGCTCCCTGCTTATGGCCTGGGAAAGCGGTGGAGGATGTCTCAAGGTCTTAGGATCCTGGACACGTGTGGGAGACCCAGAAGCTCGTAGCTCCTGGCTTCAGATCAGATCAGCTCTGGCCATTGCGGCCACTTGGGGAGAATAAATCAGTGGATGGAAGATCTTTCTGTCTCCTCCTCTCTGTAAATCTGCCTTTCCAATAAAAAGAAATAAAAACAAACTAAAACCACAATGACTTGCATCTCATGTTAGAGTGTTGGTTTCAGTCTTGGCTGCTTGCTGTCAATCTAGCTCTCTGCTAACGGGCCTGGGAAAGCAATGGAAGATGATCCAAGTGCTTGTTCCTCTGCCAGCCACGTGGGAGATTTGGACAGTGCTCCGGGCTCCTGGTTTCAGCCTGACCCAGCTTGACCCACTGCAGCCATTTGGAAAGAGAGGATGGAAGTTATCTTTCTTCCTCTCCATCTCTCTGTTAACTGCCTTTCAAATTAAAAACAAAATGGTCAAGAAAGTAGGCAAAATGTTACTGATTATATTTCTAGGTGATGGAACAGAGGTGTGTTTCTTTTTCCCTTTATTTAGAAAAAAAAAAATACAAGTATAAAGTCACTAAAATAGAAAATGTAGTTAGTACTCAAACTTACTTGGCAGCCTGGACATCCGCACTGGAGAGGTTTCCTTGAGCAACTGTTTTTACTTGATTGTAGGCAGCCTTGATAACCTAGGACAGACAAGCCCCAGTCAACCATCTTTGGTCAATCTCCTGTGACCTTCAGATGACCCTCCACTGAGGCAGAAACACAAGAGGAAAGGTTAGTTCCAGAGAAACGGTACAGTGTCCATTGGAAACTCTGTGGCTTCTCTGTGATCCTCACTCTTGCATTCCATAAAGCAGCTGATGGTGCCCCTTGTGCAATCCAAGCAGGCAAGAGTGCAGTGGTGTAGCACGGAAGAGGGACACAAAAGGATGCTCTTGCTTTAGCAGAAGCAAGCACTTGAACTTCTCATCACCCATAAAGAGCAAGCCCCTCTAAAGTCTCTCCAGCCTCTCACAGTGCCATTCTCTGCCTCTGGCGAAGATGTTACCTACCAAGATGCTCATGTCTGTGAATGCAGGCCTACCAGGCAGCAGGTGATGGCCAAGGGACTGGGCTCCTGCCCCCGACCCTGGGAGGCCTACACCGAGTTACTGGCTCCCAGCTTTGCACAGGCGTTTGGGGAATGAACCAGCAAATGGGAGTTCTCTTTCTCTGCTTCCCCAATTAAAAAGATTTTCTCCATTCCAATGCTGCCACCATTCTGGCTCTGCTACCTATTTCCTCTTATCACAAAATCATAGGACATTCATTTCCCTTGGCTGTCATTACCACATGAAATTCTGAAAAACTAACTTTAAAAGAGAATGTTGGGCCCGGTACAGTAGCCTAGTGGTTCACCTTGCATGCACAGGGATCCCATATGGGCCCTGGTTCTAATCTAGGTGGTCCTGCTTCCCATCCAGCTCCCGGCTTGTGGACTAGGAAAGCAGTCAAGAATGGTCCACAGCCTTGAGATCCTGCACCTGCATGGGAGATCCTGAAAAGGCTCTGGGCTCCTGGCTTCAGACTGGCTCAGCTCCTGCTGCTGTGGCTGCTTGGGAATGAATTAATGGATGGATCTTCCTCTCTGTATATCTGCCTTTCCAATAAAAATAAATTTATTATTTTTTTAAAGATTTATTTATTTTTACTGGAAAGGCAGATATACAGAGAGGAGGAGAGACAGAGGAAGATCTTCTGTCCGATGATTCACTGCCCAAGTGGCCACAACAGCTGGAGCTGAGCCAATCCGAAGCCAGGAGCCTCTTCCGGTCTCCCACGGGTGCAGGGTCCCAAGGCACCAGGCCGTCCTCGACTGCTTTTCCAGGCCACAAGCAGGGAGCTGGATGGGAAGTGGGGCTGCTGGGATTAGAACCGGTGCCCATATGGGATCCTGGCACGTTCAAGGTGAGGACCTTAACCACTATGCTATTGCATCAGGCCCAAAAATAAATCTGAAAAAAGAGAGAGAGAATGAATGTTTCTGCAGTTTCGTTTGGTCTCTGAGGAGTGTGAAGTACAGAAAGGAGAGAGAAGGCTCGGCCCAACTCAGTGTTAGGCTACTAAGAGCTGGCTGGGAGGCACATCCCGTGACTCTATATGTCTGCCTGAGCCTGGGAGCCACAGCACTGGCTACTTCCACAGCCACACCCCAGATGGGAATGTAGCCTAATTCCAAGAGTCCTAGCCTCGGGCATCAGTCAGGCTGTCCTTACACTTCACCTGACCTTCAGGTACCTTGGTGTGTCTTGTTCTCTCAGTCAGGCCCTCGTTCCCCTTTTCAACCTGGTCTACATTCATAAATTACCCCTTCAATCCAGTGTTCCCAACTCCCTTGTGATCTACTTGAAAGGTAAGAATTACAGAAAGGAGGGTGGCAGAGACAGATGCCAACTTTCCCTCTGCTGGTTCATTCCCTGTATGTTGCAACCGCGAGGGCTGGGCTATGGCACATGATAAGCCCATGGCCTGTCGCCCCAGTTTCTCCACTATGTAGGTGAATACTACTGAGGAAAATCATCCCACAGTTCTGACTGTACTATGAATTTGTGGCCACTCATGACAGGGAGACATCTGTACTGCTCTTGCTGCCCATTATAGGTATATCCAGCCATTCGACTGCCCAAATCTTATTACTTGTTTTAAACTTTCTAGCTTTTCTCATTCTCCAGTAGATCATTGCTAAAAGGCTGAGAAATGACCCTTTTCCCATTCTCAAAACTGACTTAGCTCCCTACCTCACCAAGGAGGGGTCTATTTCTCATCTTCCTGGCATCCTGCTTCCAACACTGCTGTTTCCTTTCTCTGACTGGGTGGGAACGGGTGTTGTGGTGTAGTGAGTTAAGCTGCTGCTTGGGCTCTCCACAGATCTTATCAGAATGCTTGGTTTAAGGGTCAGCTACTTTGTGCTTCTGATCCACTTTCCTGGTAATGCGATGGGGTGCAGTGGATGACGGCCCAGGAACCCGGGTTCCTGCACCCACCTGGGAGGAGACTTGCATGGAGCTTCTAGCTCTTGGCTTCAGCCTGGCCTAGCCTGGGCTGTTGCCAGCATCTGGGAAGTATTCAGCAGATGGAGGATCTCTCTGCTTCTCCCTGTTTCTGCTGAGCAAGTAAAACTAAAACAGCTTAAGAAACTCCCACATGTGCTCCAATGACAACTTTTAGCTCTGGCGTTGAAACCCGCCAAGTCACCAGTGATGCTCTACTTTGCTAAGGGACAGGCCCCTCTGGGGTAAGAGATGTTAAGTTAATCTACAGTGGACCAATATGGCACTCTTCATTCTCTTTATATCACTTTCTCTTTTGTTGCTTCCTGATTTCTTAGCCATTTTCCTCATTTGCTTGTTTCTTAAACTGTGGTATTTCCAAGAATTTGAGCTTCAGTTTTCTTCTCCTATATCATGTGTACATAAGCTCGAGTTTAACACAACTTCAATACTGAAAACTCACATACATTTTGTCCTTGAACTCTCCTGAGTTCTCAACTTAGGTGTCACAGAGCCAAATCAATACCACTTGTCCAAAGGGAACCAAATACCAAGCATTTCTCCCTTTTTCCTGGAAGCATCAGTATGTATTTAAAAACTTTTCCCACAGCAATCCACTTCAATGATAACACTACACAGAGTTCTGATAAAGTATGATGTTCAATTATTCCATATTTTAACTAAAAATATGCTAGTGGTGGAGGAGAAAAAAAAAAAAAAAACCACTTATGAAGTTGGTGAGTTTGTAACTTACATCTCCGGCAGCGGCTGCCTGGGAGACGGTATAAATCCCGAAGAGTCCAGAATCCGAGTAACTGGCATGGAAAGCGGAAACCTGAAATACAACAGAATTATTTTAGTGTGGGTCATTCTGCCCAATAAAAACTTGTGTCTTTTTAGTATTAGCAAAACACTCCCCATTAGCACTTCCCCTATCCAGTTCTCTCCAGGACCTCAGTGCTCTAGCTAGAGTTCTCTCTCAGAACTACGATGGTTTCAGCTGGTTTTCTTTCCCCCACTTAAATCTTCCTCAAATGACTGAACACTTTCCTTTTTGCTGGGCGTTTCCTAACCTTCTTTTGCAAACATGACTTTCCAAATATTAACTGTTACCCAGATGTCCAAGGCAGCCACTTCAGCCTCTCAATCCAGGGACACTGCTATTTGTAACCCACGTAGATTTATCCATAAGGCAAAGCTCTCTGCCTGGAATAGAGCTTCGTAGTGTTTTTTAATCTTTTCATAAAAATTAAAAATATTTATTTATTTTTACTATTATCTGAAAGGTGGGGAGAAGAGGTCTTACATTTATTGTCTTAATCCCCAAATGCTTGCAACAGCAGGTTGAAGCCAGGAGGCTTGAACTCCTGGTCTCTCATGTGGATAGCAGAGACCGAGGGAAGCTCTTGCGCCATTACTGGCTTCCTTCTAGCGTGTACAGGAAGCTGCCGTTGGGCATCCTGCTCTGTGGGAGTCACACACCCTAAACAGTATCCTGAGCACTGCACCTTTGGCAGTATTTAGTGAGCCACTAATACAAAAGTCACCTTGGTTGTTATTAAAACCACACTTTCATATTCTGCAATGGATTGTTCACTATCTTGTTTCAGGTGATTTTTAAGCACATTAAAGCATGAAAACCATCGACTGGTTCAGTCATGCGAATTATAGGAAGAAATGCAAGTCAATTACTCTAAGTTTAATTATGGGATTGTCTTATTCACATCTTTATTTCTGACCAGACACTGAATTAGAACATTTATTAAATTAGGTCACTGGATTAGGATTCAGCTCCAGCCACACAGAATCATTAGTAATATTAAATAGTGAAACATAAAGTATGAGCCAAGAGAATCTGGAGGCAATTAAGAAGGCAGCCGCGAAAGTCACTTCAGGATTAAATTAAGTCTTTTGAACTGAGGTCTAGACACTCTTACGACTGTTCCAAAGATTCGAAGGGTTTGGCATCTTGTAAGTGCTTCAAGATTTCCTTGGCAGTTTGAGAATGCCCATGTTGTACATTACAGTTGGGAAATCAAATGGCAAAAGTCTGATCTTTATCATTCAGGGGATGGACATCTAGCCAAGTGCATCGGAATGAGACTCCGTGGCTCAGGCTCCTGACTGAGCTTTCTGCACATGCACACCCTGGCAGCAGCACTGATGGCTCAGGCATGTGGGTCCCTGCCACCCAAATGGGAGAGCCAGCTGGACTGGGGGCCCAGGCACTAAACTTGGCGTGGTCCAGTCTAAGCAGCTGCAGGCATTTGCTGAGTGAATCAGCAGGTGAGCTCTCTCTCTCTCTCTCCTCTTCCTGATCTGCTTCTCAAAACAAAATCTATTACTTTAAGTTCTAAACACAGGGATTAAAATTCAAATGTACTATAGTTAAATTATGAGCAATGCCCAGGCCCACAATTTATTACACTTGTTGCCTATTTATTTGAGAGGGAAAGAGAGAAACAGAGATAGCTTCCATCTGCTGGTTCATTCCCCAAATGCTTGGGTCACTTCAGGCTAAAGACAGGAGCTAGGAACCTATTCTAGGTATCCATACAGGGGACAGGGACCCGTGCACTTGAACCATCACCTGTGGCCTTCCAGGGTGTAATTAGCAAGAAGTAGGAATCAAGAGTGGAACCCAGACACTGTGACCCTACATGCAGGTGTCCCAAGCAACATCTTCAGTTAGGGCTAATGCGTACCTGCATCGGTTACTTTCCAAAGTCATACAACTGAAGGACATATAGGCTACTACAATGGGCAAACAATGCTCACTAAGTGACACTTTGTCAAAATTTTATATTCTTCTGACTTAAACACCATCACTTTGAAAACTTTAGAACTTTCTCCACTATCACAAAAAGGCATTTTCTCCTTTCTATTATGAACAAATGTCATAATTGCTTTCAAAATTTAACCTTAAATTGAAGAGTTGTGTATTTTTGATGTCCATTTTGTCCACTTAGTTGGAAAATACAAATGAGTGAAATTCAGGCAGGACTCATGTAAACAGAGGACAGAAGAAAATCTAGGACGAGTCTAATGTCTAATACTTTAAAGGGAACGGGAGTGTGAATTTCTGACTTTCTTAGGATTCAACTCCTCTTCCTAAATTAGAATAACTGAAAGACACAATAAGGTATTAGAATTAAACCTGGCTGTCTTGTCAACTGCACAGACTTCTGGTGTGTTCATCTTAGAATTAAAGAGCAGACTAACACCAACAGCAGATGACCAGGATTCCTTCACAAACCCTGGGCCTTTTCAACAAAGATGGAGATACCAACGGCATTCACTAACATCAAATGGCTGGTGAGTCCCCTTGGCAACGGCCTGGTAGAGGAGGCTGGTGGCGTTGCTGCCCCTCTTGACGTGGGGTCCGGCACCGAGGACGTGCTGAAGGACACTGAATGCATTTGCTTCTGCACTTCCCACGGCAGCGCTTTCGGCTACAAGAGCAGCATGGACAAGGCTGTCTCCAGTCTGTTCTCGGATTTCACCTGTGCCCACGTGAGAGTGAAGAAGAAACTGGCTTAGTCACTACTGGCCTTATTGTTGCATTCCCATGACACAGCAGTAACCCCTCAATAGGAAGCTTTTCTGTGGCGCACTGCTTTCCCAAGATCATCCTACTCCATCGTGTGCACAAAACACAGAAAACTCAACCACATAATTTTTTCTACTTGTAAATAGTCAGGTCTATTCCCCTCAGTACACTGTTCTACCTTCCATCTGACAGATTAAAAGATCAAAAGACTCACCTCCTCTGTATTTGGCCTTTGCACCAGCCAAACCAAGCCCACCCCTCATATTGAGGAACTGTTCAGCATATTGCTTCAGCACAGGATGACTCACACCTGTTCCAACAAAAAACAGACACAAAGCTAGATCTGTAATTTCTAAAGCACACTGTAAGCATCTTTTTTTGAGATATGTGACTGTAGAACACAAACACCACAGAAATAAATAGTAAAGAAAACAAGAGCTGTCCTACCATAATGCCACCCCCCAGCTACCTACTATTTATCATATACTATTCTTTTAAGAGTTTTTAAAAAATGATTTCTTTTATTTATTTATTTTTATCTGAAAGGTAGAGTTGAAGAGAGAAGGAGAGAGATCTTCCATCTGCTGGTTCAATCCCCAAATGCCCCCAACAGCCAGGGTTGGGCCAGCCCGAAGCCAGGAACCAAGAGCTTTTTGAGCTTTTTCTGGGTCTGTGTGGGTGCAGGGACACTTGGGCAATCCTCCTCTGCTTTCCCAGTGAGCTGGATCAGAAGTGGAGCAGTCATTGAACTGGTGCCCATCTGGCATGCAGGCACTGCAAGTGGAGGCTTAGTGTGCTACAACCACAATGCTGGCCTCTACTGTTTATTATTTATATTACTGTTCATCTGGAATTTTTCTCGGCAGTTACCACTAGTAGTATTAGTTAATACTAGCAAGTAGTATTCTCACTTCTTTATTTTTATAAATTTCATTCTATTGTTACTTTCTATAATTTTTCATAATCTTTATCTCTGTAATTGGTCTATATCTAATGTTAAATGGCTATAAAGAACCCCATTCTACAATGTACAACTGTTTATTAATTTGAGAGGAAGAGGGAGATGAGACAGAAACAGCTTTCTTTTACTGTCCCATCCCCCTGAAGGGCCAGGACAAGGCCAGGCAGAAGCTGAGGGGCAGGGATGCAATCAAGTTATCATGGCACAATTCATCCGTTAACCTCACTTTCCAGGCCTACCCTAAAAGGAATCAGCAGCAAGGGGCTGAGACTGGCATCAAATCCAGGCATACCAACTGGATTCTGATCTCCAGGACAAATGCCCATTCCAACCAATACTGTGTATCAAGAAACACCATCAACAAAGTGGGGGGAAAACTACGGAATGGAATCAAATATTTGAAAAATCATGTATCTGAAATACATTTAAAAAATCAGTACATAAAAATCTTTACAATTAAAAACCCAAACAACCCAACTAAAAAAATTGGCATACGATTTCAGCAGACGTCTCTCTCAAGAAATTATATAAATCGGGGCCTGACATCATGGTGTAGGATGCTAAGCTTTTGCCTGCAGTGCCAGCATCCAGTCTGAGTTCTAGCTGCTCCCTGCTTGTGGCCTTGGAAGGCAGCGGAGGATGGCTCAAGTCATCGGGTCCTTGTGCCCACACGGAAGATCTGGAGGAGGCTCCTCGCTCCTGGCTTCAGACTGTCCTGTTCTGGCTACTGCAGCCGTCTGGGGAGTGAACCAGGGGATGTAAGATCTCTGTCTCTCCTCTCTGACTCTGCAGTTCAAATAAAAACTAAGTAACTCTTAAAAAATATATAAATGATACTAATGCCAAAAAGTACAAAAACAGTTGTTCAGTGTCATTTGTTGCGATAGAGATGCAAATCAAAACTACAATGACCACTTCATTTGAAGGAGGCCACAGCAGAAACAGAGATTATCCAAGTAGTGGTAGGGATGTGAAAATTGGAACCTTTGTGCAACTGCTAGTAGGCGTGGAAAATGGTGTTTTCACTACTTTGCAGAATACTCTGGCATTTCCTTACATGGTTGAACAAAAAGTTATTCAATGTTCTGGCGGTTTTACTTTTGGATAAGTATCTGGAAGAATTGTTCTATATTTATATTCATAATAGCCAAAGGTAGAAGCGATCCAAATGTCAGTATGTGGGTAAACACAGTATGATAATGGAATATTTTCCAGTCATAAAGGGGAATGAAACATTGATCCGTGCCACAATATAAAGGCCTGTGAGAAAATTATGCTAAGGGAAAAGAGGCAAGACCACCTACTGTAGGATTTCACTTCTATGAAATGTTGGAAGCAGTCAAAGCTACAGAGTCTGAGAGGAGATTAGTGGATGCAGAAGTAGGAGGAAGGGATGAATGAGAAATGGCCGCTCATGGTTATGTGGTTTCTTAGGAGCTGAGGACAAGTTTCTGAGATTAGAGTGTGGTAATGGTTGTACAAGCATCTGAATGAATTAAAACACAGAACTGTATACCACAAATGTGTGAATTTCAAGGCATGTAGTTAACCTCAGGCCACTACTTACAAAACAAACACAAATATTACAAACAACATTCTTATATAAATATTTAGTGAACCTGAACATACAGGGCAAATTCTTTTATTTTTTTCTCTTCTATTTTATTTTTAATTTTATGGTACAATTCCATAGGCTGGGACAAATTCTTACAATCGCAGTATAAGAGTATAAATATTTAGAATGTGGGATATTCAAACAGACCTCCAAAAATGTTCTAACAGTTTATATTCCCACCAACACATCTTGAAATTGCCGATTTCTCCACACCCTGATTAATATTGGGAATGTCAATTTTCTGTCCATCTCACAGATTAAAAATTTCTTGCTAGGTGAGGTTGACCATTTAAAAAATTAAATAGATAACTAGCAATACATACATACTCACACATAATTTACTTTTCCTATGAACTGTAAGTTCTGTGGTTAGGTTTCTGTTAAAACTTCTCAAAACAGTTTGTGTGACCTCTCTGTTTAGAGCAAAATGCTGGATTCTGCTTTCTAAAACAATCAACAATGAAAATACTACCATGCATTGCCTGACATAAACACAACATTGAGGTTTCAAATTCTGTTCAATTCTACATTCACATCATCACAGTTTAAGGAAGTCAACTGTCATGCTGACGACTTGCAACTTACCAAGTCCAACCAAAGCCATCCTGGCGCTTGTGAAATGGTTCTGAACATAGTGATGCAACTGAGGAAGTTAAAAACACTTGTTAGATTATACCGGACTAAATATAAGGAATTATACAAATGCAAAAGCGGGTTTGGCAGGAAAGAAATATTTAAATTTAAAAGCTGCCATAATGAGCTATCAGGGACCAATTAGTGTCAATTATTACCCTGAGATTTTATTATGAAAATTTCTGCAGAAAAAAACCAGAACTTCAGTGAGGTCATGGTTACACAACTTTGTGAATATAATGAAAACCAATGAATTGCAAACTTTAAATAAGTGGATTACATGGTTTGTTAATTAAATGTCAGTACAACTGGTCCATTTAAGGATTGGGTAGATTAACGTGGAATCTTAGAATCTTAAGCCCAGCCAACTACTCAATTAACCAATCAACCTGGTGAGCTGAGAATCAGTGGGATTTGAGAAATCACTGATTTATGCTATTTCCTTAGATTTCATATAGAAAAGCAGGGCAGAGATATGCATTTTTCAGTAAGAGTTCATGTTGCCTCCAGGAGGTTGGAAATTGATTCTTTATGAAATCACATTAAAAACTTCAATTTATTCCTTCTATGTGTAAGTACAAATATGCATGTAACATAAATAACGGGAGTCCCCCTTAGCCAAGATTTTGCTTTATAAAGTTTCAATTACCTGTGGTCGGTCAATTGTGGTCTAAAAAAATATTATTTGTGTATTTTTAAGATGATGATGGGAGGGACAGAGACAGAAACAGAGCAAGAGTCTTCCATTCTCCGGTTCACTTTCAAAAGGCCACAATGGCTAGGGTGGTTCAGGCTGAAGCCAAGAGGAACCTTGAACTCCATCTGTGTCTTCCACATGAGCTGGAGGGCACTGGGGCCATCTGCTGCTGCCATCCCAGGCACAATCAGAGGGGAGGAAACTGGAAGTAGGAAAGCCAGGACTTGAACCAGTCCTCCAATATGGGATGCCAGCATCACAGGCTGCAGCTTAACCTGCTGTGCCATAATACAAGCCCCTAACATTTGTCTTGAAGGCTGGAAAGGCCCTTGAGGAAGGAAGACTGAACATTTAATCATTTTATGAGATCTATACCCTGAGGTTGGCACAGTGGTAATCAAGCTAATCTTCTACTTGCAGTGCCAGCATCTGATTTGGGCACTTGGGTCATATTTCACTTCCAACCCAGCTCCCTGCTCACAGCTTGGGAAAGTAGTGATGGTCCAAAGCCTTGGCCTCCTGACATATGTGGGAGACCTAGAGAAACTTGTGGTTCCAGCTTTGGCCCAGCACTGATCATTGCGGCCATTTGGGCAGCAAGCAGGTAGATGGAATCTGTCTTTCCCTCTCTATTTAACTCTGCCTTTCAAATTAAATTAAGCAAATCTTAAAGAAAAGAAAAACAAAGGATCTATGCTCTAAAATAAATGTTGTCTATATTTATGAAGTTTACAAAGATATCTTGGAAAGTTCTTTTCTATTTTTATAGATGCTTTTCTATAGATATTGCCATTGCTCCAAGCATTTTATCAACAATTTCTCTTTTTAAAAGCTAATACTAATTTATTTGAAAGACAGAGTTACAAAGAGAGAGACACCTGCTGATTAACTCCCCAGGTGGCTACAACAGGGCTGGGCCAGACCGAAGCCAGGAGCATAGAGCTCTACTCAGGTCTTCCCCATTGGTGGCAGAAGCCAGAATATTCCTGCCATCTTCTACTGCTTTCTCAGGTGCATCAGCAGGGAGCTGGACTGCAACCAGAGCAGCTGGGACTCAAACTGGAACTCACATGGGACTGCAAGCAGACACTTTTGGTCTATTAAGGCCACTTAGGTAATGAACCAGAGAGCCAAAGATCCACTGATCTCTCTTTTCCTGTATCTCCCTGTCATTCAGTCTTTCTAATAATCGAAATAAGAAAATAAGAAATAAGAAAAAAGTCTTGGGCCCAGTGTGGCAAGTTAGTGGCTACCACTTCCCATCCAATTCCCTGCTTGTGGCCTGGGAAAGCAGTCGAGGACGGCCCAAAGCCTTGGGACCCTCCACACACGTGGGAGAACTGGAAGAAGCTCCTGGTTTTGGACTGACTCAGTTCCACCCTCTGCAGCCACTTTGGGAATGAATCAGCAGATGAAAGATCTTCCTCTCTCTCTCCTCCTCTCTGTATATCTGACTTTCCAATAAAAATATATAAATCTTAAAGACAAAACAAAACAAAACAAAACTTTACATTTCTGAGTTAGATATTATTTCAAATGTTGATAATAGCAAATTCTTCGCAGTGTGTTGTAGGAGTAGTGAATTAAGATTTTTGCATACATCACACCGTCAAATTTAACACTCAGTGTTCCATATTTTGGAGATAAAGAAAAATGAGCAAACAAACCTAAACCAGGAGAGATAAATGCAGAATTTAAGGTGAAAACAAACACATTTTAAAATGGAATAGATTTTATCTGTACCTCTTCTGATGTCACTTTTCCAATCCTATAGTCAGGACAATACAAGGAATTAGCCAAGGCATTCCGGTAGGCTGCAGCATGCAAATTTTCAATGACATCTGTAAGATCAGTAATGAAGCAGTTACTGAAACATAATGTAAGTGAAGACAAGAATAACATTTTTAAAACCTGGAAAAATCACAAGCTTATACAAATTTAATCATTTTATAACATTCAAGTAGTAAGAGGATTTCAAACTCATTATCATTTAACTTCTAGCAACTTCATTTATTTATTTCTATTGGAAAGGCAGATATACAGAGAGGAGAGACAGAGAGACAGATCTTCCATCTGCTGGTTCACTCTCTAAGTGGCTAGAGCTGACAATCCAAAACAAGAGGCTAGGAGCCCCTTCTCGGACTCCCATCTGGGTACAGGGTTCCAAGGCTTTTGGCCGCCCTCTGCTGCTTTCCTAGGTCACAAGCAGGGAGCTGGATGGGAAGTGGAGCAGCCGAGACATGACCTGCCGCTCCTACTGGATCCTGGACCTTGCAAGGTGAGGATTTAGTCACTAGACTGTTGTGATGGGCCATGCAACTTCAACCTTTACATGCTGGGACCCAACTAAACATGCTGCTCCCTTTAACCTGCCTCCTGTTGTAAGGAAGCTGTTAAAGTCTGGGGTTTAGGAAGTCTGAATCTAATTACAGTCCTGCCACCAGCCTATTTTGTGTGACTGGACCAATCACTGAATTAGATTTTGACTCACTGCCGAGGCCAGGTTCCCCCTCCAGGAAACAGGGACACGAGGAGCTATTTCGTAGAAACTGTAAATGTGACATGAAAATGTTACTTACGAGTCTGTGGATTCTGGAAAGCCACAGCTTTGTCAGTCCTTAGCTGAGACTGGAGTGCAGCTACTTCCCAGCGACGGAACTCTGGTGCTGTGGTGACATTGAGCAGGAACTCCATTAGAATATCACTACAGAAGACATCAAGAGTTACAAGTCAAGTATTTTCACTTTAAAATAACTTTTTAAAAAAAGTATTTACTTTCATTTGAAAGGCAGAGTTACTCAGGGAGAGAAGGAGAGACAAAGATCTTCCACTTGCTGCTTCACTCTCCAGAGGCCACTAAGGCTGGAGTGGGGTTGTTCTGAAGCCAAGAGCTTCTTCAGTGTCTGCCATGTGGGTGCAGTGGCCCAGGGATTTGGGCCACCCTCCATTAATTTCCCAGGTACATTAGCAGGGCGCTGAGTCAGAAGTGAAGCAGCTGAGACTTGAACCGGCGCTTATATGGAATACCAGCACTGCAGGCGTACTTAGTATGCTACACCATGGCACCAGCCTCTAATTTTTCTTCCCCCAATTTGAAAGACTGGTAAGAGTTTTTTCATCCATTGTTTTTACTATCTCATATGCCCACAAAATAGCTAGGGCTGGGCCAGGCAAACCCAGGAGACCAGAACTCACTGGTACCACCCCTGTGGGTAGCAGGGACCCAACTATCTGAGCCATTGCGTGTTGTCTCGCAGGGTGTGCATGAGCAAGAAGCTGGAGCAGAAACAGACTAAGCCAGGCACAGATGCAGTCCTCCTGAGTAACTGAGTCTTCATTACCTTGCACGCTCGACCCAAATCCAAAATTAAAAACCTGGCATGGTGCGACGGCCTAATGGCTAACTCCTTGCCTTGCAATGCAAGGATCCTATACAGGCACTGGTTCATGTGCTGGCTGCTCTACTTCCCATCCAGCTCCCTGTTTGTAGCTTGGGAAAGCAGTCGAGGATGGCCCAAAGCCTTGGGACCCCGCAACCTGCATGGGAGACCCAGAAGAGGATCCTGGTTCCTGATTGGCTCAGCTCTGCCTGTTGCTGCCACTTAGAGAGTAAACCAGTAGATGGAAGATCTTTGTCTCTCCTTCTCTCTGTAAATCTGCTTTTCAATCAAAAAAGAAAAAATTAAAACCCCATTCAAGGTTCTATATGACTGGAATGCTCTCAGTATTATGGTTTAGACAATGTTACGTGCGTAAGTTTGTAAACAAAAATCTAGAAGCAAAGTCAGAGGTCTTGGTGATGCAATACAAAGACAAACTGAGCAGCTTCCACTCTTTAAAATACAGGCAGGTACTTACACATCATCTCGCAGGCATTCCACAGTGTATGCCATGTTTTCCCTTGTTGCAGTCACACTGAATTGGAAACAAAGTACAGTAAATTATCCAGAAGGAAAAGCTTTTTTTTCTTTGCCTGCTTTGTTAAATCAAACAATTCCCATGGAAAAAATTATTACTGAAGTACTACCCCAAAGTAAAAAGGCTAATCTGACAAAAATGTAACCATTCATTAACTAACACTAAAAACGTTTGTCATTGCCAATCAATCTATCTATGAAATTCTGACCCCTGCTACAACCTGGATGAATACTGAGAACCTTAAGTTAAAGAAATTAGCTACAAAAGGACAACTACTGTATGATTCCACTTACGGGAGGCACCCACCCACAGCAGTGGAAAGGCTGGGACTGAAAACAGAAAAGCGGTGAGGACGGGCAGGGAATAGGGAGTCACTGTTCAATGGGCTGCCAGTTTCAGTAGGGAAAGACGAAAAAAGTTCTGGAGACAGTTGGTGGTTACGGCTGCCAAATGCCACTCGGCACCATGGAACTGTCACTCAAACATTGCGAGGTTTACATTTTGTGTATTCTCCTGTGGGAGGGTCCACTGTTTCTGGCTTCCTGTTCTGAGAATAAGCTGTCCTACCCTTTGTTGATTTCCTGTTTAGCTGTGCTTTCTTGTTTTGTGGTTTATTCCAACCTCTTGTGTGCTGTATAGTCACTCCCAGTTATGTGCTAATGTTTTACATTTTGATATAGTCAAGTTCATTAGTCTTTCCCCTCTTGTGTTGTGCTTAGGAAGTCCTCAGCCATCATGACAATGGACAAGAGTTCTCCTACAATGGCGTATTCTCTGACACTGCCACTGCTGCCTATTGTTCAACAAACCTTAGTGTACCGCCAACTGCTTCAATCCCACGGGTTATCTTGAAAGATGACGCTCCTTTTGTAGTCTTGAAAAAAAGAAGGAATGATTTCTTAGTAGTTTTTTAATGCCAAGTTTGCTAAACAGCACACAGTCAGCAAAATCTTTTATATCATCATTAGCAGTCCCAGAAAAAAAAATAACTAAAAAGTAGATCCATTTAACTTAAGAATTATATATATGTATAAGAGCAAAAGCAAAATTTTGATATTGGTACAAAAATTAAAAATTTTACAATCAAACTCAACCTGACTCTTCTTTTTATTCTGAGACAGACTTGTTAGAAGGGAAAGATGAATAATTTTCTTTCATTTTCTCTTCTAACAGTCTGAGATTTCCTATGTGAAGACACTAACCACCAATATCCAGGTGGACACTGATTTAGTGCTTCCCTATGGCACATATCCTGTAGCTTCCCATTTTATAGAAGGGACTCTGCTGGGCTGAATGTTCTCCCAACAGACTTCACGTCCCCCAGAACTGGTGAATGTCTTTTTGTTTGTAAATGGGGTCTCTGTAGATGCAAGCATTTAAAATGAGGCCCCCTCTGGAGGAGGGTGGGCCCCACACTGAATGACTGGTGTCCTTCTAGGAGGGCAATCTGGATGTTAGCAGCAGCAAGGGGGCAGGATAGAAGGGTGGAGACCAAGCGATCCATGGAAGAATGGAAGCTGAAGGAGCCAGGGAGAGGCGAGGAAGGATCCTGCCGCAGGTCCCTCAGAGCGGGCACAGCCCTGCTCACATCTTCCCTTGACTTGGATACATGGACTAGACTTAGCCACCTCTGTGATTTCTAGCCTGTGAGAGGATAAACTTCCTTTGCTTATGCCATCTTGTTTGTGGCAATTTGGTAATGGTGGCTTAGGAAGATTCACACGGGAGCCCTGCTTTTAGTTTCTCCGAGGGCCCAAGCAAGCACAGCATTTCCCAACATGGAGGCAGTGAAGAGCCTTACCAGACTGGATGCGAGACGCAGCAAATGAGAGGTCCCAAGGTTGTTGGAGTCCTCGTATCTACTGCCCGCTTTGATGAACAAACCGATTCTGGATGCAGGGGCATAGTTTTCCAAGGAAGCAATCACTAGGCCATTTGGTAATTTGGTGAACTGTATTCAAAATGAAGCCGAGAAGTAATTAATTTCTTTCTATGACAGGGAGAGGAAGGATGTCTGGGTTCCAGTGAGCATCCTATGGGACTGACCTCGAGGTCCTGGGGGGACAGAGGCGCTCCTGCAGGGGCTGCCGATGCCTTCACTTTGGGAGCAACTTTGAGGGAATAAAATCTCTGAAAAACAAAAGCAAAACAAACAAAACACACACACAAAAGGGACTTGTCACACAGGCCACTCACAAACAGTGCCTTGTATAAAAGCGTGGCATCTTAAGTGTGGCCAAGCCTCAGAGGAAGCAAGGGGCAAAAAGCTCAGTAACCACTTGTTGGGAGAACCTAGCTGACTGTCTTGTTGACCCAGCAGCTTACACAAGCAACTCCTGAGTGTGTTTGGGGTTTACAGAGAACACTGAGCTCTCTATGATCATTTTTCACGAACAATGTATAGGGCTAATCCTCCACCTGAGTTGCTGACACCCCACACACAGGCATTGGCTTCTGTCCTGGTTGCCTCACCTCCCACCCAGCTCCCTGCCAGCGTCTGGGAAAGCAGCAGAGGACGGCTCAAGTGCTTAGGTCCCTGTACCTACGAGGGACAACTGGAAGAAACTCCTGGCTCCCAGCTTTGCATCAGTCCCGCTCTGGCTGTTTCAGACATTTAAGGACCAACAGATTGAAGATTCGCTCTTTCCTGTCTCTGTAAATCTGCCTTTCAAATAAAATAAATATTCTTTTAAAAATTCTTGCCTTTTCTTTGATCTTTTAACTGTATCGGTAACATTTCAAGTAGTTCTTCCTAGCACTTGATGCTTGAAAATTTCTTGTTCACTTGCCATAAAGAGTTTAGCTTATTGTTTCCTGTAACTATCCAGTAAACCTCATTTTCTTAGTGCTTTCTTTCCATCTGAAATTAATTTCTGTAAACATTTTAGCAACCTTCCAAAGTATATCATCTTCCTGCGAGTGCCTATGATTTCCATTCTGTCTTTATTCTGGTCTGTGCTACACCAAGATTCACCACCAAGGGGCCTACTTTTTTTTTTTTTTTTTTTTTGACAAAATGTTTATAGCACCCTGTGGTTAACAGTCACTCTATCACTGTAGGTTCTCAATATATACAGTATGCCTCTACTGGAAGTGCAAAATGAGTCCCTTACATGGCAGACAATGGATTCAAAATGCATAACTTCGCTTAGTTGGCAAACGATAGGCAGTGGCATTGAAGTCACCCTGGTGACGACTATGGTTTGTGAGGTTACTAGCTGCAGATGCTGAGTGAAGAAACACAGGTCAGCTGCTGTCCCCCAAACCATGAGTTCCAAAGGGAGATGCACACCAACATGGAACAGGTGTGTTGAGAAGATGTGGCTAGATTCTGCCCGAAAGAAAACAAACACCAGCGATCGAAGCCCAGCACGACACCAGAAAAGGGGCTTCAGGAGCTCCTTCCTCAGGCTCCAGCTAAAGAGGACATAACTGGTAAAGATTTTTGTGGGCCTCGCTGCCACAAAACACCAAATGTTTCCACGCCCAGGTCTGCTGGGAGGCAGAATATAGGGAGTCCTTGTCCTACGATTCAAGGGCAGACCGGAGTCCCCAGGCCAGGCAAACCAGGTCCAGCACCTTCCAACTCCCTATCTTCTTGTTGGATGAACGGCTACCCAAGCCCTTCACGGAAACCAGCCGCCTGAGCTCACCGAGAAGGACCCGGCCCTGGATTTTTGAATCTCCACGTGTGAGAAAAGGGAAATGGGGCAAATACATGTCCAAACAACAACAACAAAATCAAAATATAAAAAAAAAATCCCATGGTATTCCCAAGATCCAACCCTAAGCTGGAGTTTCTGGTGGAACTCCCCTCACACCCCAGAGGCTACAACGCCCCCCTCCGTGTACGCCACACCAACCGGGTTGCCATTTTTAATCCGCTCTCAGTATTGTTTAATTATAATTTATAATTCGCTTTGCTTTGTCACCCGCTACTTACATGCTGGACGCAAAAGAGTTAAGCCTAGTCCTGACTGGAGCCTTCAACTTTCTTAAAAGTAAACTTTATATGGGCTCGGCAGCGTGGCCTGGTGGCTAAGGTCCTTGCCTTGATCCCATATGGCCGCTGGTTCTAATCCCGGCGGCTCCACTTCCTCTCTGTCTCTCCTCCTCTCAGTATATCTGACTTTGTAATAAAAATGGAATAAATCTTAAAAAAAAAAAAAAAGTAAACTTTATGATCTAGGGGGGATAGCAGTTTATAAATTAGCCTCAGTCCCAGTGCCAAGTCAGTTTGGTGGCTTCTACAGAAATGTGCCTCAACAGTGACACCGCGTGTTCTGTGTGCTTATCTGTCCCATTCAGATCAACCAAGAATTATGCTAATAGATTGTGACGTACTTGTTAACTGCTTTAATAGGTATAACACATGCATCCTGATACAAAATGAAGTGCTATAACAGGAAGCAAAGCGTTGCTTTCAAGTTTACTGTCAGCTATCTGTTATCTTTGAGGTTCTCTGAGTAGAAGAAAAAAGAATAGAAGAGGTCATTTTGGTCCCCTGCTCCCCCCAGTATAACTGGGCTGCCATCAAGGCATTATTAATCACTGGTCAGTCTAGGCCTGCCAGCAAGCATGTTAACAGTTACTGCCCAGTTTGTATAATCCACAGGACTTCAATTCAGGGGCACAGGAAACCTACAGCCTATGGCACTATGGGTCGGGATGACTTTCTGTTGCAGGGGCCACCTCTTTGCATCATAAGATACCTAGCAGTATCCCCTTGGGCTCCAGATGCCAGAGGGGCAGCTTCCCCATAGGTGGCAATAAACCAAAGCATCTCCAGACCCGGACACGGTTGTTGCGTAGGACGGAAATCACCTCTCACTGAAAATTTCAGAATATTTAAGCCGTAAACACTATGCAAATACTCCTCAGCTTCGTAAAAAACAAAAAACGAAAAAAAAAAACCCTCTCCTCCCATCCTTCTCTGAGAAGGGTCATGCTCAAATCTCTACCTGCAATGGGCTCACCGACTAGACTTGTATTTGTAAGCCCCCTCAACCGTTGGGGGTGCCGACGCCCCGTTTAAGGATGGGGGGCGAGGCCTGCGCCCGCCTCTCTGCCTCCCCCCGACCCCGGAGCCTCCTCGGGCACCAAGTGCAGGAGTGACCTTCAGACGTCTCCCGAACCGGGTCCTCTTCACCTCCGCCCTCACGCCCTCGAAAGGGACTCTGGCTTTCGGGAGTCAGGTCTCTTCTGCTCACAAAACCAGCAGGGCTTCCCGATGCCCGGGCCTGTCGGTAGCTACACCGCTGGCAGAGTCCGCCTCAAGGGCAGACCGGAGTCCCCAGGCCAGGCAAACCAGGTCCAGCACCTTCCAACTCCCTATCTTCTTGTTGGATGAACGGCTACCCAAGCCCTTCACAGAAACCGGCCGCCTGAGCTCACCGAGAAGGACCCGGCCCTGGAGAGCAGCTTCATGGCGCCTCAAGGTTTTCACCCACAGTCACTGTGCCGGCTTAAAGCAAAGCAAGATGGTGGCGGAGGACAAGCGTGTCCCAGCTTTCCCCGCGAACACTTTCCCACGCCCCCCTGACTCCCCCGAGGGGGCCTCTCTAGGCAGGCCGCGCTCTACTGCTCCCTGGAGGTCGGACCAGTCCAGTTCCTTAAAGAGACAGTATAGACTCAAAGGTAAATTATAAAAAAGACAATGGACGTTAACTCTTTGGGGGGGAGGAACTGTTCTACTTATTCAAATGTCTACTCTGTAATTCTGTCAAGTTTTAGGTCAGTCCATCCTAAACACCCCCCTCTCACTAGTTTGGATCCTTCCGATCTGGATCGTCCAATGAGACGGGGCCTCGCCCGGGACCGCTCTAGGCTCAGCGCTCGGACTTCCGGGTGCCAGGGAGCAGGTGTTTGGAGGGATTCGTCCCTGGCTGTGTTCTGTGAGCCACGGTGTTGGTCCTTGTCCGCTTCTCGCTTGGTGAAGCCTTTTCTAGATCCTTAATCTCCGTGAGAGCAGAGGCCTCGTCCAGGCTGTGTCCCCCAGAACAGGCCGGGGATGCACGTCCGTGGGTTCGAAACCCAAGCGATCACAGCCAAGGACCATGCCCGCGTGGAATTGACTTTTGGGGGCTAGTGTTTTGCAGAGAAGTGTTTTCTCTAGGAGAGTGTGTGCGTCCCACAGGAGCAGAAAACTGCCTGCCCAGAAAGTGGTGTAGCGATCGAAGGGAATGAGTGCGGAGCTGAGAAAGTGTAGGCTGCCAGGCTAGAGGTTAAGGCGTGCTACGGGGCCCGTGTTTCCTGCTTGGGAAACAAAGTACCAGCAGGGATATCATTTGGGAGTTTTGTTAGAAATGTTGAGCTTCTAGGTTCCCCCATTGGATCCAGTCTGGATCCTGAGGTGGCAGGTGCGTGTTTGAAGTTTCAAAAGCTCCGGTCATGTAGACGTTAGAAGGCCTAGCCAACAGTGGACGGTGTGCCCAGATGCACATGTTGGATTTGGTGGTCCATTGGCACCCGCAGAGGACATCTGGTACCATAGCACAGGAAGGAGGACAGTACAAATTGGTCAACTACCCCAGCCAAGCATCGACAGCAATTATCTGGATGAATAGAGACTAAAGCTGGGCTATGTCAGCCAATGGACCTTGGAAAGAATTCCCCCTCATCCTTGGAGCAGTGAGACCAAGAGCATTTCAGAGCTATGGAAGCCACTCTAGCAGAACCCTCAGCATGCTCCACATCAGGGACCCTGGATGACACTGGGTGGCTGTTCTGCATTCCTGGATACAGAGGCAGTGTTGGGAGGCTAGGTGAGGCTTCTCCCCTAAGTCCCTCCCTTCCCCCAGATACAAGAAGAAGAAAAGGAAAATGTGTAAAACAAAGGTCTCACCCACTTTTCCACTTAGCCTTCCCACCCTAATCAACTATGTAAACATCATCAAAAATAAAATCAAAGAAAGGAGGCATGGCTAAATCTGTGTCTTCTTTTTGCCTGGTCGCAGAAATTCTCCACGTGTACATATGTCTGTGCTCTTTCTCCCCAGCAATCTTCCAGTAACCGGTTATGAAGAATCTGGTCCATTCTAGTAAATCTTAAATTTTTTTTAAATAAAGTATTTCAAAACAAACAAAAAATGAAGCCCAGGAAATATTTTTGGTTTGAATAAAATATTTGTATTCACATTTAAGAAAAGTTTACCTGGGAGGCAGAGGATACAGAGAAAGCAGCAGTAAGTCAGCTATCTTCCATCTGCTGCTTCACTGCCCAGCTGGCTGTTCCGGCCAAGACGGTGCCAGGCCAAAGCAAGGAGCTTCGTTCTGGTCTCCCGGGGTGTGGCAGGGCCCCAAGCATTGGGTTCATCTGCCACTTTCCCCAGGAGTACTAACAAGGAGCAGAATTTGAAGTGGAGCAGTTAGGAGACACAAACCAGTGTTCAAATGGAAGGTTGGTGCCCAAAGGTGGTGGCTTGACATGCAACACTACAACTCTGGCTTCTACTGTCACATTAAAAAAAAATTGATAACTAATGAACATAAAACAAAGCAGCATGCATACTTACAGTGCTTGCCAGACGCCATGGTGTCGGGGAGCGAGGGCTGCCAGTACTCAGGTCTTTGATGTGACTTTAGGAAGGCATTCAGGAGCTATTGGGACAAAGGCAAAGAGTGAGTAGCACGTGTTTTATTGGGAAAACAAAGATACATACTGAAGAGAGGTGGGGCCTCGGAGGAGAGTGGCCCTCACCAACCCATAACCACCCGTCCAATCCATACTGTGTGATATGTTTATTTGAAAGGCAGAGGGAGTGTGAGATCTTCCACCTCCTGGTCAGATAATTACCCTTCATGTGGTGCATGTGATGGTTTCAAACTGGTACATGAAAAAGCACAGTTCCATTTTAATAGTTTATTATGGCGAACAATTCAAATTATGAGCTTCCTCTTTAAAGACATTTACAAAAGGAAAAGTTCATTTAAAAAATGTTATGTAGGGGCTGGTGTTGTGGTTCTGCAGGTTAAGCAGCTGCTTTTGATGTGCATCCCATATGGGAGTCCTGGTTCCAGTCCCGGCTGCTCTGTTTGCAAGCCAGCTCCCTGTGAATGTGCTTGGAAAGGCAGTGGTTCAAGTGCAAGGGTTGTTGGTTCAAGTGCAAGGGTTCCTGCCACATGGGAAATCAGGATAGATTTCCAGTCTCCTGGCTTCCTCTTGGCCCAGCACTAGTTCCTGCAGCCATTTGAGGAGTAAACCAGTGGGTGGAATACCTTTCTCTTTCTCTACTCTGGTGCCCTGAGTTTCACACACATAAATCCTTTTTTTTTTTTAAAGATTTATTTTATTTTTATTACAAAGTCAGACATACTGAGAGGAGGAGAGATAGAGAGGAAGTGGAGCTGCCGGGATTAGAACCAGCGGCCATATGGGATCAAGGCGAGGATCTTAGCCACTAGGCCACGCTGCCGAGCCTTTGCACACATAAATCCTTTAAAAAAAATGTTAAGCAGCTATTGGTGATTTGGATACATGGCAAAATTCATGAAAGTATTGTACTGACAAGAGAAGCTTTGGAAATGCTCATAAGTTTTCTGTACTTCAAACTCTTCAATGACTTAGTTTTTCAGCATAAAGTTCAGCTTTACTCATGTGTCATACAATACTATTTCTTTTTTTTTTTTTTAAAGATTTATTATTATTGGAAAGCCGGATATACACAGAGGAGGAGAGACAGAGAGGAAGATCTACCATCCAATGTTTC
This sequence comes from Ochotona princeps, assembly GCF_030435755.1. Classification (NCBI taxonomy): domain Eukaryota; kingdom Metazoa; phylum Chordata; class Mammalia; order Lagomorpha; family Ochotonidae; genus Ochotona; species Ochotona princeps. The sequence goes on along the minus strand of NC_080855.1, from coordinate 20,027,408 downwards.
ACTCCCCAAGTGAGCCACAACGGGCCAGTGTGCGCCGATCCGATACCGGGAACCTGGAACCTCTTCCGGGTCTCCCACGTGGGTGCAGGGTCCCAATGCATTGGGCCGTCCTCGACTGCTTTCCCAGGCCACAAGCAGGGAGCTGGATGGGAAGTGGAGCTGCCGGGATTAGAACTGGCGCCCATATGGGATCTCAGGGCTTTCAAGGTGAGGACTTTAGCCGCTAGGCCACGCTGCCGGGCCCTACAATACTATTTCTAACACTTTTTAAAAACTTACTTATTGGAAAGTCAGATATACAGAGTTAGAGAGGAACCCGCACCCAAATGGGATCTCAGTGCATGCAAGGCTAGAACTTTAGCCATTAGGCTACTGCGCTGGGCCCTGTTTCCAACACTTTTAAATTACCACTCCCAACTTAGAATCTGAGCAGTGGAATGTTATCATTTCGCAGTTCAGGTAAGATGGCAGTGACACACACATCTCCATGTACCTGGGCACAGACATGTGCTATTAAATGTTCCCTTATAGGGCCTAGTGCAGTAGCCTAGCGACTAAAGTCCTCACCTTACAGGCGCTAGGATCCCATCTGGGTGCCGGTTCTAAACCCAGTGGCCCCACTTCCCTTCCTGTCCCTGTTTGTGGCCTGGGAAATCAGTTGAGGATGACCCAAAGCCTTGGGACCCTGCACCCAGGTAGGAGACCCGGAAGAGGCTCTGGGCTCCTGGCTTTGGATGGGTGCAGCTCTGGCCATTGTGGCCACTTGGGGAGTGAATGAGAGGATTCAAGATCTTCCTCTCTGTCTCTCTTTCTCTCTGTATATCTGACTTTCTAATAAAAATAAAATCTTAAAAAAGTTCCCTTATAACCCACATTGTAACCCAATCTACAAATGTTACTGTAAGCATAATCTCCTAAAGAATAAAGAAAACTCTATTCAGACTGTGGGGGGATTTGAAAAATTTATATAATCTGATAAATAAACTATAAAATATGTAGTTGATCCAGTGGTTTTTTTTTTTTTTTTGAGCCAGTGTTTTCAGTGTTACACAAGTTCCTGTCAAGCTTCAGACCATACAAGAGTGCCATCTTGTGGTCAGATCTACTACTACCACATCAAGTGCTCTACCTGAATTGACTGCGGCTCTTGTGGAGGGTTCTGCCTTACATGGTCAATTGATATTTAACCTTTGCCTCCTTTAACTAAAGAAACAAAACATGATTGGCGTTTCCAGACATAAGTAGAAGTTGAAAGGCTAGTACAATTAACTCCTCTTTATCTGTCACCCAATTTCAATCATCATATTTTCTGTGTTGAATTTCAAGTTCCTTAATGACACGATTGAAGGTGGCGTTTGTCACAAGCGAAGGGCCAGGATATGTGTCACACCTAAGGGAGGGTAAGGCACTGGTCTTGCTACCCTCACAGGTATGTGTGGCTATATCCAGGGGAAATGTCGGGCCACAGAATCTAAATCATGCACAAATCTCCATAGCTAATGTTCTTTCTCTGTCTCTCCCCATCCAGCCTATTCACCTATCTCATACACAAAGTCATGTATCTCTATTATTTGCAAGTGACTAAATAAGTCCTGGAAGCATCCTGGTGTGTTCTCCCGGTAACCAGGTAAAGACGTGGTAGTAACTATGTTACTAGGCAATGTTACTTATGGTAGAAACAGACCTTGAGAAATGATAGCTGGACAGGAGAAGCACACACCTGACAAAGAGGCCATGCCCTGGGCATCCTGGGGTGCAGTGACCTTTGTCACTTGGGCTTGCCAATTGTGGAGACTCTGGAAGCTCAGCCTGTGGGATTGTGTTTCAAGAGAAATGGGCACTTGTGGGATATGAGGCTTCAAAGCCAGAGATTTCCCTACCTGCTATGAATTGTCTTTTAGTGCCTTAAAAGAAAAAGATTTATGTTATTTTTATTGGAAAGTCAAATTTCTAGAGAGAAGGAGAGAGACAGAGAGGAAGAACTTCCGTCTGCTCACTCACTCCCCAAGTGGCCGCAAAGGCCAGAGTTGAGCTGATCCAAAGCCAGGAGCCAGGAGCTTCTTCCAGGTCTCCCACAGGGGTGCAGGATCCTAAGGCTTTGGGCCGTCCTCGACTGATTTCCCAGGCCACAAGCAGGGAACAGGAAGGGAGGTGGAGCAGCCGGGATAGGTACTGGCGTCCATACGGGATCCTGGCATATGCAAGGTGAGGGCTTTAACCACTAGGCTACTGTGCCAGGCCCTTCTTGCGCCTTCTCATGCCACAAGAATTTCAGAAGAGCAATACATAATGCTGCTGTGTCATCCTGCTGCAGTTTCTGCCCTGTGTCCCTGAACAGACAGACGTACCAAGTATGGCCTTTGATAATCTTATGAAGTACATGTTATTTCAAAATAAGACAGTTCCTGGTAAGCTTATGATGGATCCACAGCCATAGAGAGTGAGCTGGGTCTTTTTTTTTTTTTTAATCACAGTTATCCCATATCCGGTTGCCTAGGATCAAGCCTTAGCTGTGCTGCTGACTCCAGCTTCCTGCTGTTGCACACCTGGAAGGCAGCAGGAGACGGCTCAAGTACACTCGTGTGGGAGTTACGGAGCACTGCTTCCTGCCTTAGCTGGCTTAGCCTTATATGTTGTGGGCATTTCAGGAGGGAACCAGTGGGTGATGGATCTCTGTCTCTCTCTTTAATCTTTTAAAAATGAGCAAAGGTTGCAAAAGGAACTAATCAGGTTGTAGCAGTTTCTGCTAGGGAGAATCTTGTTTGAGTAACTAAAGCCTCTTGAATAAACTCCCTGTCTTAAGATTAGAATGGGTGAGGGGAAAGCCATCCTCTTACCCGAAGTTATTGATGAGTTTATTGTAAAGTCAACCAGCAGAAGGGCACCGGCTATATTTTTAACAATTGGCCATTGTGGCCATTTGGGGAGTCAACCAATGGACTGAATCTCTGTGTCCCCCTTTTTCTGTAACTGTCTTTCAAATAAATAATCTTTAAAAATATATTGAGTACCTCCTATGGACTGTATACTATGCCAAGTACTTAATAGTCTTACTGTGAAGAGCATGTCTGTCTCAAACTCAAAAATATCAGTAATCATATGAGTTCATTCATGTCAAAGTGCTGGTACATGTAAGGTGGATGCTTGAGGTCTCATTAGTTAAGCAGGAATATGCAAAATAAGGCCAAAACTAGTTACATTTTATACCCATTTAAGTAACATATTTGGCTGCAGGAGTTGGACAGGATGTGAATCAAGGCTTTGACAAGTTGGAAGGGCTAATGTGAATCACCACAATATTTTTGGAAAATAACTTAGCATTATGTTGTTGAAGTTGAATGCTTCCCTACTTTGTCACTCATGAATTGCTCTTCTGGGTCTAGTGACTAAGAGATGCTTTTACACTAACATAAAAGCACCTGGAAGGACATTACATTGTGCAGCAAACAGGAAGTATCTTCAGTATTTGATAATGGATTATTGAAATTATGAAAGATTAATTATAGTTATACTGAACAACACAGTTGAGTCTTAGAAACTGCTAATTTAAAAAAAAAAAAACAGGGCCCAGCGGCGTGGCCTAGAGCTAAAGTCCTCACCTTGAAAGTCCCGGGATCCCATACGGGCGCCGGTTCTAATCCCGGCAGCTCCACTTCCCATCCAGCTCCCTGCTTGTGGCCTGGGAAAGCAGTTGAGGACGGCCCAAAGCTTTGGGACCCTGCACCCGCGTGGGAGACCCGGAAGAGGTTCCTGGTTCCCGGCTTCGGATCGGCGCGCACTGGCCCGTTGTGGCTCACTTGGGGAGTGAATCATCGGACAGAAGATCTTCCTCTCTGTCTCTCCTCCTCTGTGTATATCTGGCTGTAATAAAATGAATAAATCTTTAAAAAAAAAAACATTCAGTGACCACATACAGTAATGATGCCCCTTTTGGGGTTCAAAAGAAAAAACTACACAATACAGTAAGTGCATGTGTAAATGATTTAGACTAAAGAGAGGGAACAAAACCCATAATTAGTAAAAAAAAAAAAAATGGGGGGGATAATTTGGTGTGAACTAACATGAGTAGAATCTATATGGTGAAAAATAGATCTACACATTCAATGCACTATAATCAAAATCCTCAAAGATCTTTTTACAGATACTAAGAAGGTGGCTCTAAAATTTACATGGAAAAGCAGTTTTAAACAGGGGTGATTCAGATGCCAATATTCCACATTTAAGTCCTTTGGTTCAATTCTCGGCTCCAGCTCCTGACTGTAGATCTTCCTGCTAATGCAGACCCTGGGAGATAGCAGTGAAGGTTCATGTGGTTGGATTCTTGCCACTCTTGTGGGAAATCTCATTTCCAGCTCCTGGTTTTGGTCTGGCCCTGTCATGGTTATTGTGGGCATTTGGTGAAGCGGACCTATGGAAGGAAACCCTCTCTGCCTCTCAAACAAATCACATGAAAAAAAAAGTTGAAGTAACATAAAGGCAGGGTATATAAACTTGTAAAGAAACAGTGAATATAGTAGGAGAGTCCTGGGAAAAGCGGAGAGGAGAAATTATTAAATAAGGAAAGACATTTTTCCAGAGTCTAAGAGTTGATATTCAGAGTCTGTTGGGTGACAAAATGAACAAGATGCTAGCAATACCAAGAGTCATTGTCATGAGTGTCAGGGATAGAGGAAAAAAAAAAAGATTTGAGGGAAGCAAAGAGCTGGCTGTTGACTTTACCTCCAAAGGAGTACTCATCGGTAACTCTAGATGTCAGGAGGGAGACTGCAGAAATATCCTCAATGATTTGAGAAACTACTCAAAGTAGGATCCCATACATTGACACTCCGTTCTTCTTCCCCTCAACTAGATTACATGTGATTTTACTCTGGCAATAGGATAGTGGAGATCAACAATTAGGAGAAGTGTACTAGGAAAAATGGGATCCAGGAGGATAGTAAGATGCCAGGATAATGATGCATACAAATTTAGAACCCTTGTTCCGTGCATATGAAAATTTGGCTGCTGGTCTTTCATCTTTTTTATCAGATAACTCTGATCACACTTTGTCATTTTCCTTAACCTTCCTGAGAAATCTGTAGTAGATGTCAGGTGATGGCCCCATTTCCTATGCAAAATGCTAACACCTATGTCTCCATCATCCTCATTTTTGTGGCAGTTGTTCTACTTTTCTAAGAGGTAAATGCCGTGTGGCTTTTGGCATAGACAAACATGACAGGTTGGATGAATTGTCCTTAGGGTTCCTTCCAAAAGCAAGGTTTAAAACCGGTGTGTGAACTAGGAATTACAGAGAAAACAGTCAGGTATTGTCAAACCATGTTCTCTCACTGATGGGAGTCCCACTTGGGCAGCAGCATTTGTAAATATTTTCCAGAGGTACACATACACGATTATACTATTAAAAGATTAGCTTATTTGAAAGGCAGAAATGATGCAGGGAGGGGGGTGGTGGCTGGCAAAGGGAGGTGACAGAGAGACAGATACACACTGATTTTCCATCTGCTGGTATACTTCCCGAAAGACTGCAATGGACAGGTAGGAGCCAGAAATTCCATCTGGGTCTCCCTCGTACAGACCCAAGGACTCTGGCCATCCCAGGTGCATTAGCAGGAAGCTGAGTCAAAAGTTGAACATCTGAGACTTGAATAAGTACTTTGATGCTGGTGTTGCAAGTGTGTTTAACTGGCTGTGCCACAGCACTGGCCCAGGATTATAGAATTATATAAAATTGAGGAGCTAAAAAAAACCATATTGACTGGCATCTTCTGATATCTGAGAAAATGTACTGTAAGGCATTCAAGTCAGAATCTCTTTGCCAAAATCGGATGGGGAGACAGAACCTTATTCTAAGACTTCTTTGCAGGCCAGAGGGGAGCAGTGCGTATAATTACTGTAATCACTGATATATCCCACTGACATTATCAGTGCTGCCAATCAAGCAGGAAGTGTGATACTTTACAAGGTAGATGCAAGTGTTTTCAAAGCCTGTTCAGCTGGTTTGGGTCTCTGACTTGGAGTGTGGTGGAGGTCAAACATTGTAGGTTACCTCTATCCTGTTCTTTGAGTTCTATCGATTGTAACCTTAGAAACTGTATGAGACAAATTAATTTATCTCAGATTTAAATGGTTGATTGAAGGCATACTCATGGAGAAATTTTTCCAGAGGGCAAGACGATATAGATATTAAAGATAGATATTACTGGGACACACTTTTTCAGGAGTCTCTTGCATTTCTGCATGAGTTATAAGCAGAAGTATTCGCTAATTTTTGTTCTAGACTATTTTATTTTTTTTGGAAGCATGACTACAGAACAAATGGCCTTTGAAGAAAGGCAGTATCTGACTCTGGACAAGAGGGGAGATTTACTTTAATGTTCAATATAACGGGTGTAATAAGAGTGTTTTCTTCCAGAGCAAACATCAGGCAGGTTTGCTTAGTGACCGTTATAAAGGAACTGGGTTCTGCAAGCTCAGGATTTCTCTCCTATCATAGAGCAAACATCATTTAGCTCTTTGGGCTGCACTGTGACAACTGGGGACTGTTGGGGAATTGGCACTGTTTACATTCTTTTATTGCGATTGCTGTAATAGAGTTCTCTGATGTTGTCCCAGGATTGCCCCTGTGTTTTGCCATCACCCGCAGAAGTGTGGGCAAGTTGATTTGTTCATTTGGAAGAAAGGGAACATCTCAGATCCTCTGTAGTTCTTGACAACACATCACTCACTTTAATTCCCCCAAATGGTGAATTTTCTTCTTTGGAGTTTCAGTTCGTGTTTGTCTGCTTGTGCACAGAGTGCGAGGCCAAGGGCAAGAGCTCAGAGGAAGCGTGCGTGCAACAGAGCAAAACAGCTTCTCTGTGTGTGCAGTGGCAGGTAGAGGCTGAGAGACAGAGGTCGGTCACTGACTGGAGCTGCATGTCACAGCAGAGCTGTGATGACCATCTTGCATTTCATCAATATCAGCATAAGTCAGGAAGATTTCTTCCAGTGTTATCTTGCTGATGGAATAATCTTGTAAACTGAGTAACACTTTCGCTTCCTCCAAAACACGAAACACCTTTAACAGAAAAGGAAATCACGGAGTTACCACTGCAGTATCCCCACATGAACCCACCCACCCCCACTAGCATTCCAGGTTTATGCTTAGGGATAAAAAGAAAAGAAAAGAAAAGAAAAGAAAGGAAAGGAAAGGAAAGGAAAAGAAAGGAAAGGAAAGGAAAGGAAAGGAAAGGAAAGGAAAAGAAAAGAAAAGAAAAGAAAAGAAAAGAAAAGAAAAGAAAAGAAAAGAAAAGAAAAGAAAAGAAAAGAAAAGGCTCAGAGCCAAAATACAACCTTTCCTCCACCAAACCCTAAACATCCATAAGGGGAAAGTAAAAAGAAAAAAAAGAAGGAAAAAGATGTCTGAAAATCAGGAGAGCAAGCAGTTTTATATTCCCATTTTCTTGATAGGGATGGAATAGTAATAGAATTTAGGTTCAGAAGTCTCAGTTGAGTGCGTGGAGCAGTCTCTCAGCAGTAACTTCCAGTGTCTGATGCTCTGTTACTATTAGGATCCCAGTCCATATGCTCGAATTCAAACGCTTCCTAGCAGTCCTCTATTAACACATCATGTCAGAATCAGACGAGTTCTACAATCACCTTTCCCCAGCAAATTTCCTCGCTGGGAATGTGGCAGAAAATAGTCCCTTGATATTCTTGGTTTATGATGTTACCTAAGGAAGGAAAGATATTGACAAGTGAGTAGTGAAGAGAGGATCCTTATTAGATAGAGGTTAACAAAATCCCTAAATAATTCAAATTCCAATTATCCAAACTAATTGAGCTCAGAATATAACCCATATGCAGTGAGTACATAAACCAACTATAGTATATAACCCAATTATAGGCCAGGAAGCATTTATTTTATTTTTGGTAAAGTTAATGTAAGTAATATTGTTTTTTTACTTTAAATTTTGTTTGTCTACTGCTGGTGTACAAGAAAGTGAAATATTTCTTTATATTAACTTTGTCTTTACCCTTACTATATAACAGTTTATTAATTCCAGGAGTTTTTGTCAATTCGTCCAGGTTTTTCTACATAGATACTCGTGTTCTCTGTAAACAGAGTTTAATATTTTCTTTCCCAAATATGCATAGATTTAATTCTATCTTTATCTTATTCTATGAACTGGGTCTTGTAAGTAAGGGTGAGAGAGAACATTGGCCTTGTTCCTGATCTTAGCAGGAAAACTGAATTTCTCACCACTGAATAAGCTAATTACCATCTTCATACACATACTTTTTATAAGTTGAGGACGTTTCCCTCCCTTCCTAGTTTAATGAGATTTCTTACCATGAAGTTGTGTTGGATTTTATCAAACAGTTTTGTTTTCATTTATTTGCACAATTGTATGGTTTTTCTTCTTTAACCTCTTTCTGTGATGCAGTCTATTAACTGAGTTTAAATGCTGAAGCTGACTTTCATATCTTGGATAAATCTCACTTGGTCATGACGTATAATTATTTTATATACACTGTTGGGTTCAGTTTAATAATGTTTTTAGCTAAGGGTGTTTGCATCTCTGTTCATGAAAAATATTTCTCTATGGTTTTCTTGGAATATCTTAGGTATTTTTCATATTAGCATATTGTCAGCCTTACAAAATACTAGACAGTATTCTCTGTATGTTCTGGAAGATGCCATAAAAAACTGGTACAATTTTTCTTTTAAATAATTGGTAGAATTCACTAATGATCCCAGTGGGACCTGGTGCTTTCTGTCTTGGAAAGCTGTAAACTATTTATTTCAATTTCTTTAATAAGGTAGAACTATTCAGTGTCTTTATTTATGAGTTTTGGCAGATTTTCTTTTTCTTTTTTTTTTTTTTAATTATTTATTGTTTAACTTCAGTAATTACATTGTATTATGTGACACAATTACATAGATACTTGGGTTCTCCCCACCCCTCCCCAAACCCTCCCACCATGGTGGATTCCTCCACCTTGTTGCATAACCACAGCTCAAGTTCAGTTGAGATTTCCCCATTGCAAGCGTATACCAAACACAGAGTCCAGCATCTTATTGTCCCGTCAAGTTCAACGGCTTCTTAGGTATACCCTCTCTGGTCTGATGACAGAGCCAGCAGAGTATCATCCCAGTCAATTGAAAGCTCCAACATACCATCAGCAAAAATTTACATCATTATGGAATTAATTGACATAGTAATGAGTAACCAATATGTTAAAAGTAAATGCGGGTTCCCAGCCACCTTCTGTGACCACCTCACCTATACTTCAATTTTAGTTTATACACAACATATAACATTCAAAACATAACATGTTATACATAACATCATATCATCTTAAATTAAGGCAAACATGTGGTATTTAACCTTTTGGGATTGGCTCATTTCCCTTAGCATTATGGTTTCCAGTTTGGCCCATTTGGCCACAAAGAACTGCATTTTGTTTTTTTTAATAGCTGAGTAGTATTCCATGGAGTAGATGAACCATAGCTTTCTTATCCAATCCTCTGTTGATGGGCATTTTGGTTGTTTCCATGTTTTTGCAATTACTGATTGTGCTGCTATGAACATAGGAGTGCATGTTGGTTTCTCATAAAACAAGTGTTCTGGATATATTCCTAGGAGTGCTATTGCTGGATCATACGGTATGTTGAATTTGAGTTGTTTGAATATTCTCCATACTGATTTCCATAGAGGCTGTACCAGCCTGCAGCCCCACCAGCAGTGGAGTAGGGTTCCCTTTTCCCCGCAACCTCGCCAACAAGTGTCGTTGGTGCTTTTATTCATGTGGGCCAGTCTTACTGGCGTTAGGTGGTACCTCATTGATGTTTTAATTTGGATTTCCCTTATTGCCAGGGAACTTGAGCATTTTTTCATATGTTTATTTGCCATTTGGGTTTGTTCCTTTGTGAAGTGTCTGCCCATTTCCCGTGCCCATTTCTTGAGTGGGTTGCTTGTTTTGACATTTTGGTTGTTTTGTAGCTCTTTGTATATTCTGGATATTAGCCCTCTATCACCTATGTCGTGTGCGAAGATCTTCTCCCATTCTGTGGGTTGCCTTTTTACTTTGTTGATTGTTTCTCTAGCTGTACAGAAGCTTCTTAGTTTGATGAGGTCCCAATTGTTTATTTTGGTCTTGATTTCTACTGCATCTGGAGTCTTTTTTAAGAAGTGAGGGCCTACCCCTAAGTGTTCCAGTGTGTTTCCAACATTTTCTTCCAAAAGTTTGAAGGTTTCTGGATGTAGGTTTAGATCTGTTATCCATTTAGATCTGATCTTAGTGTATGGTGAGAGATGTGGATCTATTTTTTTGTTTTGGCAGATTTTATTTTTCAAGGAATTGGTCCAATTAACCTGCTTTCAAATTATTGTGCACAGAGTAATTCATAAGATTCCTTGATTATGCTTTTAGTCTTTATGACTTTATAGTGATGTTCATTATTTATTTGTGATATTAGTAATTTTCAACTTTTTATTAGCCTGTTCAGAGGCTTATCAACTTTATTGATTCATTGTTTTGTTTTGCTTTCATTGTTTTTAATTTCATTACTTTTGATTGTATTTTTATTTATAATTTTCCCTTATTACTTTGAATTTGTTCTTCTTCCAGTTTATATGGAAGCTTAAATGCATGATTTTAGATATTTCTTCATTTCTAATAAATGCATTAAATGCTATAAATTCCCTTCTAAACTCTTCTTTCACTGTGTCACACAAATTTATATTTCCATTTTCGTTTAGTTCAGAGTATTTTAAATTACTCTTGAGATTTCCTTTGTGAGATGTTATTTAGGAGTACATTTAATATCCAAATATTTTGGGATTAATCAGTTATCCTTATGATACTGAATTCTAGTTTAATTACATTATATCCTGATGCCAAGCATTGTATTTGCATTCTTTTAAATTCGTTAAAGTGTGTTTTATGACTTGCAATGTGGTCTGTGTTCAGGAGTATCCCATGTGACCTGCAGAAGAATGTTTCAATTTTGCTATTCTTCATTAGGTCCAATATCAGTGTTGTCAATTTTTGCATGAAACATCTGTCCACTTCTTGTGGAGGAGTGCTGATGTCTCCCAACTACATTTTTTTAAAAGATTTATTTATTTTTATTGGAAAGGCAGATATAGAGACAGGAGGACAGACAGGAAGATCTTCCGTCCGATGATTCACTCCCCAAGCAGCCGCAACGGCTGGAGTTGAGCTGATCTGAAGCTAGGAGCCAGGAGCTTCTTCTGGATCTCCAAAGGCATTGGGCCGTCCTGACTGCTTACCCAGGCCACAAGCAGGGAGCTGGATGGGAAGTGGGGCTGCTGGAATTAGAACCGGCGCCCATATGGGATCCTGGGCATTCAAGGCGAGGACCTTAACCACTACGTTATCGCGCCAACTACATTAATGGACTCATCTCTCTCTGTTCGCAGTCTTGTCAGTTTTTGCCTGATGTATGTTAATGCACTATCATGACAACACATACACTTCAAGGGCCATTATGTCTTCTTTCAGAATTAACGCCTTTATAGAGTGACCCTCTTTTCTCCTAACTTTCCCTGAAGTGTTCTCTGTCTGAAATGAATATAGTTACTTCTACCTTCTTCTGATGAACATTAGTATTGTATATAATTCTCCATCCATTTAACATAGATATATGACTTTATACTAGTGTGTGTGTTATAGACCGTGTACAGGTGGGTGTTCTTAGATCCATTTTGAGAATCTCTCTCTCTTTTTTGTTTTTGGTAGAAACCACTGACATTCAGCAGGCTTACTGTGTTTAGGATATTTTATTACTATCTGTTGCTCTTGCTCTTTGTTCCTATTTCTGCCTTTCATCCCTTTTGGTCTTTTGCGGTTTTAACTGAGCATTTTGTATAATTCCATATTCTCTACTTTACCATTATATTAGGTATGCTTTTTAAAAACATTTTTGTTCATTTTTACTGGAAAGGCAGATTTATGGAGAGAAGGGGAGGCAGAAAGAAAGATATACTATCTGCTGGTTCACTCCTCAAATGGCCAGAGCTGAGCCGATCCTATCCGTAGCCAGGAGTCATGAGCTTCTTCTGGGTTTCCATGTGGGTGCAGAGTCCCAGTGATCTGGGCCATTCTCTGTTTGCTTTCCCAGGGAGCTGGATGGGTAGTGGAGCAGCTGGGATATGAACTGGTACCCATATGTGTTACTGGCATTTGGAGATGGAAGATGGGTCAATTGAGCCATTGTGCTGACCCCTACAGTTCTGGTTTTTCACTTAGGCATCCATTACTTGTGTGGAAGTTTTGGCTCCTGGATCCTTCTCCATAATCTTTGGGGTGTTCATTGCCACTTTCACATATTTTAGAATTGATTTTTCCACTTTTTAAGTTTTATAAGGTACATGCCTTATGAGATAATTAGGATTAGATGAGGCTGTGAGTGGAGTCCCATAATTTCACCTATGGTTTTCTGAGAAGGGAGAGGTGCACTTGCGCTGTCCTATCATTTTATGCAGGAACAAGGTCCCCTCACAACCTGCTGAGTAGATGACAGTGTCATACGCTTGGGCTCCCTAGCCTACAGAACTGAGAACTTTTTTTAAAATGTCCCAGTCTCTAGTATTTTATTGTAACAGAAAGTGGAAAGGTACCGGGCCTGGCGTGATAGCCTAGCGGCTGGAGTCCTCGCTTGCAGGCACTAGTTTACCATGTGGGTGCTGGTTCACATCCCAGTGGCCCTGTTTCCCATTCAGCTCCTTGCTTGTGGCCTGGGAGAGCAGTCAAAAACGGCCCAAGGTTTGGCACCCTATGCCCACGTGGGAGACTTGGAGGAGGCTCCTGGTTCCTGGCTTTGATTGGCTCGGCTCCAGCCACTGTGGCCACTTGGGGAGTGAATCAGTGGACAGAGGATCTTCCTCTCTGTATATCTAACTTTCAAATAAAAAATAATAAAAAGAAAGGTACCTATCAAATCAAAATTATTAAAATGTTTGTTATAAATCTGTTTAATGATTAGAATAAAGTAGCAGGGGTAGAAAAAAAACTAGATGCTATAAATGACTATTGTACTGTGTGTACAAGGGTGACTAACTGAAGTCGGCAAATGAAGCAGAATGATCTTCATGCAACTTTTCTTGGTAATTTCCTTAAGAGGAGAACAGCAAGTTGATTCTTTCTGTTTATATTTCTTAAGTATTGGCTGATTTAGGAATCAGGAAAAGGAAGAGAAAGTGTGCTCAACAAGAGAGGGACTTGAATTAATGAACAAAGATTATAAATAAGACACTGATCCCCAACAATTTATCTTTACACAAAGACAGAAGAATAGGTTTATCCTATTGGCTGATTCCTATAAGATATTAGCGAGACCGTCTACCATTCTGTGCAAGCTTCTTAGCATAATTGTGACAAGTTCATAGAAATTATGCAAAAATGAGCTTAATATAAATGCTCAATGCACATCACTGTATTATTGGAAAAATAATTATTTAGGATATGCAGCAGCTCAAATAAATATGACTTAACACAATCCCCACAAGTCAGCCCTACTTACATTACCTGGAAAAGTATTTTCAATGAAATTTTTGAACATCTGTAATTTTTCTTCATTCTTATCAATATTAATTTTTGCTGTCAGAATGCATATATTACCATACTTTTTCCTGAGGTGCCGAGGGCTGCCTAGGTAGGTGAATCTGCCTTTTGCCATGATGGCGAGCCTGGTACAGAGGGCCTCGCATTCTTCCATGCTAGGAGAACAAAGGAGACGGGGCTGAAGAGACTCCCTTTCAGAGGACAAATACTGACTGCCAACAGCCAGGACTGGAACACTTAGAATCAGAAAGCTTAGAACTTCATATCTGGGAAGAGATTTTACAATTCAAAGTAACCCATTAAATCCATACTAGGAAATTAATTGCTTTATTGTCTCTCAATTCCTGATTCTAATTGCTCAAATGAGGATTTCTGAACTACTTGTTTAACATGTTCGGCCTCTACCCACGTGCCCTCCTCTGCAGCTCATCTATAGTGACTGTATTCTTGACTCCAACTAATTCTATTTTATATCGATTGCAACCATTTATATTGTTCAGCTGAGCCTGCCAATGTGTCGTACCTGTGAGAAGTTAGGATGATAGCTTTACCAGTTTTACAGATCCATTTAATGGTATCCCAGAGGAGATGCCGGGCTATTGGGTCCATGCCAGTTGACGGCTCATCCAGGAAGACAACTGAGGACTGTCCCATTAGGGCGATAACAGCGTTAAGTCTACGTCTGTGTCCTCCACTTTGAAGTCAAAGAAGGAGAAAGAAAAGTGGAGGGAAAGAAAAAGATAATGACACACGACAGAACTAGCTCATACACCCAGAATGCTGATTTGGTAATAACTAACAAAGCACACCGACATCCAAATGTATGTATGTATCAATCCATTTCCATGGAAATAATTTTTTTGGTAATTTGTTTCAACATCATCAATGATGAACTGTTTTTGGTTTGGGGGAGATGACAAAATAACCTCAGGGAAATAGAAATAAAAGTGTTCTTTTTCTTTTTTCTAAATCCAAAGGCTATGGTTCATGTCAGTAAAAAAAAAAGTCAACATGTAAGTGGGATTTGCCTTATTACTGGTATCTGAACCTTGACAGCACATTAGGTTTATTTCAGTCATTGGCTCTGTGTGATTGAGATTTAAAATGAGTTTGGGGTCCGGCGCGATAGCGTAATGGTTAAGGTCCTCGCTTTGGACGCGCTGGGATCCCATTTGGGTGCCGGTTCTAATCCTGGCAGCTCCATTCCCCATCCAGCTCCCTGCTTGTGGCCTGGGAAAGCAGTCGAGGACGGCCCAAAGCCTTGGGACCCTGCACCGGTGTGGGAGACCCGGAAAGAAGTTCCTGGCTCCTGGCTTCGCATTGGGCGCAGCACCGCCCATTGAGGCCGCTTGGGGAGTGAATCATCGGACGGAAGATCTTCCTCTCCATCTCTCCTTCTCTCTGTACATCTGCCTTTCCAATAAAATAAATAGATCTTAAAAAAAATAGATGAGTTTGCAGGCTTGATGCTAAACAGTAGAGTCAGGTATTAAGTATAATCAAGTATTAAGCATGGGCAGGCAGCTTACTACTTGCAGCAGTGTAATGTCTCACCTGTATGTGTACACAAACTTGTCGGCATAGGCATCCAGGGACACGGAATGCAAAAAGGCTTCCACATATTTGCAGATATCTGGCTCAGGGACACCCCACAGCCTGGCATACATGACCAGCAATTCTCGACCTGTCATGTGGTTCAGCATGGAGTCAGGCTGAGGACAATAACCAATTCTTGACCTAACCTGAATCAATAACATAACTGTAAGTCACAGACCCACATTAACTAATACACCCAGCATGCAATTCACAGAGATGAAATTGAAGACCTTGAAGTTTTTGACTCATGACACTAAAAACAATTTCATCATGAATTTTTCACAGAACTTTCATTAAGAATTATTTTTTTCAGTTCTATAGAATCTTTATAGCTGGAACTTACAGGGGTAAAATGGAATACTAACATTCATAACTGGGATTTTCAATACATTTATGCTGTATGCTATTGTGCACCCAAAGTTTTTTTTTTTGTTGTTGTTAGATGAAGTTGCATATCCAAATATATTAGGAAAAGGAGGGGATGTTGTGTTACAGAGGATTAAGTCACTACTTGGGATGCCCGGATCCCATATCAGAGTGTCTGAGTCCTAACTCCTCTGCTACTGATCCAGTTTCCTGTTACTGTAGAGAAAGCAGTGGGTGATGGCCCAAGCACTCGGCCCAGCCCTGGCTGGTGCAACCCTCTAAGCAAGGAACCAGTATATGAAGATTTCTTCTCTGACATTCTGCCTTTCAAATGAAAAATAAATGTTAAGTATTACTATGAAATAGTTCTAGACATTAATACACAGAATTCTAATTCTAGTAATAGTCAAGCAACATCTATTAGATCAATGCTTTCAAAATAATTAATTGTAGGTCATATATTGATACGCCTATGAATCTATTGTATGGAAGGTACGTATAGCTAGCTAATGCTATAAAAGTTAATGCTATAAAAAAGTGAGATATCAGCTAATGACTAATACAAAATTTTGATGTGTGAGTTCAGCCATCTTAAATGCCTGCTGAACACATTCAAAACTACTTGAATATAAAAAAATGAAAGCATTCTATAATATATTATCACAAAGTTAAGGATGCAATCAAAACTAACTGAAAAGTGAAGAACTGGCAAATACTACTCTTATTTCAGGGAAAAGAAAATGGAGACTGACTCCCAAATAATCAAGTTATCAAGATGATCAGAAAAAGCTTTAAAGAAATTCTTATAATTATGCTCAAATAAGTAAAGGAAATTAGAAAGAAACTTACATCCCACACAATAATGTCCCAGCTCTGCTTCTAGCTTGCTGTTGCACATCTTGGGGGTCGACAATAGATGGCTCAAGTATTTGAATCCCTGCCACGTACCTGTGAGACTGTAATCAACTTTTGGGCTCCGGCCCCGCAGCATGGCCTAGCGGCTAAAGTCCTCGCCTTGAACGAGCCGGGATCCCATATGGGTGCTGGTTCTAATCCCTGCAGCTCCACTTCCCATCCAGCTCCCTGCTTGTGTCCTGGGAAAGCAGTCGGCCCAAAGCTTTGGGACCCTGCATCCTGGCTGTTGCGCTCACTTGGGGAGTGAATCATTGGATGCAAGATCTTTCTCTCTGTCTCTCCTCCTCTCTGTATATCTGACTTTATAATAAAAATAAATAAATATTTTAAAAAAACCAAAAAACTTTTGGACTCCTGGCTTCAGCCTAGTCCAGCCCTGGCTATTGTGCGCCTCTGAGGCAGTGAACTGATAGAGGATCTCTCTTGATCTATTTCTCTTTATTGCACTTTCAAATAAATAAATGCTTTAAAAAAAAAAACCCTGATAATAGGCTGAGTAAGTCTGCGGTACATACTGGCAAGCATGGGAACCCGGGTAGGGGGCAGGCCTGTTGGGGGATATGGGGAGTTGCCCCGACTAGGCTGCAGCTCCCACTGGTTTGCATGAGGGCTGAGTATGAAGTGGGTAGGATTGGGCTGGACTGCAACACCCATTGGTTTGCGTGGAAGACAGGGCTGGAAACAGAACTGACCCAGCAGTTGCAACCACCAGCATATGCATGAGCTGACTGGGACAACAGACTGTGCCGGACCCTGTACTGGCAAGCACACACAGGAATCAGGTCTGGGATCACCTCAGACGAAGTTTCCTTGGAGATCCCTCCAACTGAACTGCTGATCTCAGAACTCCAACCATGAGGAAACTATGTCAGCCAGTGGATTTTGAAGAGATTTTATCGTGCCTGGAGCAGCGAGATTGGCAGCAATTCAGAACTGTTGAATTATCAAAACTGCCCGAGCAGGACCCTCGGAGCATGCCCCACATTGAGGACCTGGGATGGGTGGGAGGTTGGGTGGGGCTTTTCCCTTTGTTTTTCTCCTTACCCAGGATACAGAAAAAAATTATATTAATGTGGAAACAATGGTCTTACCCACTTTCCTGTAACCCCTGACCCTTTGTGCCCTAATTAACTATGTGAAGATTACCAAAATAAAAGATTTAGAAAAAAAACTGATAAAATGCCCCTATGAAACCATAAGAGAAAAAAAAAGATTCTATCTGTGGGGTAGATATAACATTTAAATGTTCTCATTGAGGAAAAATGAAGAAGAAAAATCTTCATAAAAATACAAAACTGGAAAAAACAATCCCTATATTGGTAAAAGCTCCTTCAAAAAAAAAAAAAAAACAAAAAACAAAAAACTGTATTAACTTCAGAAGCCCTCTGAAAACATAATGTCTATGAGCAAGTGGTTTGTTCCAGGATGCAGCGGTAAGTTGGTATTAGAAAATTTACATAAGTTCATCCTATTAATAGCTACTCAGAAAAAGACTATAATCTCTTCTATGGATAGCAAAAATCTTTTGACAAAATTGAACAACCACAGGTTAAAAATAGACATTTAAAAACATTAACAAAGGAAAATAAATGGTCAATTTATTAACATGTTTCATCTGAAAAGAAATCCGTTTTGGACACAAAACATAAGTAATTCTCGTGCACCATAAACCAACTAGAGAAGGTAACTCCTTGACTATGATGGAACAAGACAGAAGTAAGGTTCTGCACCTATGGACCTGTATCTATGTACCTATAATCTGTACTTTTCCTAGTAACAAAAATTTGTTTAAAAAGTTACCAAAAAATATTAAATTGAACAAAAAAAAAAAGAAAGAAAGAAAGAAAGAAAGAAATATGGCTACTCCACGACTATGGCGGAAATAAAAGGGAATCACAAGATTAGTACTGACACAGTCAGGACTCAACGGGCACCCATATGAGATACTGGCATTGTAGGTGACAGCTTTATCTGTTAAGCCATAATGCCAGTCCATACTATTTTTTTTAAATAAAATTGCTGTTTTATTTCAAACTCTAATTACGCTGCTACAGGTTAAATGCAATTACTATTCTTCCTATTTCCAATTTGACCTGCTTACAGATGTCCAGCAGCCAGAGGAAGGCTTGCCTTTCCTCAGAGTCAGTATGTTACCACGCCTATCACTGCTCATCGGACTCTTGTTACTTTCTGGAAAATAAAATTTATAGTTTCAATTCCCTTAGTTTTCTTTCCATGTCCCCCATCCTGCCTGGTTACCTTCTTTAAAGCACCAAGTCAGTGATGAGGTTGAAAAATACTTTGCTGGGGTCCAGCGCGATGTCTAAATGGCTAAATCCTTACCTTGCAACATCAGGATCCCATATGGGTGCCAGTTTGTGTCCTGGCTGATTCACTCTCCATCCGGCTCCTTGTTTATGGCCTGGAAAAGCAGAAGGTGGCCCAGAGCCTTGGGATCTTGTAACCACGTGAGAGACCCGGAAAAAGCTCTTGGCTCCTGGCTTTGAATCAGCTCAACTCCAGCCATTGTGGTCATCTGGGGAGTGAACCAGTAGGCAGGTATTCCTGTCTTTCCTGCTCTCTATAAATATGATCTGCCTTTCCAATAAAAACAAATACATATTAAAAACAAGAAAAATACCTTTCTGATATGTTCAACGATGCTAATGCCATCAATTAATACAACTCCAGAGGTGACGGTCTCATCTCCAGTCAACATTTTGAATGTGGTGGTTTTTCCAGCTCCACTTAACCCAAATATTCCAAAGCATTCTGACTTTTTGACTACGAGGGAGATATTTCTTACAGCTTGCACAACTGGACATTTAAAATAAACCTGAAGAAAAAGCACACACACACACACACACACCACACAATGTAAAGCAACACTGACTATGGGTAGTCAGCACCACCATAACCTGACAGATGGCCTCCTGTGGACGTTTTCACAACAGTTTTTCCCTATTAAGCTCTCTAGTTTACCAGAATATATATAGAACCTGTGGCACTCCAAATGAACTAGCAGGACCAACCACAAATTCTTGGCAAGGAAAACAGGTATGGCTCAGGACGATGGTGACCGCTTTACCTTTCCAAGTTCTTTGATAAGCAGCGGAGCTTTCTGTGACCTTTGAAGCATATTCAGTGCTTTATTTCTTTCATTTTTAACATTTTCATCTTCATAGTGTTTGGTTACTTCGTTGGACACTGTGGCCTGCATTTTCAAGACAAGGATTATAGATGTGAGTACTCTTTGGACAACTTATTTAAAGTGAGTTGCTTGAAGTGATATGAGAATGTCAACTCCCAGAAGTTGGAAAATGTAACTTTTTGGAGCCTTCCCACCAATTTCCTGGGCTCAAGCACAGACACATTCTTGGTTTGTTTACTTTTGGCTTGTTTATATATAGTCATGAGCAAATGTCTACAGATGTAAGTAGGCAGTATGTTCTTGCCAGTAACTTAGACAATTAATGGAAAATAAATCCGATACTACTAATTAGTTATTGTTTGATGTGATTTGTTTCAATTAAAATATATTCAAGACACCATAACATGCAGGAGAGGAGAGAACAAACTCATTTTTTCCTCTGAGAGATGGCTTTTTTATGGGTAAAATATGAACTGAATTTGAAGAATAGGCAAGAGTGTATTCAGAGAATGAAGATTTCAGAAAAACTGAAAAGCCATATTAAAAAGTCTGTAGTAGAGACTTAGAAATACATAAGAATGAAATAATAATATGGTATGTTCTGTGATCAGTAATTTGTGTTGATTGGGCAAAATCTTACCAATTTCAGCATCAAGTGAAGTATTAGTTAAGGAACATTTAGGCTGAATACGTTAGTTAAGTCTACACGCTAAGGAGGAGAGCTACCTTACGGTGTATAGTTGTACAGGAGTGGAGAAAATGGTCATTCTTGTCCTGTTTTCAATCGTAGTAGGAAAACATTTGGTCTTTCACCACTACGTTGGCTGTAGGCATTATATAGATGCCACTTATTAGGAACAAAACTAGCTCCTTTTTAAGTATGCTGTTGCTCCCCGCCCCCCCCCCCCCGAGTGGGTGTACCATTCCTGGAGGTACTGCAATACCATGTAAATGCACGGAGTGGAAGGAGAAAGCTCCTATTCCAACTCTTAATTCCAAAAATCCATTTACTATATTGTTTTTGGATAGAGGCCATATCAGATATTAAACTGATAGCAGAAAGTATGCTGTTCTTATGGTAAATGAAGTTGAAAAATTTTAAATGTTTTTTTCCTGAAATAATTGATATCACTTTAAAAAAAAAGATTTTAGTTTTATTGGAAACTCAGATACACAGAGAGGAAGATTTTCTGTCCGTTCACTCCCCAAGTGGCTGCAACTGCCAGAGCTGTGCCGGTCGGAAACCAGCAGCCAGGAGCCTCTTTCGGGTCTCCCACGTGGGTGCAGGATCCCAAGGCTTTGGGCTGTTCTCAACTGCTTTACCAGACCACAAGGCGAGGACTTTAGCCACTAGGCTACCATGCCAACCCTGACATGACTTTTTTTTTAAATGAAGATATTGAATATTGTGGAATACACTGATTCAAACATTAAGTCAACCTTACATTTGTGGAAACAACACCACTTTTTCTATTATTCCTTTCATATTCATATTTTACTGGATTATATTTGTGACTATTTCGTTAAGCATTTGTGTATCTACGTTCCTGGGGAATACTAATTTCTTGCATTTTATTTCTCTAGTTTTGGTACCATGGTAATTATGACCTCTATAAAAGTTGGCAAATTCTCTTTTCTCTTTTACTTTCTGGAAGAATCTGAGTGGAAAAGATGTTTCTTTTTAAAAAGATTTGTTTTTATTTGAAAGGCAGAGTTACAGGAAGGTGTGTGTGTGTGTGTGTGTGTGTGAGTGAGAGAGAGAGAGAGAGAGAGAGAGAGAGAGAGAGACTGACTCTTCCACCCACTCTTCACTCCCGAGGTGTCTGCAATGGCCACAGCTGAGCTGATCCAAAGCCAGACAGGAGCTTTTTCTGAGTCTTTTACATGGGTTCAGGGAGGCCAAGGACTAGAGCTATCTTCTGTTTTCCTAGGCCAGAGGCAGGATGCTGGATTGCAAGTTGAACAGCCAGGACACTTATATATGGGATGTGTCACAAGTGGAATATTAGTTTGCCACCATGGCGATGCCAGCTCAGTTTGGGAATAATTTAGTGATATTCTATGAAATAATGGAGGTATGCAAATGTAAACCTATACCCTCTGGTATAATATTGAGCTTTCTTTGAATTATTTAAAGTCCACATTTGTTACTCACCTTTCTTTTTATGATTTTCTTATAGACATCAGACACAATGTAATAAAAGATACAACTTTTCAGGCTCCACAGTACTGTCTCCAGAAGCAAAAGCAAGAGGAGGAAAAATAAACCCATGACAGCCAATGTAATCAGGAACTTTGCAATTCCATGTTCTCCAAAATTATAGACATTGTTCTGAAGAACTGGGGATGACAGGAGGTAGTCTTACTTTAACAACTGATCTTTAAGGTGGAACTAAATAGTAACATATATAGGATGACTTGTTCATGAGTTTAAAGAAATATCTATAGAGAAATATAGAATACAGGAAACAAGTAATTGCATTGATACACTGTTTGATCTTCTTTGATATCTTTGATTATTACAGTTCTTCAGTCACTCATCCTTGTTCTGGTTAGTATCAGCTTTAAATTCTTTAAAATGAATTTTAAAGACTGAGCCTGTGTGAATAGAATACTTAGTAACTGAATAAAGCATACAAAATAAAGGTATCTAATCCTTACTATAGACCACGCAGATATCCTTAAGAACCTTCAAAGATAACTCTATTCCATAAATATGAAAAAAAGTTTTAACAGAGCATACTCAAAATAACTTGATAAATAAAATTTAAGAGCACTATAGCTGAAATTTTTTTACCTTACTACAGAGAAAATTTTCTAACAAAAACAATTCTATTCTGGATATGAAAATAAGGGACATCACTGAGAAGCAAAGATAATAAAACCATCCTCTTTTTATAATAATTGTATTTTCTGTCAAATCTATGTTAATATACAGAAATGCACTATGAATTTGTTTTATTCTAATATTTACCTTTAAAAAAAGATTTATTTATTGGAAAGTCAGATTTACAGAGAGGAGGATAGACAAAGATCCTCCATTCGCTGGTTCTCTCTCCAAGAGGCCACAATGGCTGGAGTTGAACCAATCTGAAGCCAGGAGCCAGGAGATTCCTCCAGGTCCCCCATGTAGGTGAGGGTGGCAGGGCCTTGGTCCATCCTCTACTATTCTCCCAGGAGTTTGTAAAATGTGAGCTAGAGCTCTCAGCTCAAGCTGACCTCCCCATGCAGCTGTGTTTACAATTTCATTACAGTACTTTCCAAACTTCTAAAGTATACATATTTCTCACACTGGGGCTTGTTAGAAACGGCAGGAAGTCTTCCACATGGCTTTGCATATATTCAGCATCTTACAGCTGCCACAGTCAAGAGCACAATTCTGTTCTTTCAGTTGATCTTCAATGCCTCAATCCATACAACGGCCATCTAATGTTATCTGTTTAATTTCCAATTGTCCAGCAGCCAATATATGAGCACGTGTTTCATTTTCTGTATGTCTAGCTCCTATCTCTATCCTTAATTTCAGCTTCTGCTATTCTTTGTTCCCCTCCTTTTCCAGTGCAGCTTTTATTGTGCTTTGGGTATGGTGGTGGCTGCTTCTCCAACACTAAGTTTGAATTGCTATCAGCGACAGAACCTATCCTGTTCTCAGACATTAGCTTTAATAGACCTAGCTCCTCTTTATGTGTCTGTTTCAGTCTTGTTCCAGCCTAGCAACATTTTCAGTGAGCTGCTTCCTCATCTTTTTTCATTCTTGGGAACAGCAGTTTATATACCCTGAATTTTGGCTTGCAACTTGTTCTCTTTAGGATGCCTTCTAAACAGCAGCTCCTTTTCATCAAGTTCTTTAGCAGACACTGCCTCCGTGATGCCCAGGTAATCTGGCACATGTGACAGAGGAAAGCCTTGGATGCTGTAAGCAGACACCTTCACCCCTCAGCTCTCACCTGGAGCGCCATAGGCTCTAGGCAGGACTTAATAAGTTTTCTATGCTGTGATCTTTTTTCTTTATTTATGATACTAGATTTTCTATCTTTGTCTATATTTACAATTCTGTGATGTATTTAAATAGCAGCATGTTAACTTTGTAACTTAATAAACAGTAAAAAAAATAAGGGGGGAAATGGTGGGAGCAGAAATTGGGGAGAGACAAAGTTGGAGGGAAAATGGGGAACCCCTATACTTAAAAGATGTATCATGAAAAATAATAAAAATAATTTAAAAAGTCTTACATTGTTTCCTTTGCATTAAGTAATACTTCAATGACTGAAGTGATTTTGAAACAGATAAAGTTCTTCCCTAGTTTTTCCTAAAATCAAATATTTATCTATACACACATTTCTTACCTCAATATTAAAATTGTTCTTTGACTATTCTGTGAATTTACTGCAGCTAAATTTCCATTTAATAATAAAATATTAAATTTCATGACTGCCATCATCTACTTGAAATTAATTCTGAAGTCACAATCTTAGTGAAATATACTCAGCTATACATATTTATTATACATAAATTAATACTGAATGTTACAAAAAACCACATAATACTGGACTTAAAACTACTTGCACATTGTAGGTGAATGACTAATACTCATTCTAAATATGGTAATGACTTAGTGACATTTATCTTGGATTCTTCAGTTTTCACTCTGAAAATAAAAGACACAAAATAGCCAGTCTTACTTGTCTCCATTGGAGTGATGACAAGCTTTCACTTACCTTGCACACTCTGAATCTCAGTACAAAAGGCTGTAATGGAATAACATTGTTTTGGGGAACTTGAGGAGTCCAAATACTCACATGGTATACTGCAGTCCAAGTAAACATTTCGAAATGGCTTGGCACACAGTTTTTTCACCTCATAATCATCAAACAATCTGCTGATACTCATTGCAAAGTTGTATGTAGGAAGCACCATTAATATAGTACTTACAAGGTTTTTAGTGGGGCCGGAAAATTCAGTCTCTGTGATAAAAAAGATGATGGATTATCTTCCATTAAATTAAAAAAAAATATGGAAACTGACTAGAGAAACAAACTCCTCCGTCAATGTTTAAACCATTCAGAGTCGGCAGTCTACTAGATTATCCTAAATTTGTTGACCCAGACAGTTTGTGGTTTCAGTTTGTCAATTACAGAGTTCAAAAGAGAAGCATTTTGTAACAATATTTCCCTGGCATCTGTCTTCCTCCCTTGTTATTCTGTTCCCTTTTATCCCTCCCCCTTTTCCACTCACCCTTCCCTCCTTCCTTTTTCCTCTTCCTCACTTTCTCCAGACCTATTTCTCACGTATCCACTCAATAAATATTTATTGATTTCCAAAAAAGCACAGGCTTTTCAAAATTTTTGTATATTTTAATCTTCGACCTTTTCATCCCAATGTATTTAAAAGTATTTCCCAGAAAAAAAAAGGAAAACTGTGTGAGGCTCTTACCATGATTTTTTATTACAGTGTGAATGATGATACTGAAAACGGTTGAAAAGTAGTTAAACAAAGTAAGCTTGATGTAGGCAGTGGTACTACTAGAAAACAGGAAACTTCCAAGATAAATTAGAGGAACGACACACCAGCCGTACAACATAAAGATCAGCACTGTGTCTAGGAAGTGGTAATCCACCACAAAGGCATCCACGTCACAGAACACGAATACTACCTGGATCGCAGGGCATAAAGGCAAAAAGCAAAGTCAAAGAAAGTGTGCGACAAGTCAAGACAGAACACTTAGAAAGGAAAAACACTTCATTATGGCACGGGAAATTTCCTAACTTAAATCCCTTTGTTCATAGTTTTAAGAGTCTTCACTTTTTGAACCCGAAGTGAACAACCCAGTCCTTCCTTAATATAGAACATTCCAGCCAACAGAATGACTATACTTGTTTTCTCTCTTCGCTATAGTTTTAATTTTTTCTATGACCAAAGTCAAAGAAATTACGTCTGCATAAAGTTGATTTTTGAATTATCCTAGAAAAATGCATAGGAAGCGACTGAAGAGTTGCCCTACTCCTGTCACTCGGACTGCACCCTGGTCTCTGCTATGCTCTGGTCTCCATCTCAGTAATTCGGGTCCTGGAGTCTTGAATTGTTCTTTATTGTATCTAAGAATCAGACAAGGCAGTACAAATTTAGAGTGGATTACAAGAAGAGAGACTCTCAAGAGTGATTAAAAACTGATTTTGATTGGTAAAGTTTCCCCAGTTACAGCAAAGTGACTGTCTCTTTTTGAGTGATCAAATGATCACTTAGAAGGCTAACTAATAGAAGGAGAGAAGGGATAAATGAATAAAAACATCATTAGAAGTTTAGAAATAGTCTCTACAGGTAGTATATCAAGACAATAGCGACAGAGGGTGAAAAAAAAACTAACAGTTACAATTATCGTATGGCTCCCTTTATTGCCATGTTAATACACATGTTAATATAAATAGGGAGTTAATAAGGGAGTCAGAACTTTTTTTTTAAAAAAGATTTATTATTATTGGAAAGCCGGATATACAGAGAGGAGGAGAGACAGAGAGGAAGATCTTCCATCCGATGATTCACTCCCCAAGTGAGCCGCAACGGGCCGATGCGCGCCAATCCGATGCCGGGAACCAGGAACCTCTTCCAGGTCTCCCATGCGGGTGCAGGGTCCCAAAGCTTTTGGGCCGTCCTCAACTGCTTTCCCAGGCCACAAGCAGGGAGCTGGATGGGAAGTGGAGCTGCCGGGATTAGAACCGGCGCCCATATGGGATCCCGGGGCTTTCAAGGCAAGGACTTTAGCTGCTAGGCCATGTCGCCGGGCCCCAGAACTTTTTTTTTTTTGAAATAAGATAAACTGATTTCAAAGTTTATCTATAACATGTTAATATAAACAGGGAGTTAATAAGGAAGTTGAGAAGCCTCAAACCATGAAAGTATGGCTAAATTTCCTATAAAACTACCATAATTAATATAGACTGATAGTGGTACACTAGAGTTATGACAACTCAACAGAAAAACAATATAAGATACACTGAATGAATACTGTTAGTCAAAACAAAATGAAAATAATGTTTCAAGACCATGGAAAACAATGTTTTTTAAATTAAAATTACTTTTATTTACTTTTTATTTTTCATGAGAGAACAATGATTTTTTAAAAAGATGTTAGAAAACTGGGTTAACCCTTATAAAAAATCTTTACTTGCTTTCTGGCCTGGAAGGGGGGAAAAAATCTTCCTATAGACTTTCTAGTACTAAGCTGTACGAAGATGCAAAGGGCATAATTTTGAGGAATATTTCCAAATCAATACTGAATTATCTGTGTAATCCTTTGGCAAGACCAGTAATTTTAATGCTGACTAGAATTTATCAACAGATAAACCTTGTCTATCTTCTCTCTGCTGTATTCATAACAAAAGCAGGAGCTCAATGTTTGTTGTATAAATAACTTTTTACATTCAGGCAGCCCTCCAAACAGAATGTTTGTGTGTCGTGAAGGGACAAGGAGGATTAGCACTGAAAATCAGCAGACATTGGTGACAGACAAGTGACAGATATCATTTATACTTCCACAGGAGATTTTTGCACAATGATGTGCAAACATACAGAATGCGAATGTAAGACAGACTTTTCAAAGAAAAACGCTATTCTTGAAAAAGAAAATTTGTGCATCAGGGTGGTGGCATTTCAGGTGACTTCTCAACCTGTGGCAATGGTATGCCACATGGAACAGCCCTGGCTGTTCCATTTCCAATCCAGCCCCATGCTAATGCAACTGGAAAAGCAATAAAGGATATCCAAGTCCCTGGGACCCTGCACCAACACAGGAGACCTGGAAGAAGCTCCTGACTCCTGGCTTTGGATCAGCTCAGCTCCGGCCATTGGGGCCATTTGGGGACCTCTCCCTCCCCCTCCTTCTCTCCGTAACTTTACTTTCAAATAGAAATACAAAAAGAGAACATTCACATCATGAGATTTCCATCATACATTCTCTGGCATAACAAGACAACATACTTTCAAATCTTTGATAAGCATTAGTTTCAGGATACAATTAATTGGACAGGTTTTTTTTTTGAGGGGGATGGGGGAGAACATAAGTAAAATGACACTTCAGGTTAATTTCAATTAACACTCACCAGTAGTAAGCAGCAAGAAATGAAGAAGCTGATGAGGTCCCACAACAAAGCAGAAAGCCAGTAGGCAAGCACATAGACCCCACTCACAAACTGGATGTGCTTTGTTTTACTGATTCTCTCATTCACTGTCTGAAGACAGAAGTTACCCACCACAACAGAAATGCCAAAAGCCAAACATAATACTATTTGTAGTCCATTTGTAGGCCTACAGAAGATGAAATCAAAATGAAATGGTGATTTCACTTCATATTTTCAAATGAATTTGCCCAGACATCAACAGAACATCTTAGGGCTCAATTTCAGTAAAAAGAAAAAAACATACATACACCATGTTAGAACCATAGATGGGGAGGGGTTGAGGCTTGTTGGTCACTCTGATGGAGGCATTGAAGCCAGAAAGCGACATAAAAAGTACGTTGTCTAACACTGCCAAGGATGTTGGAGCTGAATGATATGCTTCATTGTTGAACAAAATAGTCAATACTATTTTGTTTTCCTCAACCTCAATGGAAAGTGCAATAATGCAGAGCTCACGACACTCATTAGTTTGGATAATGAAATCCTTTACATTGCCTAAAATAAAGAAATGGGTCAATGAGTCAGTATCTAATATATCACCTACTATATATGTAGGAGAGAAAGGATCAAAAAAAACATTTTTGGTCATTCATTATTGCTTTTTTAAAATTTCCCATAATGGCTATTTCAAAAATTCATCTTTTTCTTCAAGAAATTGGCTCTATCACTAATCCCTACAATAATCTCAGATACAGTCGACAATTCAATAGAAGTTAAAAGTTTAGCTGGAGCCTGGCGGCGTGGCCTAGTGGCTAAAGCTCTCGCTTTGAATGCACTGGGATTCCATATGGGTGCCGGTTCTAATCCCAGCAGCTCCACTTCCCATCCAGCTCCCTGCTTGTGGCCTGGGAAAGCAGTCGAGGATGGCCCAATGCTTTGGGATCCTGCATCCATGTGGGAGACCCAGAAAAGGTTCCTGGCTCCTGGCTCCCGATCGGCACAGCACCGGCTGTTGCGCTCACGTGGGGAATGAATCATCGGACGGAAGATCTTCCTCTCCGTCTCTCCTCCTCTCTGTATATCTGACTTTGTAATAAAAAAACAAATAAACAAAAATAAAAAAATAAAAATAAAAAGTTTAGCTGAATTATGATAGAAACGGCACTGAGCCAAGATAAATTTCGGAAGAACTGCTACCCTAACAATATTTAGTCTTCCAATCTCAACACAAAATGTGTCTCTGTGCATGTTTACTTTTCCTCAACAATATTTTAAATGCTTCCAATTTTCATTTCTTTTGTTAACTTCATGAATACAATTTTGTTTCTGAAGCTATTGTAAGTTTTTATCTTATTATTATTATTCTTTTTATTTTAGAGGCAGTTAGAAAGGAAAGGATACAGAGAGCAAGAATCTTCTATCCACTAGTTCACTCTTCAAATGGCTGCAATGGCCAGGGCTGGGTCAGTCCAAATCCAGGAGCTAAGAACTTCTCTGGGTCTCCCACACGGCGGGTGGGGACCCAGGCACCTGGGCCGTCTTTCACTACATTTCCAGGTGCATTAGCAGGGAGCTGGATTGGAAGTGGGGCAGCTGAGACTAATTGGTGCCTCTACGGGATGCTGGCACTGCAGACGCTGGCTTAACCTGATTAGCCACAGCACTGTGCCCAGCACTGAACACTTCAGATTAGCGTATTTCTTTCTATGTGGTTTCCTTTTGGTGATTCTTCATTTGCACCTTTTTGATTTAAGTACATATTTTAGACTGTAGTGTTTCAAGTTCCTTTGTTGTTTGACTATCTAAAAAGTTTATATTTGGAAGATGGGAGAGATACACCAAATTTAAAAGCTGCTGGTTCATTTCTTAAGTGCCTGCAATAGCTAGGGCTGACAAAGATGGCAGTCAGGAGCCAGGAACTCCATTTGAGTTCCCCACATGTGTCACGGACTTAAGTACTTGGAATATGGTTGACTGCCTCCTTGGTTCAGCAGAAGAAAGTTGGATCAGAAGTAGAAGAACCAGAATTTAAACAGGCACTGTCACATAAGGGGCATCTCAAGCAGTGGCTTAACCTGTTGTGCCATAATGCCTGCCTTCGTTTTAATATTTACATCTGTTATGAACTTTTTTTTTTTTTTGGCCAATAGGTGCTCTCATTTCTTCACAAGTAGCAGATTTACTGTCCAGTTTCTTCATTTCGGAGTGAACAAATCTCTTTAATATTTTTCATAGGTAGCAAAGTTTGCTGGTGATCAATTCTATGTGTTTACATGGGAATGCCTTTCTTTTCACTTGCTGAAGGAGAAATGTGTTAGATGTAGGATTTTTTCAAAGACTGATTTATATTTATGGGAAAGGCAGATTTACAGAGAGAAGGACAAATAAAAAGATCTTCTGTCCACTGGTTCACTCCACAAGTGGCCACAATGGCCAGAGCTGAGTCGATCCAAAGCCAGGAATCACGAGCTTCTTCTGGGTACCTCACGCTGGTGCAGCGTTTAAGGCTTTGGGCCATCCTCTATTGCCTTCCCAGTTGCATGAGCAGGGAGCTGGACGGGAGGTGGAGCAGTGTCCACATGGGATCCTGGCATGTGCAAGGTGAGGATTTAGATTTACGTCAACATGGGAGACCTGGAGAAGAATCGGCTCAGCTACAGCCATTGTGGCCATTTGGAGGAGTGAGCAAGAGATGGAAGATCTTTCTGTGTCTCTCCTCTCTTTGTAAATCTCTTTTAAATTAAAAAAACCTTTAAAAAAAAAAGAGTCTGGCCATTTTAGAATGGCCATTATAATTAACGTCAACTTTCAGATTTTGGAATTGACATTTTACCCTGTGAGAGTTCCGCGACATGTCTGAACATAACCTGGTTAGTTATAATAAAAATTCTATGCTGTTGTACTATAGTATTTTGATTCTGAAAGTTAATGCAAGTAGCTGAAAGGTCTCTTAAAGTCAAAACATATACACTAATTATTAAGTTTTGCTATCAACTATCTTTTAAAATTCTTTATATTTATTTTTATTGAAAAAATAGATTTACAGACATAAGAAGAAGAAGAAAAAGAGAGAGAGAGAGAGATCAGTCTTCCATCCTCTGGTTCACTCCCCAAATGGCCACAATGGCCACAGCTGAGCTGATCTGTAGCCAGGAGCCAGGAGCTTCCACCAGGTCTTTCACACGGGACCAAGGTCCCAAAGCTCTGGGCCATCCTTCCCTGCTTTCCTGGGCCATAAGCAGGGAGCTAGATGTGAAATGGAGTAGCTAGGACATAAACCAGCACTCATATGGTGTGCCAGCATTTGCAGGTAGAGGATTAGCCAGTTAAACCATCGTGTTGGCCCCACCAATAAATCTTGAAGTGAATGTTTTTTTCTTTTGAATTAACAGTCTTCATTAAGGTGATAACCAGTTGAAAAGAAATAAATGAGTAACTGAAAGTCAAGAGATATAAAGTTAAGTTCTTTCCAAGAGATATAAAAATCATCTTCTTATATGCAACCCTATGGATTTTACCTGGTACTTTCTTTAGTTCTTGGTTTTTGGTGTGTAGAAAAATCTCAAGGTTCTTTATGAGTTTCAGAGCCAGGTCAGAATTCCCTGAAAGTGAGTAAGGAACAGTAGTTCGACCATATTGACTCAGATCAATTTCTCTGGCATGCACATTTCTTACTTCCAGACTTAATAAGAGATACGAAGTAACAACTAAAATCACTATTATCTGTAGCAACATAAACTTCCAGTTGCGCCAACTGAATAATGCCCTTTTTATAAACATGGAATAAAATTGCTGGAGGTAAAGTGGAAACTAAAAAAGAAGAAAACATTACACTAGTTAGTGATTCAAGTAGGATATTCATGCTAAAAACCATTAATATACATGCTTAAAAATTACATGGTGAAAATATATACACTTAATATTATCATAAGCATTAAAATGAACCCAAGAAAAGAACAAAATATTGTATTTAAGGTATTAAGTAAAAGGATTAAGACCTGGAGTCTTGTTTCTTATATCTGCAATTGGATATCCACTTGCCCCAACAGCATTTATTGAAGAGACCAACTTTTTTCCTTAAGAAAATGGTTTTCCGGGCCCAGTATGGGTGCTGGTTTGTGTCCTGGCTGCTCCACCTCCCATCTAGCTCACTGCCTGTGGACTGGAATAGCAGTCAAGGACGGTCCAAAGCTCTGGGACCCTGTGCCTATATGGAAGACCCAGGAAAAGCTCCTGGCACTTGGTTTCAGATTGGCTCAGCTCTGGCCATTGTGACCACTTGGGGAGTGAACCAGTGGGCAGATCTTTCTCTCTTAATATCTGCGTTTCCAATAAAAAATAAATAAATCTTTAAAAACGAAAAAAGGAAATGGTTTTCCTTCATGAACATATTGCATATTTCAGATGAGATAATCAAAATTACATATTATTTTACAAACAACTATTTTTTTCTGTCTCATAAAGAAAACATCACCAAAAAAATATGATTTTTTGCCTGGCTGTTACAATTTATGGTGAGAAAAATGTTCTCAATTTGGTAAAAAAAATATCATTTGAGTACTATATTACTAAGTTCTGGCCTTGTTAGAACTGAACAAAGGGTAAATTTGCAAGGCAAACTTTTTTTTAAAGATTTATTTATTTTTATTACAAAGTCAGATATATAGAGAGGAGGAGAGATAGAAAGATCTTTCGTCCAATGATTCATTCTCCAAGT
Source organism: Ochotona princeps (assembly GCF_030435755.1). Taxonomy (NCBI): domain Eukaryota; kingdom Metazoa; phylum Chordata; class Mammalia; order Lagomorpha; family Ochotonidae; genus Ochotona; species Ochotona princeps. The sequence continues at coordinate 19,994,977 of NC_080855.1, read as the reverse complement.
GAGCGCAACAGCTGGTGCTGTGCCAATCGGGAGCCGGGAGCCAGGAGCCAGGAGCCAGGAATCAGGAACTTCCTCCAGGTCTCCCACACGGGTACAGGGTTCCAAGGCTTTGGGCTGTCCTGGACTGCTTTCCCAGGCCACAAGCAGGGAGCTGGATGGGAAGTGGAGCCTCCAGGATTAGAATAGGAGCCCATATGGAATCCCAGTGCGTTCAAGGTGAGGGCTTTAGCCGCTAGGCTACGCCACTGGGCCCAAGGCAAACTTTTAATCTGAGAAATAACAATAATGAGAGCAACAGCTGTAATCTTTATCTAGAATCTATTTCTTTTGCATCTCTTAATGGGAGTTACAGTGCTCATTGGCCCAAATATTTTTCTAAGGATTAGATAAAACCAGTGTGAAGATCTTAAACCCCAAACACATTAAGTTAGTGTTTTTAGTGAATATACTTACCCCAGTATTAAATTTAATGGCAGCCGTGTCATGCAAATTGAAAGTAACTGTTCTTTCACTTTCTTTGGGCATATTCATATTCTGATTCTGCTTTACGTGTTGGGCTTTCAAATAAAGGGAGTTGAGAGCCCGAACTTTTAATTCAGATGTTGCCAGCTTATTGACCCTATAAACACACACACAAAAAGCAGAAAGCAGCTTGTTTCAATCATATCCTCAATCTATCTTACTTGAATGTTGGAATTTTAATTACAGAAGACTCACTCATTTTTCTCATTTATTGGAAAGAAGAACACTGCATAGAAGTAGTCTGGTGACAGTGATTCCCAAGAAATAAGTCTGAGAAATACTGCCAGTCTATGGCAGGGTTCTGTCATTCCAATTGGAGTAAAACACACGTGAGAGAAACATTTCTGATATACCGTATCTCATTAAATTTAACTTGTCTAAGTTAAATGACTCACATTTAAGTTCTCCTTTTTGGGGAATTCATTTTGAAAATTTTATAAAATGATAGAGACAACTGAAAAAAAAAGTCTTTACAACTTCTGTTATTGCTTATGTCTGAAGCTTGGTCTTTAGGTGTGGATATTTAAAGATTAAAGAGATATACACAAACAGTTATAATCTAAGGAGCGAAATGCTCAGTACAGTATTAGAAAACAAGGTGACAGCATAGCAGCAGAATGGAAAATTAATTTTAACAGTAGAAGTGGTAAAACACTGGGTGGAAAATAGTTATCCAAAAGGTATATTCTAAATCACAGAGCTATTAAAACCACTTATATATCTTCCTGATGGCAGTTACAGAATACGATATGAGTAAACTCTCAACTATGAGATTCACAATGAATAAATCAATGTTTTAGCTGACTTTTAAAAAATCAAAAGTCAAATACAGATTCTAGAACTTCAAAATGTCCCTGAAGCTTGTTTTCTTGCTTAATAGTAAAATGACTGATGACTATGTGCTGTAACATATAATTACTTAACATTTTATCATTTGTAAGCTTTAGAATTATTTATAGCTTATTCACTGACAATAAATTTTCACTGGGACTATCTCATAAGAAGTAGCCAATGAACCTCCAGATGCTATGTCTAGGTGGCTAGTATGCACTGTCCATCATTGACCAAAACATTTTATGTGGCACATGATGATAAAGCAAAAAGTGACATATTTTGGTTTATAAATAACATCTTACCATTTGTTTTCCATTTGCTCTCTTTTATCTTTTAACTTTCATTTGGAATCATCAGATTTTATTACAGTTTTATATTTTGTTGGCTTGTGTATTATAAACTCAAATGGTTACCCTAGAGACATGTTAAAACATGTATCTTTGAATTACTCTGATACAAATGAATGGTTGACTACTTTCAAAATTACATATGCACCTAAACTAATTCTATATATCTATCCAGTCTATCTTTTGCAGTTTTGTAAACTTTAATTTTATACACATATTTTTAAAATTAAAAATTATAGTAAAAGACCTTTGAGATTTACTGTATCACCTATTTAGATGCATAGCTCACTATATTAAGTACATCTCTATTTATTTTTTTTTTAAGATTTATTTTTATTGGAAAGGCAGACTTTACAGAGAAGAGAGACAGACAGAAACAGCTTTCATCTGTTGGTTCACTCCCCAAATGGCTGCAACAGCCAGAGCTGAGCTGGTTCAAAGCCAGGAGCCAGGAGCTTCCTCCAGATCTCTTGTGTTGGTGCAGGGTCCTTGGGCCACCCTCTGCTGCCCTCCCAGGCTAGAAGCAGGAAGCTGGATGAAAAGTGAAGCAGCTGGGACATGAATTGGCACCCACATGGGATCCTGGCACTGGTAGGTGGAGGATTATCTAATTGAGCAATTGTGCTGGGCCCAAGTATATTTATATTTCCATGTAATGATCACCACCACTGATCTTCAGAACTGAACTGTAAATGGAGCATCCAGGACACAAACTGGTGCCCATATGGGATACCAACACTGCAGGTGTAAGAATAGTCCCACTGTGCTGGCCCCCAATCTGTTTCTTTTAATTGGAGAGTTAAGATTATTTATACTCAAGTTTATTATTGATAATTACTTGGTCCCATTATTTTGCCACTGACATTCCTCATGTTCTGGATTTCCTTTGCAGTTTTACTAGGAGATTTCTTCTTCACATTCATTCATAATGACGACTATTGTTCTCTGTTTCTGTGTGCAGCACATCCTTAAGAATCATTTGCAAGGCTGTTTGATGACAATTTCTTCAAATTTGTTTGTTTGGGAAGGTCTTTATTTCATCTTCATTTATAAATGAGAGCTATTCTGGTACAGTAATCTGGCTTGACTTTTTTTTTTTCTTGTAGGACTTGGACCGTTTTCTCTTAACCTGTAGGCTAATCAACTGCTAGTGTAATTGGGGATTTGGTAAAGGTATTTTGGCATTTCTCTGGTGTATATTTTAGAATCTTTCCTTTATGTGTTAATGTCGAAAGCTTGATAATAACGTTTTGCCTTGAACATCTTTTCAGATCATGTCTATTAGGCACTCTGTGCTTCCTGTACTTGGGTGTCCCTTTCTTTCTCCAAATCAGGTAGATTTTCTGATATTATTTCACTGAACAGGCCTCCTAATCCATTCTCTTTTCACACCATCAGAAAATCCTAAGACATATGTTTGGTTGTTTGATACTTATTCCTATAAACCTTAAAGATTTCTTATTTTTCATTCCTTTTTTTTTTTTCTGAGATATTTCCAAAGACGTGTGCTATAGGTTGAGATTTTCTTTTTCTGCCCAACTAGGACTTTCCACTGTCTTTCTGGGACACATTTTGACACATTTTTCACTTCTAATATTTCAATTTTATTTCTCTTCAAAATTTCTATCTTCCAGCACAATTTTTCATCCATATTGTATATTGATTTCACTCATGTACAGGGCCTGGTGTGATGGCTTAGTTGGCTAATTTTCCCCTTGCAAGCATTGGGAACCCATATGGATGCTGGTTTGTGTCCAGGCTGCTCTACTTCCCATACAGCTCCCTGCTTATGCAACTGTGAAAGCAGTGGAAGATGGACCAAAGCCTTTGGACCCTGAATTAACTCATGTATTTTTGCTTCTATGCATTTTTAAAGTAATCTTATGACCATTCGTTTGAATTCCTTTTCATGCATTTCATCAATCTGTTTTCACATTCTAATATTGAAGTGTCATCGTGTTCCTTTTGGGAAGTCATATTGCCTTCTTTGTTCATGTTTCTTCTTTTTCTATATTTATTTTTAGGAATTTGTGGAACCACTTGTTGGTTTCCTCCTTTGATGAAACGTTTTTGACTTTGAACTATTCTGTGTCTTTAGGGTTTCTGCTCCTTCAGTGGATATGTAAGGATTCTGGGTAGGGATAAGGGAGCTTTTAGCCAGTGCTCAAGAATGGGACAAGAACTAAGGTGACACTTGTATCAGACACAGAAAAATTCTATCAGCTGGATATCGGATATGATCTAAATGGCTGCTGTCATGGCATCAGCTCTTCTCTGTCACACAGAGAGAGAGAGACAGAGAAAGAGAGAAAGAGAGAGAGAGAGAGAGAGAGAAAGAGGGAGAAATAGTTGTATCTTCCATCTGCTTGTTTACTCCTCAAATATCTATAACAAACCAAGCTGGGCCATTCTGAAGCTGGGTCTTTATTACTCACTTAACATAGACATCTTCCATGGTAGTGACTGAAGCACTGAAGCTGGCAATGCCAAGGTCTTTCTGTTTCATTTCCAGTTCATTAAACAAACCTTCAAATCTAGAAGGGCAGAAGAAATAAGGAACTAGGATTAGATGTATTAGATAAATTTTATTTACTTAAATTCACTTGAATTAATGAAAAATCTGAACACTTCTCATTTAATATTTCCAATTGTCTTCTTCCCTATTATTTTTATTGTAGTAGACTGTATAATATAAACATTCACCATTTAAATTAAAATTTTTAACCACTGTATGAATTTTATCAATAGAGTGACACTAATATAAGTGGAGGTGGTCTTGTTCACACAACACAGGACTTTCTGCCTTACAGAAATTATGTACTTATTTATTCCTCCCCTGTTTCTTGCCCAAAAATCCTCTTTATGCATTTACTGTAAGAACTCTGTAGATTTGTTTCCCTCCGAAGAAATGACAAAAACTGTTGAGTGTACCACCTTACCTACCCCATCCATGGGAGAAATGTATTCATTCAGAGAGAGTATTTTGTTGGCTCCATTTAAAATTATTTGAAGTATACAATTTAAGTACCACTAAGTACCTTCACAATGCCATACAGCCTAATTATGAAACATTACCTAATTCTGAAACATTTTTGATAACCCAAAGTGAAACTCTATATCCATTAAAGAATAATTTCGCTCTTCTCCTTTCCTTTTAGTCTCAATTCTTCGTTTCTTTGAATTTCCAAAGAATACAATATTCATCTTTTCGTGTCTGGCTTATTTCAATTAGCATGCTTATTTCTGGATTCTCTCATGTTTTTAGCATACACTACATATTATTCCTTTTTCTAAAAGAAGACTGAATAATATTCCTTGTTATATATCGCATGTTGCTAATCTAATTTCCAAATTTTGTGTACTGTGAATGCTGCTGCCGTGGACACTGGTGTACAGATTTGTGCTCCAGTGCCTGTTTTTAGCTCCTTGGGTTATTACATACACCCAAACGTGGAATTGCTGCATCACACGGTAATTCCATACTCTTAGTTTCCACTTATCTTAACTAGGATGGTCATTCTAGCTAAAATTATCCTTCTTGTCTGTTCCTTCTGCAACTAATCTGGCTAACTGCTGGGGTCAATCTTTGTGTCTTTGTCACCTCTACTCCGAAATAGTTATCCAAACTACCTTTTACCCTCATCATTTAATACATTTATATAAGAAAAGTGATACACTATTAATGTATTACCATGAGTTATCCTTATAACGCCAATAAGCAATAGCCACTAGGTTGCAATCTCTCCCTCTCCCTGCTCATCATCATTCCCCCCTCCAAACCCAAGCCAAAAAAGAAAATATCAAATATTGCTGGGGGGCCTGGCGGCGTGGCCTAGTGGCTAAAGTCCTCGCCTTGAAAGCCCCGGGATCCCATACGGGCGCCAGTTCTAATCCCAGCAGCTCCACATCCCATCCAGCTCCCTGCTTGTGGCCTGGGAAAGCAGTCGAGGACGGCCCAAAGCTTTGGGACCCTGCACCCGCGTGGGAAACCTGGAAGAGGTTCCTGGTTCCCGGCTTCGGATCTGCGCGCACTGGCCCGTTGCGGCTCACTTGGGGAGTGAAACATCGGATGGAAGATCTTCCTCTCTGTCTCTCCTCCTCTCTGTATATCCGGTTTTCCAATAATAATAAAATCTTAAAAAAATATATTGCTGGGGTCTGTGTGGTGGGTGTGGAAGACAGGAGGGTGTGAAGAGTTCCATTGTTCCATTGCAGGCAGGGCCTCAAGGAATTTCCCTCTGCTGCGCAGGGCCCTGGGGATGTCTCTACAACCACCTGAATGCAGCTCCACCTTTCTTTGCAGGGACACCGGACAACCCCGCTGAGAATTCTGTAATCTATTTAGGCCTTGCCTGCCACTGCGGGAGTTGGTGTTTACTACCAATGTGAGCTTGGAAGTTGATGTTGCTGATACTGTTTTAGCATAAAGGCCTTTTATTATTCATGCTGTTTCGGCCTTCCCCATTGAACATATGCTAATCAAGGGTGTTAAGTCTCCCATTGATCATATGTTAATCAAGGGTATAGCAGGGACCTATGCTTAGGGTTCTCCTGCCCCCACTGACCATAAGCTAATCAAGGGTGTTAAGTCCCCCATGTGAGTAGGAATCTATTCTTCCCTCTCTTCTTTATCTTTAGCTCCCTCCTCTGTGATGCTTTCCCTTCCTTAACTGATTCAAGTTGTAGAATGACGATTGTAGCAGGAATGTATTACTGATTGATATGTGCCATCTATTGAGAACTTCCTGACTACAGGATTAGGATGGCAGCTATCCTGCCTCAAGGAAACATGGCAAAATATCCTTAGGAATACCCGCTTGACCAGGTGTGAAAAGTCTATGCCAGCCTTTGTGATAGCTTCTGTATAAATAAAGTGGATAGCTTTCTCGTATTGTCCATTATGATCCTGGAATTGTAGTGGTCCATTTCATTTCTCTTTGTGCCTCATCCACGCACCCTTTGCAAGTTCTGAACTCAGCTGGAACTGGACTCCAGCAAAATATGTCTTGAGAGAGCACCGAATCCTAACCACTAGACCACCAGGGAGCCTTGAGAATACTGAATATATAAGGCCGTCTTTTGTTTAGTGAGAGGTCTCTTCAGCTAGGAGCATCCTAAGTCTAGGTGGTGAATGACAGCTGTTCATTGGAGAATTGCTAGTTACAAAAACATTGTGCACTAAGCTTATTAAATCTACAAAAATTAAAAGAAAATGATTACTGGTCACTCCAAAACTATTCATCTAGAACTCTCTGGATCCATACCTTGTTGTATATCTTTTGGGCAAGATAAATGATAATTCATCTTCATTATCATTCTCCATAGTGGCATTTGGAACATGAGAACGAATCACTGTGGAGATCTTTTGTACATCACAATGTGGTCCTTTCTGCAAAACTATATGATATCCAGCACCTGAGAGAAACCATTTAGAATAACAAAGGAAGAAATTTCTAATTCCCTTGTTGGGATCAACTTTGACTGCCAAGGTCCACAAGGATGATGGTGTGGTACGTACATGACATTTGGTTATGACTCTAACAAGGCTCATATTTAAAGCTTCCAAATGATGCTTTAAAAAATTGATATCATAATAAAACATACTTCCTAGCCAAACAAGAGAGATAATTGAACAGAATGTTAAGGAAATATAAAGCAGATAAAGGACATATAAAATGTTGAGGAAAGATTATTATGCTGAGACAAAGGTGTAGGTATCGTGACATCCTGTGTTAAGCTACCACATCCTACGTCAAAGTGACAGGGTTCCAGTTCTGATAACTCCTCTAATCAGGTTCCTGAAAATGTGCCTGGAATGGAGCAGGTGATGGATTAAGTTCATGTTTCTCTGCCTTGCATGAGGGAGACCAGAGAGTTCTTAATTTTTGCGTTTGGCCTGGTCTAGCCCTAGCTGTTGCAGGTATTTGAGGAGTGAACAATAAGACAGAGGATCTCTTTTTGTCTGTATCTCTTTGCTTTTCAAACATGTAAAACCATGCACTGAGAGGATGAAAAGCCAGTTAAATAAATCATCACCTAGAAGGTCTATACTTAAAGCCTATTATCTATTTTTTTGATCTACATAAGAAACTTAAACATAAAAACCTGTTAGGTGATCATAAACTCTGAACTAATGGGTATTTAAATATGACGGTAGAAAAGTTTTGTTGATATGTCTGGGTGAAAGTTAGGTATTTTATAAAGTGAAGCTATTATTCTGAATTATTTTCAATAAAACTGGGTAGTATAACAATCAATATACAGAATATAACTGAAATTGAATCAAAATAATACCAAATAATTTATGAATCACTGAAGTAAATAACCCTTAATTATTTACACATACATTTATATCTTCTCATTTTAGAAGCCTATGTCTGTAATTTTGGCTTCAATAACTTATTGTTTAATATATCCATTTTATCTCCCTTGCAAGCTGCATATTTACCAGAGTCCAGAACATTTTTGTTCTACTTATATAATCCTTTCATTATGCACTACATTTTTACTGTCAATTGTCACATTTCAGAGTTATCTCAACATTTCAGGGATTTTATGTCAATTTGGCATAGCATCAGGGTCATAGATGTCTTATTTCTCTTCTTCTCATCAATCAGTTACTCAAATATATCTGGAGGCACAATTGTGTTTTAGGGACAAACAAAACTGTCATTGAGTACAAAATTTTACAAATAAGCATGGTCTTCATAAGTTGATAAGAGGACTTTCTGTGTCTGACAATCACGGGGTAAGTACATAATGAAATATACACACTGCAAAAATCAACTCTAATGGCTAAGACTCAGGAGGACAGAGGGCTGTTACTGAGTTTTGGGTATATGGGCAAAATATAATAATGAATATCACTTTAGGATAATGTTATTAATACAACAATATTTTAAGAATGATCAAAGAGAGATAGAGAGACCATATATTTGTTTCAGGAAGACTGAAGAGCCACAACAGTGCAGGGTCCCCATGACCATGATGGCAATGCGGTCACCCAGAATGTCAGCTTCATCCATGAACTGGGTAGTCATTAAGATGGTACGATTGTGCTTATATCGCTGAAGGAGATGCCAGGTGACCCTCCTTGAGGTTGGGTCCATGCCAGATGATGGTTCATCAAGTATCACTACCTAAAGTTAGAAGGAAAATTCCATGACCACTGATGATGATATGCCACTTGTAGGCTTACCTACTATTTGATGGGAACACATTGCAGCCAGGATACAGAATTTAGAGTTTTTTTTTTTTTTTAAATTCTAGGGGAAAATAAAGATTTCCACTCTATGATATGACAGCTAGACGAACATTGTGTATCTCTAGCAAGCCTCCTTTTGGCATCATATCTACTCTTTGCTTATTGTCAGTTGAGTTTTCTAAGATAAGCTAGCAGGATCTAATGGTCATTGTCCCATCCCCCATACTGTGTGCTGTCTCTCCTTCCCCATACCCACCAATACCTTGGCGCCCCCTATAAATGCTATGATGATGGACAGTTTGCGCTTCATTCCTCCACTCAGTGTCCTTGGGAAATCATCACGCTTTTCCAGCAGGTTAAAAATAGACAGCATGTGGGCAATTTCCATAGTATATATCCTTTGAGGCACTCCTTTTAGCTAGAAAGAGGACAGAATTTACATAGTGTTCTGACCTTTTTTCTTTCTCAGAAAGCTCTTGGATCACAATATCTTACATATGAGATGAGATATGCTTTTGAGAGGGTTTCTCATTTTTTTTGTCCATAACTTATAAAGAGATTGGACATCATTGCAAGGAAAAGAAAGCACATTGATGGCTTCAGGTATAATGGAGCAAATGCACATGCCTCTTAATTTCCTACTGAATTCAAACATTCAACATGAAGAAAACTTTGAAAAGTCAAATATCAGCAGCTGGGGCAGGATGAACACAAAAATGAAGGTATTACCAAAACAGTGGTGAGTTTACTATTTCTTCCCTGCAGATACACTAGTCTGAAATCAAAGCATTCCAAAGCACAATGAGAGCACTGCAGTCTAAGCAGAATGAGATTAAGCAGACACTCTCTCATTCTTGATTTAGGAAAGGAAAAGGACACTCCCGAAACTAACAGAGTTGGGGGCAACTACTTTTTTTTTCTCTGTCCCCTTGTTCCATAATTCATGGAATCCTTGTGCCAGGGATGGTGAGAAGAACAGACAAGAATGGAAATCCTGCAAGAACTAAAACTCAAGGAAGATAGACCTTTTTCACTTCAGTGAAGATGTGGCTGCAAGAGGGAAGAATCAAACCTAATGGAATTATAATGCTTGCTATTTTTATGCTACTGGTACATGTTACAATCAAGGAAAGTGGGTGATTAATAATGACTGGAGGATAAAGGGATCCTGAGCCATCAGAGGGCACTGGCAAGATAACAGGAAATAAGCAAGAAAGTGATATTACAAACTTGCTTATGTATTCTTGCACTTACTTCAAAATTTACACAAATCCTAATTAGTAATTTCATACATTAGAAATAGTATAAATGAGCCCAGTGTGGTAGCCTAGTGGCTAAGGTCCTTGCCTTCCATGCACTGGGATCCCATAGGGGGCCTGGTTCAAGGCCCAGCTGCCCCGTTTCCCATCCAGCTCCCTGCTTGTGGCCTAGAAAGGCAGTGGAGGATGGCCCAGAGTCTTGCAGCCCTGCACACGCATGAGAGAACCAGAAGAAGATCCTGGCTCCTGCTTCAGATTGGCTCAGCTCTGGCTATTGCGGCCACTTGGGGAATGAATCATCAGACGGAAGATCTTCCTCTCTGTCTCTCCACCTCTTTGTGTAACTGATTTTCCAACAAAAATAAATCTTTTTTTAAAAAAAGAAATAGTACCGGGCCCTGTGGCGTGGCCTAGTGGCTAAAGTCCTCGCCTTGAATGCCCCGGGATCCCATATGGCCACCAGTTCTAATCTTGGCAGCTCCACTTCCCACCCAGCTCCCTGCTTGTGGCCTGGGAAAGCAGCCGAGGATGGCCCAATACCTTGAGACCCTGCACCCGCATGGGAGACCCAGAAAAGGTTCCAGGTTCCCGGCTTCGGATCGGCACAGCACCAGCCGTTGCGGCTCACTTGGGGATTGCATCATCGGACGGAAGATCTTCCTCTCTGTTTCTCCTCCTCTCTATATATCTGACTTTGTAATAAATAAATCTTTAAAAGAAATAGTACAAATGAGTAGGCATCTGCCTAGTTGCAAGCCTGATGAATATTACAACTATGGGAGAGACTGAAATAGCACTGTAAAGACTTTGCATACTGATTTGGTACGTACAACATAGAAAGGTTAGAAATAAGAAGTAGAAGGGCTGGCTAAGCTTTCACCTTTGGCACTGGCATCCCACATGTGTGTCAATTCACACACCAGTTGTCCACTTCCAACACAGCTAACTGCTAATGTGGTGAGAAAGCAACAGAGAATGACTCAAGTCTTTGGGCTTCTGCACCCATGTGGGAGACCCTGAGCAGACTCTGGGCTTCTGATCGTCAAAGCTCTGCCTGATGTGGCTATTTTTGAACCAGCAGATGGAAGATCTTTCTCTTTTTGTCTCTCCTCTTGTAACTCTACCTTTCAAATAAAGATAAGGCTTTTTAAAAAAGAAATAAGATGTAAAGTCTCAATGTATTACTCAAAATATCCAGAATAAAACCCAAAATTGTTTGGCATACAATAAAAAAAAAAAACCAAAAATCTCACCTTACATAGGAAAAGACAAAGAGCAGACACCAGTGGCACGATTATCTGGGCTCTGGAATTATTTTCCAAACTACCAAATGTTAAAATGCTTGAGTAGGGTCCATCATTGTGGTGCAATGGATTAAGCCACTGCCTGTGATATAGGCATGTGATAGGAGTGGAGGTTCAATTTAACTGTTCCACTTTTTAAAAAAAATTATTTATTTAGTACTGGAAAGCCAGAGTTACAGCGAGGAGGCATCCCAGCATTTGGAGGTAGGACCATCACACCACGCCTTTTGTAAATTTTTAAAAGAAAATTTTATTTAACTAATTAATTAATTAATTAATTACTTGAAAGGTGATTGCAATGAGAGAGGGAAAACTTGGGGAAGAGACAGAGATTTCCCCATCTGCTGGTTTGCACCCCAAATAGCCATAACCAGACAGGAATAGATCAGGCTGAAGTCAGGAGCCTGGAACTCCAATTGAGTTTCCCACATGGTTATTAGGATCCCAAGCACTTGGACCATTTTTCACTGCTTTTCCAGGCACATGAGCAGCAAGCTGGATCAAAAGTGGAGCAGTTGGTCCCAGTACGGTAGCCTCGAGGCTAAAGTCCTTGCCTTGCATGTGCTGGGATCCCATATGGGTGCTGGTTTCTGTCCCAGCTGCTCCATTTCCCATCCTGTTCCCTGCTTGTGGCCTGGGAAAGCAGTGGAGGATGGTTAAAGGATTTGGGGTCCTTATCCTGCGCGGGAAACCCAGAAGAAGCTGCTGGCTTCTGGCTTTAAATCAGCTTAGCTCTGGCCATTGCGACCACTTGGGGAGTGAAGCAGAGGATGGAAAATATTTCGTTTCTTCTCTCTGTAAATATGTCTTTCTTATAAAGAATCTTAATAAGTTTATAGAAAAGTGGACAAATTTCACCTGTCTTGTAATACAGATTTAGGAGCTTAGTGATGCTTCCCATCCTACCCTCCTTCGTACTCACATTCCCCACCCACCTCCATTATTATTATTATTATTATTATTATTATTATTTATAATAGCATACTTTCAATTCAGTTCACAATGACAGACTTATTACTCCATCAGGTAAAGATATCAGCACACAGTAAGGAGAAAATAATAATAATAAAAAGAATTTTTTTTTAAAAAAACCTCACTTATCTTCAAGACTATAAACAAAGACTGTACACAACAATCAAATCCTGGAAAGTCTGTTTTGCTGTGCTACAGATTACATTTTTGTGCTCTGTGCACTAGTTGTGAAAATCAGAGAAAACATATTATATTTGTATTATTGGGACTGGCTTATTTCACTAAGTATAGTGGTTTCCAGTTAGATTTAGAAGGAAAAGACAAGATTTCATTCTCTTTTCGGACTGAGTGATCAAATTTTCTTTTCCAGTCACCCATTGATGATTCCATATCTTGGAAATTTGGAATTCCAAGTTGATTCCATATCTTGGAATTTGTGAATTGAATTTCTATGATCATAGGGTACAGATGCGTTAAAAGTTATAGATCTCTACACATATTAAAAGATAAAAATGTCAAATTTACTCTTCAATTTCGTAGAATACATCTCTGACTCACCACTGAGTAGAAAAAAAGATGTTCTGTTACTGTCAAATCATTGAACAACAAGTCATACTGTGGACAGAAGCCCAGGTTTTTTCGAATTTCAATTATGTTATCTGAAATGTCACACCCATCAATATAGGCCTTCCCTCTGGTAGGAGGAAAACGACCTAGGATTAAGCAAACAACACCTCATATTAAGTCTGCTTGTGGATTACTCAGGAAGAATAGTTCAGAAAAAATATTAACCCTTGCATCAGGATATTAGGATTCAATACATTTTATTTTCTCTTTTTCCCTTTTCCTTACATTTATACTTTCTACAATGACTATGGGATATATTGGTAACTAAAATAGTTAAATAGTTTCAAACACTCTAAGTGTAGGTATTGCAATCAGTTATTAAACTTGTTAATTATATTAGGTCCTGTTGTAGATGCTATGAAAAATGTAAATATCAGGAATACATGTTGGTTTTCAAGAAACGTATATATTAGTAATAGACATTTATGTGTTGCTAGTGGTGACCAATCTATATATTACAAGGAAATGTTTGGTTATCTGTGAATCAGACTATAATACTATTTAAAATTATTTAAAAACATATCCTCCCCATTATGAATATTACTCATTGAGTCTCCTCTATGGAAGATGAGAGTGTGGCTCCTCCCACTGCACATAAACACACAAGTGTTTTCCAAAAGGCTTGTGGAAAATGAAATTAAAAGTTGAACTTATTTTGGTGCCAAAAAAAAAAAAAATCAATCAATAAAATGCCAAAAGAAAGAGGAATGAAGCTTGAAAAGTACGGAGAACCTGAAATCTTATTTTCATTAAGGTCTTTCTCATATTTTTGCATTGGGAACCGTTTTTTTTTTTATAAGAGAAAAAGTGACATTCAAGTAAGACCATGTTAATTGAGCAAGATAAACTACAAAAATACAAATCAAAAGACAGCTGTAAGTATCCTGTGGCTTTTGTCATATAGTGGTATGCCGGTTGATATTTGCATATTGAACCAACCTCGATGTCCAGGACTATATTCTACTTAGTCACGATGTATCACCCTCTGGAATGTATCATCCTCTGGAATTTTACTGAGAATTTTCTGTGCTACTATTTATTATGGAGTATGTATAATTTTTTTTCTCAGTTTCCCAGGCTGGTTCTATTTCAGGGCATAATATTGGCTTTATGTAATGAGTTATTAAGGTTCCTTTATCTTTGTAATTTTTCTTTTACTAGGCAAGGCATCATGTCAGTTTTTTTTTTTTCTAAACATTTGGTAAAGTTCTCCTTGTTGAGAGAGGTTTTTTATTTTATTTACTTAAAAATTATATAAATGGAACAAATGTCATGTATTTCTCACGCACAGTTTTGAAGGTGTTATTCTTCCCACCCACCCCTCTCACCTTCTGCTCCCTTCCTTATTTTTCTTTTAACTTTCACGATGATATGCTTTCACTTTTTCTTGTACTCACAGGTCTAACCTTCCACTAAATGAAGAATTTAATAAGTAGTAAGTAGAAAAAACTACTGTTTCTAGAGTGTATAGACAAGGGCTACACAATTATATCTCAAAATGTCAATTTTGTTCACATAAATGACATTTTTTTTGTTCCTCTGTATATCAGTCACCACAAATCAGAAAAAAATGTGGCATATATTTATTTATCTGAAAGGCAGAGTTAGGGAGAGACCAAGCTTCCACTTGCTGTTATATTCTCCAAGTGACTTCAACAGCTGGGGCTGGGCCAGGCTGAAACCATGAGCCTGGAACTTCCCAGTCTCCCAAGTGAGTCCAAAGCTGTTTTATCCATTACTGAGGGTGAACTGAAGTTTCTCATTACCAACGTGGTGCTGTCTGCTTTTCCTGTTGATTCTGTCGATATTTGTTTCATACATGAAGGAGCTCTGATGTTTCATGTATAGACACCTAAAATTATTTGTTCACTTCTGGTTGCGTTTATTCTTTTCTTTACTAATTTTTATTTGTTTACTCTTGCAACATTTTTATTTATGTCTATTTTATTTAAAATTTGTATATATTCTTTATTCTCTTTGGCTATAATTTGCATGAAAAAAATCTTTACACTCTCCCTTTCAATTTATATGTGTTCTTAAAGTATTTTTAAAAAACATTTTATTTTTATTTGGAGCCTGGTGTGGTGGCCTAGCAGCTAAAATCCTCGTTTTGCATGCCCGGGACCCCACAGAGATGCCAGTTCTAATCCCGGCATCCCCACTTCCCATCCAGCTCCCTGCTTGTAGACTGGGAAAGCAGTCGAGGACTGTTCAAAGCCTTGGGATCCTGCACCCGCATGGGAGACCTGGAAGAAGCTCCAGGTTCCTGGCTTCGGATAGGCACAGCACTGCCCGTTGTGGTCACTTGGGGAGTGAATCATCGGATGGAAGATCTTCTTCTCTGTCTCTCCTCCTCTCTGTATACCTCACTTTCCAATAAAAATAAAGAAATATTTAAAAAAAAATTTTTTTTATTTTTATTTGAAAGGGAGAATTACAGAAAGAAAAGGAGAGACAGACAATGAGAGATATTCTGTCCGCAGGTTCACTCCCCAAATGGCTGCAGCGACCAGGTTGAGCTGATCTGAAGCCAGGAACAAGGAGCTTCCTCTGGATCTCCCACATGGGTTCAGGTCACCAAGGGCTTGAGCCACACTCTGCTGCTTTCCCAGGCCACAATCAGGAGCTGAGTTAGAAATGGAGCAGCCAAGACAAGACCTGGTGCCCGTATGGGATGTCAGCAACACAGAGC
Organism: Ochotona princeps; assembly: GCF_030435755.1. Lineage (NCBI taxonomy): Eukaryota > Metazoa > Chordata > Mammalia > Lagomorpha > Ochotonidae > Ochotona > Ochotona princeps. The sequence goes on along the minus strand of NC_080855.1, from coordinate 19,979,216 downwards.
ATTAGCTTCCTACGTCACGGTGTGGTCCCAGAGCCAAAGTATTTTATAAAAAATGTATGTTGGGTACTGATTGTTTTTTAAAGAGTCACTTATTTTAACTGCAAAAGCAGATTTACAGAGAGGAAGATCTTCCATGTGCTGGTTCACTTCCCAAATGGCTGTAATGGCTGGAGCTGAAAAGACCCAACGCCAGGAGTCATGAGCTTCTTCCCTGTCTCTCACGGGTGTTCAGGGTCCTGAGACTTTGGGCATTCCTCTCTGTTACTTTCCCAGGTCATTATGCAGGATCTGGATGGGAAGTGGAACAGCTGGGACACGAACCATTGCCCATATGGAATGCCAGCACTTGCAAGTGGAGGATTAACCAATCAAGCCATCATGCTGGCCTGGATATTGACTTAAAAAAAAAAAAAAACTAGTTGATCACTTTAAGCTTTTTGGTAGAGAACATAATCTTTACTTTTAATAAAGAGGATGATAGAAAGACTCTTCCATCTACTGGTTTATTTCCCAAATGCCTACAATAATCAGGAGTAGCTCAGGGCAAAGCCAGGCTTCTAGACTCAATGCTGAGTCTCTGGGCACCCAACCACATGATTCACCATTGCCTGCCTCCAGGACATGCACCAGAAAGAAGTAGTTCAGGCACTCAAACACCAGCACTCCAACATGGGATACAGGTATCCCAAGTGATGTGTTAACCACTGTACCACATAAGGTCCTCAACACCAATTTTTAATTTGCTGTTTCCTTCATTCAGTGTTGTGCCCATTTGTCTTGTTTTGCTTATCAATTTTTCTGCAGATACACTGAATTTTGGAATTCTGATCTGCCATTTTGCTATCAAACAGTTTATAAGCTGGATATAGATGTACCAATAAGATTTCAACAAATTAAAGAGTTGTTTCAGGCATTCCCAATGAAAGGAAAGGCATGAACACCCAAGATGAGAAAAAGTTTTGTGTTCTGACATAACATGCAAAGCACGGGAAATGTTCCAAAACGCCTGATGAAATACACATATTATGTATATACTATGAAAAGGGTAAAAACAAACTATACCTAATGTTATTCATGTATTGATACTTTTCTTTAAAGAATCATTTTATTTTATTGGAAAGGCAGATATACAGAGAGAAGGAGAGACAGAGAAAGATCGTCCGTCTGCTAATTCACTCCCCAAGTGGCCGCAACAGCTGGAGCTGTGCCGATCCGAAGCCAGGAACTCACAGCTTCTTCCTGATCTCTTAGATGGGTACAGGGTCCCAAGGCCTTGAACCATCCTTGACTGCTTTCCCAGGCCACAAGCAGGGGCGGGACGGGAAACAGGGCAGCGGGGACATGAACTGGCACCCACATGGGATCCCAGGCATACAAGGCCAGGACTTCAGCTGCTAGGCTACCACACCAGGCCCATGTAATGTTACTTTTAAGAAGAGTTTTGACTGAGATTGGCGGGCGTTGGAATATATAAAACAGAGGAGAACATGGGTAGAATGTGTGCCGTCTCATTTAGTTTTGATGTCATTCTTTTCTTCAAAAGAGAGGTTTTACTACTCCAGCTCTTAGGCTCAGTCTTGTCTAAACCTCTAGGAAGTGTACTAATCTCACAGCCAACACTGGAAGTACTGTACTTAGTAGTCACAGGTTCCTAATACTCTTTTTTTTTTCTCAAAGATTTATTTATTTTTATTGCAAAGTCAGTACACAGAGTAAAGGAGAGACAGAGAGGATAGATCTTCTGTCCAATGGTTCACTCCCCAAGTGGTCGCAATGGCCAGAGCTGAGCTGATTCAAAGCCAGGAACCTGGAGCTTCTTCCAGGTCTCCCAAACAAGTGTAGGGTCCCAAGGTCTTGGGCTGTCCTCTCCTTCTTTCCCAGGCCACAAGCAGGGAGCTGGATGGGAAGTGGGGCCACTGGGATTAGAACTGGCACCCTATGGGATTCTGGTGCAGTCAAGGCGAGGACTTTAGCTGTTAGACTACTGTGCTGGGCAGCCTAATACTTTATTCTTACTTTCTGGTGAATTCAATCTTTCTAAAGTGTATACTTGCATCAGATAGCCTTACTTGGTTTTCTATTGCTCTTAGCATAAATTAATTCTGTATCATGGCTTCACCAAGACTTTTTTTCACTTCATTTTTTGGTTATTTATGTAGTTTCACATTTTTACCACTGTTAATGTTTCTTCTTTGATATAGTTACACCAGTGTCATGAATTCCTAAGTACTGTTTGCAAATTCTATAATAGTTCTTGTCCTTCCCTTCACTGCACATTAATCTACAAATTCAATGTCACATCCCCCCCTTTATTGGGTAAGGAACATTCTATCATAAAATCTCCCTTTGCATGTGGTATTGTAAATTCCAAATTTATTGTCTGTATCTCCGCTAGAGTACAACATTGAGAGAAATTATTTAATAATCAATATCATACTATAGACTCCTACAAAAATATCTGACATATACATGAATATTTTGACTAAGTAAAAAGTTAATTTATTACATAATATAGTTGTATTGCATATTTTGCAGGCATTACAAAGTGTGTATGTATTACAATATCTTGACTGTAAAAAATTGGAACTGTAGCAATAATTACAACTTTAAGCATCACTAAATTTATTGCGCATTTATTGGTAAAATTCATTGATGTTTCTTCAGTGTTAGAAGGAACCTGACTTTTGCTCTGGACAGAAGTGAACACATACCTGTGAGAATAGACAAAACTGTGGTCTTTCCTGCTCCATTATGCCCCAGAAGAATAGTGATCTGATCCTTATACACATTCAAAGACAAGTCGTTTACTGCTGTGTTGTCATCAAATTCCTATGACATAACAGACATCTCTCATCAAAATTGACACCTATTATTGCTATTTGTGAGAGACCAACACCCACATACATTTTTTTGCCCAAAGAAATGATACTATATCATTAAGCTCATGTTGTCAATAAAGTATAATGTTATAAACTAGGGATAATGTTTTTAGATGTATAGGTTTCTATATTCATTAAAATATAGAAGAGGAACAATTATATTTCCATTTATCACAGGTTTAACAGTAATTATGACTTCAACTATTGCGGTAAGAGATGGGGCTGCTCAGAAAAGATGCCAATAATAAAAGAGTTGATGCTATGATTTCAGCTAGAAGTTTGGGGAATTCAAAAAATATTTTGGAAAGTATTAATATTCTTTTTTCATTTTGAATTTTATGGTACAACTATGTAGGGTCTGGGATTCCCTTCAAATTCCCACCCTCCACTGACTTTCTCCATATTGTTACAATAGTATCGTCCTTCATAACAAGTTATAATTCCATCAGCCTGTTATTTAAGTGTGCCCTCACATTGCAATGTCAGACAGTCCAGCATCCCATTGCTTAGATATGTCCAACAAGAAGCTATTAATATTCTAAGAAGGAATTAGCTAACAAAATGTAGCTTATGACCTGTTTTTGTATGGAAAATGAGCTAGAAATTGTTTCTATAGTTTCAAAGAATTGCTTGAAAAAGAATATTCAGTAGGCACTGAATTGTGTAACTGGCCCTGGAAATTTGAAAAAAACTTATCTGATACTTCATAGAACACACTTGACAATCTTTCCAAAGGGTTTCCAGCTAATAAAGCCTCTGCTTTAAAGATCCTCTTGGACAGGAAGATAATATAAAAGATACAGGTATGTAAAATAATTATGGATTAAGATCGATATCGCAAATAAAAAAAGAGCCTGAATAATGGCATATATGACAGCATTACATGTGACAAGTCACTTTACATGTGACAAACTTTGATTGTAGGCATGAGGCAACAGAAGACAGTGATTCTAGACAAGATGGAAAACCAGCAAAAGAAGAGTAAACCAAATAGTGAACAATCCTGTGCTAAAATGGCAGGACCAAATCACTATTTATCAATACTAACCCTGAATGTAAATAGTTTTAACTCATCAATCAAATGTCACACATTAGCAGACTGGATCAAAAAGCAAAACCCAAATATCTTGCTACAGGAGGTGCTTCTCATCAATAAAGATATGCAGAAACTGAAAGTGACAGATTAGAAAAGAATATTCTAGGTTAATAGAAAGGAAAAACAAGCTGGTGTAGCTATTCTTCTATTAAATAGTATAGTTCTTTATCTAGTAAAAGTACCTTGCAGAAATGAAAATGAAAGTAAAAATAATTTCAGGAATAGAAAGTTTGAGACTTGTTGGCATATCCTCCCATTCCCACTCAGATCTAAATGTTACTATTACATCACGCTTATTTTCATCATATAAATTATTATGCAAACAAGTATCAGTTATTGCTAAGTCCATTGGATAATATTCAAAGTAATGCATAATGAATGGAGAAAGTCAGATGATATTTGTAGAACTTCATCTATAAAAATGGCATTAATAGGTAAGTTTAATATGGTATAAAACATTTCCAATAAATGCATAATTTTTCCATATGTGTTTTACAAATTCTTTGAAGTTTGCTTAGTATGCATGTATTTCAAAAGTTGTTTTTGCTCCAAAATTAACTTGTCTTTTAGTTATATTTCCCTAAAACTTTGAGATACCCTCCTATTTGTTCCAGTCAAGTTCTGCCTCTTAGATAGCAGCTGTATTATGACTCTACATTTGTTTTCTTGTAATGGCCTGTTAGGAATACTTCCATTGCATGTGGACAAATGAGTCTCCTTACAAAAATGATGTACTAGAAATCGTACCTTGTGCAAACGTTTGATCTGGATACCTGTCACCAAACTAATAGGTTCATCTTCAAAAAAGCGGCTTTGGATTTCCTCATGGTCTTTGATTTCTTTGTTCGTATTCATTCTTGGTTTTCCACACCAGTATGAACGCTAAAAAAAAAAAGTAAATGTTATCACCCAAATGAATATTAATAAAGGAGGCACTCTATTTGAATAGATTCATTAGCCAGCAGAGATTGAGTTAGTGATCAAGAACCTCCCTAGAAGAAAATTTCAGGACCAGATGACTAATTGAATTATATGAAACAACAAGTAACAATAGTCTTTCTCCAACTCTTCCAAAAATACAGAAAGAAATATTTTTTAGCTATTCTATGAGAACAGCATTATTCTGACACTAAAGATATGAGGAAATAAACTACAGAAAGACTTATAAAACCCTTTAGCAATACTGATATAAAGCTTCAAGAAAAAAAAAACTACTGTCAATTTATTTCCATAGTAAAAGGATTATAACAAAGTGTTATTTATCCTAGGGTTGCAAGGATGGTCCAATGTATGAGAAATCAATCAGTACAACACACCACATTAATAGAAGAAAGAAAATGAAGCTACAAGAACATTTCAATTGATGCATGATAAAGATACTCAGAAAATTTGGCATAGAAGAGGGGTTTCTTAAAAACAAAAAAGGGTATTTGTGGGAAAAAAAATTACCATTGCTAACATCATATTCAATGCAAAGACAGAGTTTTCTAAAGTGAAGAAAAGGGGTAGCTATGTCATTTGCTGATTAAGATGTTCCTTGGGATGTCTGCATTCTGCATCAGAGTGTCTGGTTGCTTTCAATTTACCTTCCTGCTAAAACATACCCTGTGAAGGCCTCAGATCATGACTCAAGTACTTGGGTTACTGTTTCTTGCACAGGAGACCCAGCTTGATTTCCTAACTCCTCTCTCCTGCCTGTTCCAGTCCTGGCTGGACCACGTATCTGGGGATTAATTAAAAGATGAAAGAGTTCTGTGTTTGTCTCTTCATCTTTCAAATGAAATGAAAATTCTTTCAAAAGAAACTGTAGTTTCAAATGAAATCAGGAATGAGACAAAAATGCTTGTTCCACCCCAGCTATTCATCCCAGTTCTATAAATTTTTCCCCAGAGAAATGACGCAAGGGAAAGAAATAAAAAGTTTTTAAGTGCAACAACAAAGGTGTTTAAAGATAACATTCCTACATAAAGTATTTAAAGAATCCACCTATCCACCAATATATCTACACACTATTGGTCCCAACAAATTCAGCAAAGATGCTACATGCAAAAGCAATATATAATTATTACTTACCAGAAAAACACAATGCTGCAAAAATTTGAATAATTCCATTTACAACAGCATCCAACAAGAATAAAATAACTCAGGAATAAAGTTAAGCACGTAGGGGGATAAAAGCTCCCGCATGGGAACACAACTTTGGCATCCTATATTAGGATGCCAGTTTAATTCCTGCTATTTTGCTTCTGATCCAGGTACCTGCTAACGCACCTGGCGAAAAGCAGCAGATGGTCCAAGTATTTGAGCCCTGAACATCCATGTGGGAGACCAATGTAGTTCTAGACTATGGCTTCAGCCTGGCCCTGAGCCCCAGCTGATTACACCATTTGGGGAGGAGTTAGCAGATGGAAGATCTATCACTTCTTAAATAACTATCTAACCAACTGATTAAATAAACCCCAAAATAGTTAATCAAGGAGATAAAAGACTTCAAAACTCAAAACTGTTTAAAGCTGCAGCCAGATGAACTCAATCTACAATCCCCAGGGAACCACATCCACTGTCAGTCAATGTGCACATTAGCAGGAAGATGGGATTAGAAGCAGAACTGGAACTTAAATCCAGGTACTCTGATTATGGGATGTAAGTATCTCAAGTGGCTTCTTAACTGCTGTGCCAAATTACCCTGTGAACAAAAAAATTTATTCATAAAAAAAAGAAGTGTGAATTTCTAGAAACTTTGGAATGTTTTGCTATGTTTTACTCTGTGAGATGGAGGAAAGTTTAATACATAATCATATACAAGGATCATATTTCATGGCAAAATTATCTATGATTTGAATCTCCAGTGTGTAGAAGGAAAGACTTCATTTTAAAATACCATGCTCAAAATGCAGAGACAAAATTTTCTATAAAGTGAGATCATAACCAATGCATTTCTCTACATCTGCTCATAGCATATTCTTTGTAACATATATTAACAGTGACGGTAGTGAAGCATAGAGGGTGAGATGCAGCTGTCTCCTACTCAATATAAAGGGATATAACCACTGAAATTTGCTAATTGTGAATATACAGATCTCTCATCAAACCTCTCATCACTACAATTTAAGAAACTCACATATTAATCTAGATGTGAACTTTTTTTCATTTAAAGATTTATTTATTTGAAATGTAGATGCATACTAATTTAGATGAAAACTTTTTTTCTGTAAAGATTTATTTTTTAAAGGCAAAGCAACAGAAAGAGGAGACACAAAGATCTATTACCCACTGAATCACTCTGCAAAAGACCTCAAACTGACCAAGCCAGCCAAGTGAGCCTGAGCCGGGACCCTGTTACTTTATCTGAGTCTTGCATAAGGATGGGTGTAGCCCAGGTCTTGGGCCATCTTCCACTGATTTCCCAAACACACTGGCAGAGACCTGGACTGGAAGAGGAGCAGTTCGATTCTTGGATACAAAATGTTGGTGCCATAAGTAGGAATTCCTTTCGCAGACTTTCAGGTTTATTTATCCTCCAATATATATCATCTGGGTGCTTAAACGTTACAGAATTCACAATTTTAATTCAACAAAGGTTTTCAGGGTCTTATCCCCAGATGTATGTATCTGCATATGCGGGAGGTTTTGAGTTGTATGAAGAAACAGCTAGCGTCTCAGTAGGTAAAGTATATACAGAAGAGCAATTTGCCATTTGATCTTCTTATTTGATGATAAATATTACAGCATAGGCTCTTACGGACTAAAGCCTTTTGCAATAACAGTAGCACTGAAGCTTACCATAAGGAAAAAGTACCATGGTCGGGGCAAGCCATTCTGCCCGGGAAAGACAGTTTCTAGATACCAGGCAACAAGGCCATACAAGAAAGCATCAAGTAAAAGCATTCCAACTAGATAGCCAAAGACAAGGTTATCCTCAAGGATGGCCGGTGTCCAAAAATTACGCCATTTAACACCAATCTCTGAAAAAAAAAAAAAAAGGTAATTAACGTAAGTGAGAGCTCTGTGAGTTAAACAGTAAAAAAAAAGCTTAACTGTTTCAGTTTTCCACTGCAATTTAATCTACCCATTATATTACTTTGTATTTAGATCTAGAAAATGTTTGCATATATATCACTGTAAAAATTAAAAAAATAGGAATGATTAATTGAAAAAAAGATGATTGAAACAAAAACAAGCAATAACAGTAAAACAGTAACAGTAAAAAGCAGAAGTATTTGGTCCTACTGTCCTGCCAGGCTAATCTTCCACTGAAATAATTATGAGTCTGTATAAATTTTGAGAAAATAATGCAATAGCACTATGGGTAAATGCTAATTATTGAACAGAAGAGAAAAAGTAGCATGCTTAGCTAAATAGGCTTCTACAAAAATTTAGAAAAATAAAGTCATCAATATGGTCCTTCACTGTTTATCAACAGACAAAAAGAATAACAAGTAAAGCATTCGGTTGAGACTGAACCATTAATTCAAAGCACCTTGAGAAGAACATTTGCGAGTATTGTACATTTTAGCAAGATAACAGAAAAGATAATAGATGTAGAAAAAATATTTATTAGAATAAAAATGGCTTACTAAAAAAAAGCCATTTTCAGAGGCAGTGAAGAGAAAAAATAGAAACCACAGCGAAAAAAAAAAGAGAAGGCAGAATATCCACTTTATCAAGGCTCCTATAACTTGAGAAATTCTCCTGCCCCAAGCACAATAAGAGTTCCTGATAGAAAAAAAAAATAAGTGACGCAAAAAACAATAATAAAATGATATAAAATAAACTTGATAAAAAACAAATTAGAAAACCAAGAATGGTAGAGAAAAATAAATTATAAAACAGAAAACCAAGAATGGATATTCTATTTCGGATGAAACCAATGAGAATCCCACAAGCAGATAAAGCAACATAAATTTTACTGTTTTATGGATACAGACTTATATTAGTGCTTGTAAATAGATTACATATACACATATACATTCTTAGCATTGGCTATTCCTTGAAAGATTTAAATATAATAATGTTTCTAATTCCAAACAGAAATTTTCATAGAACTTGACTGATCCTAAAATTCAAGCATAAAGAAAAGTAGTAAGGAAAATAAAACAGAAAGATGGAAAGACAAAGATTAAGAGCTAAAATATAATATACAGCTAAGATGGGTAAAACCAGTGTGGTGTTGGAACATAAGGAAAATAAAAAAAGACAATTGCAATAGAAATGCTTGCCAGAAACAGATCCGTGCATATGTGGGAATATATGTGAAACAAAGGTGGAATAGAGATCAGTGGACAACAAATGCTCCAGTAGATGTCATAGTTCAGTTGTCATACACAAAAAATAAAACAGAGTTCTTACCTCATGACTAATAGAAAGAGAAACTGATTATTGAAAAGCTAAATATTAAGATCATTTTTGTTATTAAGTTTTAGAAGAAAGTGTAAGATAATTATCTTTATTGCCCTGGGTAAGGAAGAACTTTTTTTGACAAGATTTAAGTATACCAATGAATAAAAAGACTGAAAATTTTAATTACATTAAATTTTTGAAAGAAAACAACATAAACCCAAGTCTAATGAGCTGCAGATTAAGAATTGTTATGATATTGATAATACATATAGGATTCAAATTCCTCCTCTCACCCAATCTGAAACACACTGAGGTGCCATTAAAAAGAAAAAGTTAGAAAAAGTTGGGCCCGGTGGAATAGCCTAGTGGTTAAAGTCCTCACATTGAATGCTCCGGGATCCCATATCCCTGGGATCCTGGCTGCTCCACTTCCCATCCAGCTCCCTGCTTGTGGTCTGGGAAAGCAGTCGAGGAAGGCCCAAAGCTTTGGGACCCTGCACCCATGTGGGAGACCTGGAAGGAGTTTCCTGGCTCCTGGCTTCGGATCAGTGCAGCACCGGCTGTTGTGGTCACTTGGGGAGTGAATCATCGAAAGGAAGATCTTCCTCTCTGTCTCTCCTCCTCTCTGTATATCTGACTTTTCAATAAAAATATCTTAAAAAAAAGGTAAAATTATTTCATGGTGTAAAGGATATAAAAATTTGATAAATATGCCTAAATTGGTTCATACATTTGGTCCTGGATTAGTAAACCTGTTTTTCTTTATCCTGTATCTAGGGTTATATTATTTGGGATATAGCAATGTAAATGTAATCTTTTTTTTTTTTTTTAAAGATTTATTTTATTTTTATTACAAAGTCAGATATACTGAGAGGAGGAGAGCTAGAGAGGAAGTGGAGCCGCTGGGATTAGAACCAGCGGCCATATGTGATCAAGGCGAGGACCTTAGCCACTAGGCCACGCTGCCAACACAGTAAATGTAATCTTGAAAAGAAAATTTTATTATAGAAAGGAAGACACAGAGGAAAACCAGTACTATCCCACTCCAAGAAAAAAAAAATTTACTAACAAGTACATGGGCTCCATATTTCCTATTGCGGGGATACTACAGGGAAGAGTTTAGCTTGTATCAGTGATGAACAGCCGCGTGATGCTGTAGTTGTACTGGTACTGTTGGAGTGAAGCAGTTAGAGAAATGGACCTGCAGGAGTGGCGGGCCCTGTGCCTGACATCTTTCTTGCAAGTGACATTTACAGCCTGAAGAAATCTTTATGAGTTTTTGACGGCCAAAGAAAGTCTTAGGAGACAAGTAAGTGGTTGAATTCTTTCAAGGCTGGGGCATGTGGCTAAAATTAGGACTGCCAACAGATGCGTGAAACTGTGCTATACTTCACATTAGTAAGGGTCCACATGGCAGCTCAAGCCAGGTACTTTGCTACAGAGGCAAAAGATCCAGAGAATGAAAAGAGTTGAAATCCCCATTTCTAAGATCTCATCAATTCTCACCTGTACCCATACCACCCAGAATAAGGGAAAGGAGAAAAATTTATACAACACTGATTCTTTCAGAACAACCTCCATAAATATTTACATCAGAGTCATACTACCTTTAGTTTTTTTCCTCTATAGTGAAAAATTCAGAGGAAAAATGGTTACAGGAAATTAAGAAATTATATTAGAACAATGTATTATTTGAAAAAATGTGGCAAAACTCATGTATTTTTAGCACAATAAACAGTGATATTTTTCTGTGATTCAAATAAAAACTAAGCTGTAAATATTTAATGCGGATTTTTTTTCAGATTACTATGTAGCTAAATATATGTATACCATTATGGATAACAGGAAAACATTGGGAATACCCTAAACATGCATTGATACAGATTGACTTAATTAATTGTAGTACTCATTTATAGCAGAAACAGCACTTAAGGAACAAAAAAAAAAAAAGAAAGAAAGAAGCATATCATTATATTAGAAGAGATCCAAGGCGAATTATTAAGGCAACAGAGCAAGTTATGCAATATTTAAAATTATTTGATTTGGAGCTGGGGCAGTTCCATATCACCACTAATCCTCTGCCTGTGGAGCCAGCATCCCATACAAATGCTGATTCTAGTCCTGGTTGTACAGCTTCTGATCCAGCTCCCTGCTAATGGCCTGTAGCAAAAGGACAATCTAAAGCTCTGGGCTCCTGCATCCATGCGGAGGCTTGGAAGAAGTTCCTGGTTCCCATCTTTGGATTGGCTCAGCGCTGGCTGTTGTGGTCAACTGCGGAGTGAACTAGCAGATGTAAGGTCTCTATCTGCCTCCCTCTGTCACTCTCTGTGACTTTCAAGTAAAATAAATTTTTAAAAAAACCTATTTGATTTGATAATGTAATTTGGATTAATTGTGCAGGGATGGGAAAACTTAAACAATGTTTCATAGTTCACATAATTGCCTTACATAAAATAGAAATCTGGCACAAAGACACATTGTAACACTTAATCTTTGCATCCACTGCATTCCTCACAATTCCTTGGCCCACTTGCTAAAGAACTGAATCAGAAAAGCAAACACTCACCTTTTGTTTCCAACTTGAACAAAAGATTAATCCCCAGTGCCAATGCAACATTTGAGCTGAGACAGGCAACTACCTTGTAAGCAAGAGTTATTTCTCCATAGTGTTGAATGATAAAGTTAAATGGAAAGAAACTGGCAAAAAACAGGATATTTCCAGCAGAAGCAGCCAAAGGAACTGCAAGGAAGCAGGACTTTATCAAGTCAGTTAAAGGCAGTCTGTATAATAGTGAATTACAATTAACTCTTCATACAAGAAAACACTGATATGTAAACTTTAAGAGGAAACTCGTGTCTGTTTTTCACCCCAATATCACAGTGTGCTCAGTTAAAAACATGCTAACACACAAATTTGAAAAAGAACTTCTCCCACAAAACTTAACTTCATATGTGTACTAGGAAACATTACCTTCCCTTCCTAAAGCTCATTTATGGCTTTTGCTTGAAAAATTATAAACGTATAGCATTGTTATTAACTAAATTGAATCTATAAAGTTCCGAAAGAGTTTGAAGTTATAGGTTGAAGAACAGAGCTTAATGAATTTTAAATATATGCTTTTGGTCTAAATTTAAAAAACTGAATAATAAAAGAACAGTTGAATACAATCGTAAATATTGAATATTGAGACTTGGATGTAGTTAAATACACAAGCATGAGATTCTGTATGCCTATAAAAGAATTTGAGTGAAGATAAAACCAGATAAAAGTATGACATGCTACTCACTAATATTATGGACTTGCATTCTTCTATTGAGTTTATCCATATTATATACTATGCCCTCAATAATTTACTTAAGAATCTCCAAAATGCATCTGTACAAAAAATCTACCATTTTAATTTTATACCATTAACATTATCTTAATCTAAGCCATCATACATTTTCTGGACTTCTCTGTCCCAGTAATTCTTTAAAAAGTTTTATTTATTTTTATGGCAAAGGCAGATATACACAGAGCAGGAGAGACACAGAGACAGATCTTCCATCTGCTGGTTCCTTTTAAGAGTAAACATATTTCTCTGGGCCTGGCAGAGTGGCCTAGCAGCTAAAGTCCTCGCCTTGAATGCCCCGGGATCCCATATGGGCGCCGGTTCTAATCCCGGCGGCTCCACTTTATTACAATTTTAGATTTTTAATTATGTCTTATCATGAATTTATTTGTGTTTCCCTAAGCTTCCTATCTTCAATTTCACTTATTCTATACTCTTATTATTTTCAAATCTGTAGTTTGGTTCTTATTTGCAGGTTTTACTTTTTTTTGGCAACACTTTTATTTTCCATCTGTGTCAACAGAACTCTTAATTGCTTAATAAACTATCCTTAAGATGGGTGCTTAAATATTTTGTCAGATAATTACAGTATCTGTTTTATGTCAGTTGATATCTGTTGTAATTTTTCATTTTTAAAAAAAATATTTATTTTTACTGGAAATGGAGATTTACAGAGAAAGGAGAAACAGAAAGAAAGATCTCCACCCTCTGGCTCAGTTGCCAAATGGCTGCAAAAGGTCAGAGTTGATCTGATCTGAAGCCAGGAGACAGGAACTTCTTGCTGGTGTCTCACAAGAGTTCAGGGTCCCAACGCTTTGGGCCATCCTCTGCTGCTTTTCCTGGCCACAAGCAGGAAGCTGGCAGTGAAGTTTAGTAGCTGGGATATGAACAGGTGCCCATATGGGATCCTGGTGCTTGTAATCAGAGGATTAGCCAATTAAGCCATTGTGTCAGGCCTGTAATTTTTCATTCTTGTGATTTTGCTTTTTTCTTGACATGATTTGTAATTTTCTTGTATCCATAATGACACAATGTAGGTAAGGAAAGTGTGGGGGAACAGAAGGCTATTTAGGGTTGGTTCCTCTTCAGCCTCCCTGACACCAGAGGGTTTATGACAACTGACTTGTCTCACCTACTCACCTTATTCAGTCCCTCTGATTCAGTGTGGTGTGGGGTGTGGCAGTTCAGCTCATTACTGGTTTCTGATGTCAGTTCTCTAGTAGTGGCTGGAGTATCATTTGGCTCCACAGGACAGGTAAAGAATGGAGGAAAAATTTCTATGACATTCGAGAGTGAAGTGTTTCTACTGGGTCTTTGGAGTATGGCAAGAACTAGGCAAAAAAAAAAAAAAATCACTAAAGTGCTTTTCAGTTGTTAGGCAACCCTTTACTAGTCCTTTGGTTTGGGAGACCAGCTCTTCCTGGATCTTGTTGCCTGTTGGTGATCTGGAGGTTTTGACAGTGCTTCTGGAAAGATCTATGTATAGAGAGCAATGGCAAAAGCACAGGGAAGGGAGAGACCTGTCACTTTAAAGTCTAAGTTATCTAGGCCTGTCACCTTTTCATTTACACATTTCAGAGACTTCCCATACTTGTGAGGGAGACGACCTACGGGGAATGGATTTGTTGAGCCAGAAAGCCATCTATCCAACATGTATACACTTTGGTTGGGGTGACTGTCTTTTTGTGTCTGGCTTATAACACGAAATACAAAGAGTTCCAGTTTCATCTATCCTATAAATATCAGGATCTCATTTTTTAAAAAAACTTTTGTTCTGAAAAAAAAAAAAAAAAACCTAAACATCTTCCACTCCAAAACGAGTGAGCGAGTGAGTCATCATTGTCAGATGTGAGTTGATGAAGATAAACCAAGACATGAATGATAGTGTCAAAGTAAAACAACAATGTAGAGATGAATATTTATGTGAAAAGGTTTCATTTGTAACTAAGAAAGAAAAGAACTGTGAGGCAGGACAAACATGCACAGGCCAGGGCAGCCTCTGGTATGCCCCAGTAACTCAAGAAGGTCTGAGTTTATTAGGGAAAGAAAAAAGTTGCGGAAGGTGTTTTGAAAGGAAATTCATCACCTATGTTAAAATATATGCAAAGCCTGTACATGAGGCAGCTAAAAGGAGCTTCCACCATATCTGGCAAATTAAAATGGAACTTTTGTTACAGGAGCCGTTGTGACTCACCTTTGTTGAAAAATGTGCTAATCATAAAGCCAAAGAAGATTGCCGCAACGGCATAACACATCAAAAAGAGAAAGATGAAACTTGTGTCACTGTAGCGGAAGATTGGCCTATTAAAAATCTGAAAGAAAACAATTACACACCATCAGCGAGGACATGCATTAAGTAGTGTCACAAAAATTCAAGTGAAGAGGAGAAAAATTATGTCCTAGTGTGGTAATTAGTGATTAAATCTCAGTGAGATGAAGAGTTAACCTCTTCGTAAGAGGATGTAAGTCTAGCCTAGAGACTGAGCAGCCTCTGAATCTCAGGAGTAGTGGAATCAATGAAAAATCCTTATTTCATTTTCCTGGCAACCTGAGGCTGATCAGTCCATGCCAGGCTTGTTCTTTCCTTCTGCAGAGCTGCAGTACAATGCCCACAGGTAGAGTTCAGTCATGTATCCAGTACTCAGCCACATCAAGCTCTCAAGCACCTGAAATGCAGCTAGTATGACTGAGAAACAGAGGCTTTAGTGGTATTCAATCAATTTGAATTTAAATAAAAATACCACATTAAACATATGGATTTTGAATACTTTACACAAAAATTGTAAAACAAGTCAAATTTTAAATAGCTTATATTTCGACACATATATGTATGTGTGTATATATATATATATATGAAATTTGAGCTAAATGTTTGCTGAAAATTTTTCACTTATTTCTTGTTACTTTAAAAATTTCTAGTAGCTACTAAAAGTTAAGATTACCTATATGGCCAATTGCATTTATATTGGACAATATAAAACTAGACACTTGCCTTGACAAAGAACAGCGCACACAGGAAAGAGATAATAATTATATACCAAAGGAAGAATGTCAAGAAATAGGCAACCCAGATCATCCAGCTTTTGAGTCCAGTTATGAGTTGGTATTCCTGTAGGTAATACAACAATAACCAAATATCATATATATCTTCAGCTTATAGGGCTTACATGTAATTTAAAAAATTTAATCCTTGTAGAAACCTTCATAAATGGAAATAATACCTCTATCTTATAAATGAGAAAGTCAAGGCTCAGAAAGTCCAATGTATTGATAAAAAAAAAGTGTAGTTAGAAAAGGTAGGTAGTACTAGCCTAAAACATATTTCTCCTGAGTTCATAGACTTTTAAAAATATGCTACACCTGGTTGGATCAAAACAAACTAACATTTCAAATAAAGCTTTAAAGCACCAAGATGAGTATTGCATTTCTAGTATATCCTGCTTCCAGGAATACTGGAGGAAAATGTCTACAATAATGCCTTTTTACCTCCTATAGTTTCTTAAAGTTTGAATATAATATTTCTTGTATTCAACTTTTAGATTCTTTCTTCAGCTGGATCAGGTATACTGACAAGTCTGTCAATAGCATTCTTCATTTATGTTAGTGTGTTTTTCATATTTACAAATTTCATTTGATTGTTATCATTCTGATTTATTTGCATGTTATCTACTGTGTAGAAAAAGAATGCAGAAGGTTTGAGTCTGAATCGGCTATTGCTAGACAACGTTTGTATGATTGGTTCTTGGCTAGCATATGGGTATGTGGTGTCTGTACAAAGAGTACAGTTTATACTGTGTATGTAATCATGATGTTTAGAATTTGGAATATTTTAGACAAAGGGTGAGTCTATATGACCAATTCTGAATTGAAACCTTGGGTGCTGAATCCCTCATGTATAGAAATTTTACTAACATATGACGGGGTTTTCACTGTTAAAGTAGGACTACTCCCTAAATCCATGTGGGTTTTATATGAGAAAGCCAGCAGGTAGATTTCCTCAGGCTTTGCTTATGTCTTTTCTTCTCATGACACACCTTTGAATTCTTACATCACTATTATATACTAGCTGTGAGATAAACTGGATGCAGAGTCCAGCACTCCTTCTAACGAATCTCCAAAAATATGACTGATCTTACAGATTGTGGAAAGATCCCACTTTTCCATTCACAGACTTTAAAATATTGACTTTAAAATATTGACCAAAGTTATTTTAAATTTTTTGACATTTTCAACATCTGTGTCATAACAGGGTCTGGTAACTGATGACTTATTTGGACTATCTTTTTCTTGCTTTTTATATAATTGATAATTATTTTTTTGCAAATCAGACATGCTGTCTGAGGAAGTGCACATTAAAATACACACACTTAGTGAGGAGACTTAATTTATACAGGAGATGGTTTTGTTTGAAGTGCACCAGTACTTCTCATATAGGAGACTTTATGTTCCTCTAATGACCACTTTCTGTCTCCCTCCATGAATTATGGTGCTTCTCAGGGTCCGTTTGTTTCTGAAGTTCTCCCAGCTTTAAACATTAGTAAATGGCATCAGTATTCACTCTTTTCTGTAGTTGAATTTACTGTTACAGGTTTGTAACAACCCTCCACTAAAGCTGAATAAGTAGAAACAATCCAATTTTCCATACAAAAGTTTTAAAAATCTTGATAGAAATTTCACCAGTGTTATTACCTTTAATCTTTTCTCCTTTTCCCACACAATGTATCGAACATTGGAAAGTACAATTGGAGAGAATATGAGTATGAATATCAAAGGCAGAAAAGAACCAATGATCTTAAGTAATCCATCATGACAATAAGCTGGGTATGGAAACCTCTGTATAAAAATGCTAATACCATCAAACAATTTTTGTCCAGTGTTGTTCTCATGATACAGCATGATGGCCTTATCCAAGGCATATTGTATAACCATGAATCCTTCTTTGATATACCCTGCATGACAGAGCAAACATTGTTAAGTGAAACGGGCCACAGAACAGCTCAGGCACAAAAAGAAGAAGGAAGTTCAAGTTAAGTCATAGTATGTCATTTACAAAATCAAAATTGAATTCTGTATGAAGACCAGTTATACACAATTACTGTATCTATCATAAATCTGCATCCTTATGGAAAACAGAATTAGAATAGTTAGACATTAAGAGAGAAATAAATGAACATATGAAATACAAAACAATCAGGAAGAAAAAAAGAACAGTACATCAAACTAAAAGGTCACATCAAACTAAGAAGTTATTTGCACAGCAAAGGAAATGACCAATCGACGGAATGAATGAATAACCTACAAAATCAAGAAAAATATGTATTACATATTAATGACAAGAAATTAATATCCAGTGTGTGTATATACACATATGCATACATTCACACATGTATGCAGATGCCCACACACATTATTTATATATGAAGAACTAAAAATAACTAGATTATATATGCACACACACATACATACATATACACACATGTAGATGTACATATGTGCACATATATAAAAAACTCAAAACAAATAACTAGATTAAAAATGGGTAATGTCAGACTCTGGAAGGCAGCAGTGATGGATCAAGCAATTCAATTCCTATTATGCATATGGAAAAGCTGGGCTGAGTTTTCGGCTCCCAGCATGAGCCTGGCCCACTTCCAGCTACTGCCAGCATTCAGAAATTGCATTTATAAATGGGAACACACTTTCGCTCTCACTCACTCTGCCTCTCCAATAAATAAATTCTAAAAAAATCACAAAAAAAGAAGTGTTGGAATGTGGCCAAAGATGAAGCCTACACCATCATGCCATTTTTTGAACTTTTTTCGATCTATATCAATTTTTTTTTTACCTTTTACCATTTTTTTTAAGATTTATTTTATTTTTATTACAAAGTCAGATATACTGAGAGGAGGAGAGCTAGAGAGGAAGTGGAGCTGCCAGGATTAGAACCAGCAACCATATGGGATCAAGGCGTGGACCTTAGCCACTAGGCCACGCTGCCGAGCCCACCATTTTTT
This sequence comes from Ochotona princeps, assembly GCF_030435755.1. Classification (NCBI taxonomy): domain Eukaryota; kingdom Metazoa; phylum Chordata; class Mammalia; order Lagomorpha; family Ochotonidae; genus Ochotona; species Ochotona princeps. The sequence continues at coordinate 19,960,555 of NC_080855.1, read as the reverse complement.
TTTAAAACACCTTTATTTGCTTTAAAAACGTAAGACTTCTTGTACAATAAAGCATAAGCATGTTTCATCTACAAAGTCAGAATATCTTCCTCATGGAACACGCAGGAAGAAAGGAAAAACACACACGGCAAAGTAGTCACAGATTACCTCTAAAATAATTAAGACTTCCGGCCAGAAAAATTAATCTTTTGAAAACAAAAGTATAACAATAACAAAAAGCCATATTTCACACCTGGTACTAACAGTAAACATTCACAGTACAAAATTATCTGTTAAAATCAAATTCCTTATTGAAAATATTAATATCATCAAAATACCCATCGTACTTAAAGCATTTTACAAGCTTATTGCAATCTCAAAATACCAAAGACATTTTTTTTCTCATATCTAGAACATTTTTTTTTAACTATTTTTCGGATCGACATCATTTCATAACAGCCACATCAATCACAGCATGAATAACAACAGCAACAACGTCAACAACAAATTGTAGCACCTTGATTAAGTAATGTGCCACTGAGTAGGCAGCACATGCTTAACTAATATGCTTTTTTTTTTTTTTTTAAGATTTATTTTATTTTTATTACAAAGTCAGATATACTGAGAGGAGGAGAGACAGAGAGGAAGTGGAGCTGCCGGGATTAGAACCAGCGGCCATATGGGATCAAGGCGAGGACCTTAGCCACTAGGCCACGCTGCCGAGCCCCAGCACATGCTTAACTAAAAGGAAACACAGAAGTCTCTTAGGAACTATGTTGTCATTGCATACTCCATGGGCACTTGATGAACTCCACTAGAGAAAAGAAATTATTTGGAAGCAAACAAACCGACATAAAAACATTAAAACATCTGAGACAGCCAAAACATCCAACAGACGCTCAATGGACTATTGGAGTTACCCTTTCCATGTTGGCTTCCTTATATGAGAGAGAATATATGGTATTTATTCTTTTGTGACTGACTCATTTCGCTGAGCATAATGGTTTCTAGTTGGGACCACCTGGTTTTAAATAGAATAATATCGTTCTTCTTGACAGATGAATAAACCATTTTTTTACCTATATAAAATTTTCACCTTTTTGTGTGTGAAGAGAACCAATTATTAACAGCACAAACAATAACCAACACAAAAGACAGTGCTTCTACTTCATAATTCTGACTGAAAAATTGAAGAAGAGTAAACTTACATGTAGAAGATAAAAATCTGATCTATAAAAGTATAGAAAAATAGTTACCAGAGTCTAGGAAGGCTACAGGAAGCAAAGCAGCAGAAAGGATAGTTGATGAGCGTAAGGATGCAGTGGGTGGGAAGAACAATTTCTAAAATAGAGTAGCATAGTAGCTTAATTATGGCTGATTAAAGCTAACTGTATACTTCAAAATCTCCAACAGAGAAGGTTTTGAATATTCACAGCTCAAACAGATGATATATTTTTAACAGAATGGATTACAGTACACATTATATACATGTACTGAAATGTACCTTGTGTCCCATAATTAGGATACTTTATGTCAATTAGAATATAAAATATTTTAAAAGTAGCAAATAAACAGGGAGTCTGGGGAGTGAGCCAGCTGATGAAGGATTTCTCTGCTTCTCAAATAAAATGAAAATGTGGAAAGTTAACGTCATGCAATCTGTAACACTCTGTCTTGTATGTGTTTGTGATTTTATTCCCCCTGCCTGGAAAATTCATCCAGTTAACCCATACCAGTTTTTACCAGGTTCAAATTAAATACCTGCTTTATCAACAGAATTCGTAAAGGCTATTTTTAAATGATTGTCCAAAAGGTTCACCTATTTTCTTACTGATTATTACTGTGGTTTAATTTTTAAATTTGTATTAGAATGCGCATAACTTTTCTGTTCTGTTGAGCATTTTCACAGTATGTATCTCCACTCTTGAATAAAAGATGGACTCTTAATAAAACTGTTACATATATCTTTTTCAAAAAAAAAAGACTTATGTATTTTTATTGGAAAGTCAGATACACAGAGAGGAGAAGAGACAGAGAAGAAGATCTTCTGTTTGATGATTCACTCCCCAAGAGGCCACAATGGTTGGAGCTGAGCCAATCCAAAGCCAGGAGACAGGAGCCTCTTCTGGGTCTCCAACGCGGGTGCAGGGTCCCAAGGCTTTGGGCTGTCTTCGACTACTTTCCCAGGTCACAAGCGGGAGCTGAATGGGAAGCGGGCCTGCCAGGATTAGAACTGGTGCCCGTATGGGATCCCGGTGCATTCAAGGCAAGGACTTTAGCTGCTAGGCTATCGCGCCGAGCCCTGTTAAATATATCTTGACAACAGAATGAAGGACTTTCTATCATTGTCTATACTTACAATGTCACGATACACTTAAATGGAAGAATGATGGTTTTTTGACTGTTGTTGAAGGATTATACTATTGTTATGATATAGGGGAAAAAAGTGGGAAGGGGAAGCGAGGGTGGAAGGTGAAATCCCTGAATTTAAGGATTTGTATCATGAAGAAATTTTTTTGTTATATTTTTATTTTGAATTTTTGAATTTTGTGGTACAATTTTGTATAGACTGGGATTTCCCCCCCGACTCCCACCCCGGACAGATTTCCCTCATGTTGCTACAATAGTATAGTCCTTCATAAGGGGTCATAATTCCATCAGTCTCTTATTTAAGTGTGCCCCGATATTGCTGGTACAGATGGTGTCAGACAGTCCAGCATCCCACTGTCTACACATTTCCAACAGTTTTATTGGGAGCCCATCTTTTATTTGCAAGCAGGGATACATGTTGCATTGTACCCCCACATCTGGATGTGGCAGACCCCAGTACTCCATCAAATACATTTCTATAAATGAGAAGCCATGAAACAAGGCCAACAACTGGTATGAATTAGAACAACAAACACAACAACAACAAATTGCAGCACCATGAGAAAACAACACATGGGTGACAAAAAGGGAACACAAAAGTCTCTTGGGAAAAATGATGCCACCATGTAATCTATGAGCCAGTGATGAATTCAACAAGAGAAACGAAAGTATTTGGAATAAATGAAACTGAAATCAACAACATCAAAACACATGGGATGCAGCTAAAAAAAAAAAAAACCCAAGTATGGATCGGGTTATTGGTTACACTTTCCATGATGGTTTCCTTTCATGAAGAAATTAAAAAAAAAAAGATACATTTTATGAATTGGCAAATCTGCATGGCAGATAATTAAATATGCAAAGTAAAAAACTGAATTAAAAATTACCAAGACAATTTTGTCTGGCCCAGAACCTTGTTCCTGCCAGCAGGGTGGGTACTAGATTCATGAGTCCCTGGGGCAGGGAGTTCAGTGGGGCCCTGGGTTCATGTGCCTGCTGGGTCAGTGGGTGCCGGGTCCATTAGCTCCTGGGGGTTGGGAGTCCAGTGGAGCTTGGGTCACCTAGCCCAGCTCTTTGTGCCTGTGGCACGGTGGATGCCAGGTCCATGAGCCTTGGGAATCAGGGTCCGGTGGGGTCTGAGTCATCTGACCTGGGTCCTTGTGTCTGCTTGCATGGTAGGTGCCTGGTCCATAAGCTCCAAGTGTGGGGGTGGGAGGTCTGTTGGGGCCCAGGCTGCCTCACCCAGGACTTTGGGCCTGCCTGCATGATGGGTCCTGGGTCAGCGGACTGCTGGGCCCAGGTTGCCTGGCCCAGGTCCTTGGGCCTGTGAATAGGAACTGATCCTCCTCAGTGGAAAAGATGAAGCAGTGAATGGCAGGCCTAGATACACATGGAGGATATGGCAGGATATGGTCTGTAGAGGTCATCTGGTACCATAGCAGAGGAAGGAGAACAGAATAAATTGGACAACGATCCCAGCCCAACGACAGCAGCACATAACTGGGTGAATGGAGACTCTAAAGTGGACCATGTCAGCCAATGGACGTTGAAACTGTTTCCTCATCCTTGGATCAGTGAGATTGACAACATTTCAGAATTATCACAATCATACGGACAAAACCCTCAGAGCATGGGTTATATCGGGACCATGGGTTGACATTGGGAGGCTGTTCCCCATCCCCAGGTATAGGGGTGGTTGGGAGGTTGGGTATGGCTTCTCCTCTTATTTCCCCTCTCCCCCCAGAAACAGGAAGAACAAATAGAAAATTTGGAAACAATGATTACACCCATTTTACCCTAACCCTTAATCCTTCCAACCATGATCAACTTGGTAAAAATCATCTAAAATAAAATCATCTATAAGTTAAAAAACATTACCAAGACAATTTAAAACCTTTTACATATTGTCAAGAGAAATATGTATAGGTACAGATAGGCAAGAAATGTCAATAAATGTAAATTTACATATTTGGAAAGCAAATTACTCAACTACAATTATAAAAAGATAGGTACATTGTTATAAGAACCAAAATTGAACAAAATACAATGTTTATAGCACAGTTTGGCATAACTAGAGCTGAACATTTATCTTGACAGAAAAAAAAATTTCAATTGAAAAGCTCATCACCAATTAGGAACAGACATCTTTTCTCATTTGTTAAATAAATTCTGTAATGGGTGCACACACACCCCCAAGTCTGTGTTCTAGTACACAATTGTGATAAAAAAAAAAAATTCAGTGTTTAAGGATTTGCTTACCAGGACTTCCTCCGTCAGACTGAGATGGGTTCCTGGGTCCTACAGAGGGACGATTAGGAAAGAGAAAGCCTGTTTTCCATCCTATCCTGTCTGGCCACCAAAGAGTCCTCTGTACCCTAGCAAAACGCAGATGATATTTTACCTAGAAGTAGCAACAGGAAACAAGCTATGTTTAAATAAAAACAAAACTGAAAAGCAAATGTTGAAAACATGAAAAGTTAAAAACAAATGGGCAACCATGTGATGTGGAACACAAGACTTATCTGATGTCAAAATGATTCTGAGTGTCTAAGAATGACAACTCTGAACCATAACATAGATTAGTATGTTCCAGTTGAACCTGATTTGAATTTCACTCCAAAGGCAGATAATACACATAACAAGATATGACACACATATAAGGAAAGAGTTTTAATGTAAGGCAAGTCTTAGAAATTCGCTATCAGCGCAGTTTCAGGTTTGGAGATTCTGATTCAAAGACAGCACCTTGAACACTAAGTCCTCTGCCAGGCAGTAACACTTAGTCCCCCCCATGGCAGAAGGTAAAGGATAGCAGTGCAAAGAGACAAAAGGGGACAAACTCGCTCTTTTATACCAGTATTAATCTCACTGGCGGATGGAGCTCACAAGCCTTAATTATTCTTCAAAAGTCCCCTCCATTAATACTCTCAGAACAGCAATTAAGTTTCAACATAAATCTTGTAGACAACATTCAAAGCATACCAGGAATTTATTCTGCTTCAAGGAACATGTATGTACTAAACACCTCCAAGAATATGAAGAAAACATGTGCAACTTTGTAAATTTATCTGTGGTGGAAATACATCTGAATTAATTTAATTGCTTCCAGGGAGAAGACTGGAAAATTATGACATGTCTACATAAGAATGTATTATTATCTGTTCATTGTATTGCCAGAAAACAAACACCATATCCCGCAACTAAAAGGGCAAGAGAATTCTAAGTGGGCAAGTAGACAGAAACAACAAGAAGCGGTCATCAGACCTAGGATGAAGGTAACAGAAGCAAGAAGTGGGAATTAATAAAAAGTATAAACTGACTGGAAATACTCTGAGGGACTGACACTCAGAAATTTAATGGGGGGGCGTCAGCAAGGTAGGACTTGGTTTCTTTTTGGTTTTAAAAAATATTTATTTATTTAAATGGCAGAGTTATACACACACACTCAGACAGGGAGAGATAGAAGAGAGAGAATGGAAGAATGGGGGTAAAGGGAGGAAGGAAAGTAGAGGAAGGCAGGAAGGGAGGGAAGAGAGAAAATTTTTATCACCTGGTTCATTCCACAAATTGCTGCAAGGCTAGGCGGAAGCCAGGAGCTTCATCCATGTCCCTAACTTGAGTGTTCAGGATTCACACTTGAACCATTTTCTGCTGCTTTCCTAGGCACATTAGTAGGGAGTTGGATTGAAAGTGGAGCAACTGGGACTTGAGCTGGCACCCATGTGGGATATTGGTGTTCCAGAAGGCAGTTTCATCTGTTAGACCATGATGCAAACCCCAGAACTTGGTTTCTAAGGTTGACAGAGAGGTACTCTGAGACATGGACTCAGACCTCCAAGTAGGAACAACAGTTTCTTGGGACTTGTATCTTTGATAGGATGTGATAAGAACGATTTTTTAAAATTTGTATTTTTCATGATAGAGTTCCATAACCTTAGGGATTTCCCCTTCCACCCTCCATATTTCTCCTTCCCCAATTGTCAACTGTTCCCCCCCCTTTTGGGAAAATAAATAATATTTGGCAAGTGCTGGTCAATTTGAAGATCTTTAAAAAGATTATACATAGCAACACTCAAAGATAATGAAAAGAATATATATATATAGACAATCACATAAAATCAGGGACGCAATGCATAATGTTAATGAGAAATTTAGTAAAAAGAATACTGAAAAAAAACAGAAATATTGGAAATGGAGAACTCAATGAATCAAATAAAAACATAGTTCAAAGTCTTAAGAATAGGTAATAACAAGTAGAAAAATCTGAAATTGGAGGCTGGTTTTTGAGACATTCAAGCCAAGGCTTCCTCTAAACCTCAGGAAGGAAGGAAAGAAAGACGGAAGGAAGGAAAGAGGGAGAGAGAGGGAGGGACTGAAAGAAGGAGGAGGGGGAAGGGAGAAAGGAAGGAGGAAGAAAAATAAAGATAGCTAAGATGTTCTTACCTGAAGTGGTAGAGAATCATCTTTACTTTTGAAGTCATGGTCAAAAACAATGGCAGCTAGTGCATAGTGAGATGAATAATCATATTGAATGTACTTCTCAAACTCAGTTTCTGAAGAAAAGCCCCGAACTATAGAGAAAAAAGTCTACTTCCATAAAAATATTTAACAATACATCTTTTTGAGAAGTTGGATACTACTTCACATGAACAAAATGCTATCTAAATATTATAATTTTTTTTGTTGTTGGCACATCAGGTTAAGCTGCTGCTTAGAATGCCTGCAACCCATATCAGAAAGGTCAGTTTGAGTTCCTGTAAAAATTATAATTTTTAATGTTTCTCAGATATTGGCAACATGACTAACTAATGGATATTTGACACACAAAGCAATGTAAGCCATCCAATGAAAGACATAAAACACAATGGGAAAATACTTCACACCCAGTGAGACAAATGCATATATTTTTAATGTTGAAAGAAAATATTTCTTAACCCAGAGTTCTATATTCAGTAAAAATATTACTCAGAATGAAACTCAAAAACATTCTCAGGTGATGGCAAACAAAGAGGATTCACTAACAACAAACCTACTGTGATAAATTGTAAAAGGAAGATTTTCAGTAAGACAAAAATCCTGACCTTCAGGAAAAAGGAGTTAAGATCTTTAAGTATTTTCCTCTTTCTTGGTTCTTTAAAACCAATTTAAGCAATAGCCATGGTAAAGATTTTAACTTTTTAAGTTATTTAAAATATTTTTGTGAATTATTAAATGTTCCCGGTGAAGTTCTCAATTTTTTTTTTTTACTTTTTAAAAAATTGTATAATACAGTTCCATAGGCTCTGGGTGTTTCCCTCTCCTCTCCCCAAAGCCCCTTCCTCCATTGATTTCCCCTATATTATTACAACAGTATAGTCCTTCATAAACAGTCTTCAGTCAGTCATACTGCCATTTAAGTGTATTCTGACATTGTAGCTATGAACAATGGCAGAGAGTCCAGCATCCTATTGTCAAGATATATTTAATAGTTTCATTGCAAGTCAATCATTGATTTGGAAGTAGAGATGCCTACTGCACTGTATCTTCACATCTGGACATGACAGTCTCAGAAGCTTTCAATTTTTTAGATAAGAAAATTACAACATAAATAGAAAAATGTAAATTTGCCCATTATGATAAGGATTCAACATTACAATAAAGTAGTAAAACACTGGATATGAATAAACTCAAGAACAACCAATTGTTGTTTATTTTAGCATTATATACTAAAAGTCCTAGCTTTGTCTTTTTTTAACCTCTATAGATCATGATATTGATGTAATATCTAAGGATTATCATAAGTTGCAAAGATTTTATCTTATAATCTTTCCTAAATGATTTTAAAATCTTCTTACATTTAGATCCGTGAGTCACTGTGAGGTTTTTTTTTTTTTTTTTGCCTAAAAATTAAAGTTTTCATTGCTTTAGCTATTGGCGTCCAATTGTGCCAGCAATGTTTGTGGAAAAAATTATGTTCTCAATGAATTCTTTCATACTGTTGCACACATTTATTTTGGCATGTTAATGTAGGCTTATTTCTGGCTTAGCTATTCTTTTCCATTAATATGTGTCTATACCTCTACTGTCTGAATTACTATTCTTGTATGTACATCCTAAAAAGGAGGAAAGCAGTTTCTCCAACTTTATTTTTCACCAACATCATTTGATTAAATGACTCTAAAATCAGTAATTTCTTATAGAAATCTTTAACGACTAACCTCTTATACTGATGTTGAGATTCCTCTTCACATTCTCAGTGATTTCTTTTACTACACTAATATTAGAAGGTACATAAACCAATTCCCAGTTTTTTGAATTTTTAATGAAGGCAGGCAAAGTACTGATGGGTTGTGAAGTGTAATTGTATGGTCCTTTAGTCTTTGCATCAGTAAGTGCACGGAATACCAGAAGCATTGCTGCAAATACCAATCCTGAGACGATTTCCAAAATCAATGTTGTCCAATGCCTCCTCTAAAAGAGGAACAAAGGGGTGGTGACAGTCAATAGAATACATTAGATGCAAATGGACAGTTCTCTTTTATTGAACTTTCATTTTACTCTATGTCAGCGCTGCCTGGTCTGTGTCGTTACCTCTGCTAGACATCACATTATTGAATCACTTAGTTTTACAGATTTGTAAGAACTGTCTACAGCTCTAGAGTAATTTTGCTAAAGCACACATGTGTGTGATCAGCTGCACACACACACACACACACACATACATACAGAAATGGAACAAATGGATAATTATGTCTACTCCATGGCTGCACTCACATACCTTTATGGTAAAATTTTTCCAGAGGAGTACCGCAAATTGGTTGAGCGTCAACAATTTCATTCTTCCACTGAATGGAGAAATTCTTCTCCTAAGATGGAGAAAAATCATTCTTTGAAATGCAAAGTTACTAATCATCTGAACATCAAGTAAATATTAGGGCTGTTTCTTTTTCTTACTCTTCTCCTTAACCAGTCTCAAACATTGATAGCAAAAAAGTTTATGTAATTAAAATAAAGAAAACTGTATAGGTCTTTTTCCTTCATTTAATACCCAGTGAAGTTCTACTATGTATAAATTTTGGGAAACAGGGAAACAGAAAAATCAGCATCGATAAGATGTGGTTCCATTTGTCCAGGTAAAGTTGGCACAAAGCCAAAGAGATTTGATTTTTTACACAACTTTCATTAAAATAGTTGATAGTATATACAATAAACATATCACCATCACGGCAAACCATAGCAGCCCAATCCCTTACTCAGCACAATTCCTTACCCAACACAACCCTTACTCAGCACTTCCTACCTTCTTCCGCCACCTGGTGACACCGAGTGACTGCGGGCCCGGCAAGTGGCCTCGGGTGTTTTCGGTTCTGCAAGGTGAGATGTGTATTCTGTACAACTGCATGCCAGTCCTGTTACAGGAAAGGACCACGTTATGGCGAAAAAAAAAGCAAATTTTTATTTTCTACTAAAATGATTTCTTTCCTTTTCCGGGGTTGCGCGCACTTTTCAAATTTTGCTAATTCAATGAGAGACTTCGGGGATGGCGGGTCCTTCACAGTCCTCATCCTCTCATCCTTTTTTGGGGGGAGCATGTCGGGCCACTCAGGGAACCTTCTGTTTATCTCGCTGTGTGACCAACCTCCCCCTTGGAGGTGGCCGCCCTGCCTCCAGGATTCCCATTTTATAAATGAGGAGGGTCGGCACCCGGAGCGCCTGCTCGTCTCCGGAGGGCGTCCTGGGGACCTGCAGGACCCCGGAGACCAGGGCGGCCACCGTAAGGCGCCTCAGGCAGGAGGAGGAAGAGCAGGGGGGACAGCCTGGGCACTCACCGCTCAGGCGTCGCAACCGCCACGACCGCCGCCGCTGAGGGGAGCCAGCCTGGAGCGCGCGAGGCCGCCTCTCAACGCTCCTCACAACCGCCCCACCGCGCAGGCGCCCCGCGGGCCTGGGCCCGGCGCGAGCAACTGGAGGGAGCCGTGTCGGGGCTGCGTGAGTGGGAAGGAGCCAGAGGTACCACCTTAATCTCCCCTCTACCTGCTGCTGCTTATCAGCCTCGGTGCTGACTTCCGAGTTTCAAGCTGTTTACTTTTTTTATGGCACATTTGCGTAAGCTCGATAAAAATCGCTTATTTTTGCAGCAGGATTTTTTTTCTTTTTCATTTCTTTTTCTTTTTTCCAGCAATGGTGGTTATACTGCCTAGGTTCTGCATGCATGAGATTTTGTATTTTTGGACAGGCTCAGATGCCTTTTAAGGCGCTGGGAATTCTCTAGGAAACTGTAATAGCCCTTGGGGAAATCGGTCCGATACCTTCTCCGTACATTTGTTTTAGGGGGCGTTCTGACCTTTTGGTTTAGTAGAGTGTCACTGTCTAGGAAACCCCGAGAAGATAAAGTGTCTTGCAGCTACTTGAGGTGAAACTTGAAGGGGAGTTGCTGGGTTGGCTTCCTAGCCCGAAGAGGCTGCTCCCTCCCTGTGCAAACAGCCCAGACAAAAACTTGCTCTCCCACACTCTTGCAATCAAACAAAAGAAAAACAAGCAAATAACCCTCCCACCCCCAGACCCTTCCGCATATAAAAACCCCTGCTTGGCACTAGCTTGCAAGCCCCTGTGTTCTCTTTGAGGCTGCTGGACAATTCCTTTGCTTTGCATAAATAAAGTGTGGCTCCTGATCCGTTGAGGTCTCTCTTTTCTGATTAGTTTTCCTGACAGGCCTGACTACCCCGAAGGATCTGCAGTCAATGTACCTGCCAGATCTGCTGTTTGTAAACTTACCAATGCCTTATTCACCAATGTGGTCTTCCACATAGCATTGCTTCTGCATAAGGAACTCAATTCAAAGCGGAAGATGTGCTTGTGGGCTTCACTGGGCTTAGAATGTTCACCACCACCCAAAAGCAACTAGTTTTATAGAATGGTCAACTAGAGAGAAATACTTTGAAGGACTGCAGATGAGTTTCTGTAGAAACTTCCACATGTTTCTGAAGCAGTCTCCTATGGCTATTTCTGCCACAGTCAGGACTCATTTGGTCCAGAAGTGGCTGGGTGGAAGTGGCAGTGAACTGACTCACAAGCAAATGTCTTTCTATCCTTGCAACTTTATGTTCTTCTAACCTTTAGCACTCAGCTACAGAATCAGAGACACTTTCACTAAGCGACATTTAATTGAACTGGACCTGGCCACCTGGCCACTTTGGACTCATTATGCCCTTCAATCAATAGGCAAAGAAGGGAGTTACTGTGCTCATTGGAGTGACTGATCCTGACTGCCAAGGGGAAACTGGACTACTACTCCAAAGTGAAACTAAAGAAGAAAATATCTGAATTATAGAAGATACCTTAGAACATCTTTTTGTATTAGAATGCCTTATGACTAAAGTCAATGGAAAAATACAATAATCCTATCCAGGAAGGACTGCTTTTTACTTACCTGGTAAAGACCCATAATTAAATGAGGTGTTAGCTGAGACAAAGGGAATACAGAATAGCTGATGAAAAACAATAGATATAAATACCACATACAAGCAATTCATAAGGCTTTTTAAATATGTAATTTTATAGTTGGCCACATACAATTAACAATCTGAAAATGGGGTTGGTGCAATGGTTTAACTGGCTGATCCTTCATTTCTAAGCACCGTAATCCCATATGGTCACTGGTACGTGTCCTGGCTGCTCCACTTCCCATCCAGCTCCCTGCTTGTGGCCTGGGAAAGCAGTCAAGGATGGCCCAAAGCCTTGGGACCCTGCATTCACCTGGAAGACCCAGAGGAAACTCCTGGCTCCTGGCTTAGGATTGGTTCAGCTCTGGCAGATGCAGCCACTTGTGGAGTGAAACAGAGAATGGAAGATCTCTCTCTCCTTCTCTCTGTAAATCTCCCTTTCTGGAGCTGAGCCAATCCAAAGTCAGAAGGCAGGATTTAGTCACTGAGTCATCACGTGGAGCCCTGAAAATAAATATTTAAAAAGAAATCTGAAAATGTTGAATAAGCCATCCCCAAATACAGCAACTTTATAATCTAATTCTATAAGAAACATCTTAATTGTTTCCTCATCCGCCCACAAATCCTGGATATGTGCTTAAATTTCTCATGTTGTTTATGGTTACTCTATATGATTAGACATGCATCAGAAAATCTCCACTTCCTACTATAATTCATTTCTCCTTTATTAGAAACTAGAGTAAGCAAGTGAAATGCTACTTTTAAACATTTTTTTTTTCTGTGTACTTCTAAATGTTCTTGGTACAAACATCCTCTTACAATTAAATTATAAGATTTATTTTGGGACTAGTGTGGCCACATTTCACTCATCTAAATCTGAAAAGAAAGGAACAAAGATTTTTGTTCGTGAAAATATTTATTAAATGAATATATTTATACCAAGCTATACAAACAAGAAAATGTCTCTCTATGTAGTCAGGTGTAGTTTAAGAAAGCTAAAAGTGTCACTGACTGCAACTGTATATCATGGCTTCTTTTTTGGAGCATAAGCATCTACGTCTTCTGGATTAGCAAAGGTGAGAAAGACTTGTTCCAGGGTGATCTGGCTGATAGAATAATCTTCTAAATCCAATTCCTTTTTGGCGTTCTCCAAAATGCCAAACATCTTTAGGAAGAACAAAAGGACAGTGAATTGGGATCTGATCACCTTCCTGGACCCTTATCGAGATTGAGTTTTTCCTTCACTTCTCCCAACTTCTGTCAAGTTGATGATGGAGGGCAAGAAGTATAGAAAGGGGAAGTGAGAAGGCAGAACTGGGTAAGTGGGAAGCCAAGAGGAGTTTTCCATCCTCATTCCCTTTTGGACCTGGAATCATGCTGCATTTTGCTTGAAAAGTAACCCAAAGGTTTTACTCCCCCCACAATACCAGGATCTCACTTCAAATTCCTGAATCCCAATAGTTTCTCATCATTAGTACTGTTTTAACCGATTATGTCATAAGGCATAGTTTCTACCATCACCTTTCCCCAGCTTCTGTCCTTGCTGGGAATGTAGTAGTTAAGGATCTTTTGATTATGGTGCTTCAAGATACTACCTAAGGACGGAAAACAAAACAGGTGAATAATCTTACAGACTCCATTTATAATTGTTGAAATATTGCTGCAAGCACTTAATTACATACAATGGAGGAGTGAACAGATGGGGTTAGTACAAAGTGGATATGATTTCCCAAACCCCCTACCTTTTTGACGTACATGACATAATTAATGCTTCTGGTTTATTCATGATGAGCTACATTGAGTATGCAGAGTTTATAGCAATTATGTCAACAAACATGTCAACTTACATAGTCAATGCAAAAAAATCCCAATTTTATAAATTTTATTGCTATAATACTTTATTTCTAAACATCAGGTTATAAAATATGAATTGGGAGAATTTTCTTTCTGGTTGTGTGTGTGTGAATACAGCATTTGAAAGAGGTGAGACTGGCACAAATTTGCATTATTATGCTAAAGAGTATGCACTCTTTCAATTATGTGAAAGAGTAAGTCACATAATATGAATCACTGATGGGATTAAAGATAAGAAGGTGGTTTTGTTTCTAATTTAAAGAAAAAAATGCATGGCTATAATTATGTATAGATTTTCTTAGTATTAATCATAATGCATGTACTGTGTTCTTGTTTATGCAAAGCTCTTTTTATTTGAAATAGGTGCATTTCAGAGCATAATTAAGTATTCCAAACAAGCACTAATGAAATCACCCCATCTAGGGCAAGCATTAGTAATCCACTCACTCACACATGTAATTTCCCAATCTCTGCATCCCCAAATCAACACCTACATCAACATGATAGGCATTTCATTTTTTGACTGATCTGTTCAAATTGGCATAACATTTAAATGTATTTATTCCGTACAACATATTGTTTAAAAGATCACTATTAACTTATTGTAAAGCAGTACTGAAGATCCAAGTTCTAAAGATGGTGAGAACAACAAATACAATACATCTCTAACAAAGTTAGCACAACCTTATTTACCTGGAAATGTGGTTTTGATAAAATTTTTCACATTTTCCAACGCATCATCACTGTTGATCTTGATCTTCACGATGTAAACATTGCCGAACTTGTTCTTGAGATGTTGAGGGCTGCCCAGGCACATGAACCTCCCCTTTACCATGATGCCTAGCCTGGTACACAGAGCATCACATTCTTCCATACTTGCAAAATAGGAGAAGAGAACAATATAAGACTACAAAGTTCTGTTTGGGAGGACATGGTATAGATCAATCGAGCTAGAACTTGGTGATTTTCCTTTCAATCAGGAGCTGTACGTTTAGTGATAAACAGCGTAAGTTTAGTGCTAATGTTTAGTGATAAACAGCATAAGTGAAACATTTCCATGAACTTCATTTTTGCTTCCTACTCTTGATTTAAAAAAAAAAAAAAACTCACAGAGGATTCTTGGCAGCTTTATTCATCATGATTAACACATGAATAACAATTCCTTGCATTCAAGCAAGTTCATTGGTGCAAATTCTTGGGCTCAAATATTTCCCTCTTATAGTCACTATAGCTCCTGCCAAACTCGGGTATGCCTCTCCAAGAGCTATACCTGTGTGAGGTGATGACAATAGCTTTTCCATGATCCCGTGTCTTGGTCACTGCATTCCAGAGCAGGCGTCGGGCTACTGGGTCCATGCCGGCTGATGGCTCATCCAGGAAGACGACTGAGGATCTTCCCATTATGGCGATAGCAGTACTCAGCCTGCGTTTGTTTCCTCCACTTCACAGCCAAAGACAAACAGAAAGCGGGAGAAGAGGAGGCTCTACAGATCAGTTATTTAAAAAGAAACAGCACAAATAACTTAAATGCTCAGAGTCTCAGCAAACAGGTTGTACATCCACAATGCCAGCAGATAGGAGGACGAAGAACATTTTTGTATATACACCCGTGTACATGCATGCTCCAAGTGTTTGCGCGAGTATACACACACACACACACACACATTTTAACTGAAAATATAGAAGAATAATTTTATTTGTCACATTTTGGCAACATTATCAGAGCTTACATTTTTTATGTTGTTATGACTTCTCAGATACATAAACCTAAAGGGCACACATTCCTCTTTATTTGGAGAAAAAGAACCATAGCAATGCAATATAAAAGGGTGCTCCCCTTTGAGATTCAGAGGCTAAAATTAAAATAGAAATAGATTTTTAAGTTTCATCTCAACAAAGGGAAAGATATTGAACCACATTTGTCTGTTTATTACTGAACTCTGAAAGAAGATTGCTATATGGTTTCATAATTAGTAAATTATGTGACAGAGGAGCTTAGGTAGAACTGTGTGCACTTATTTCAAACATCAAGAATGTCAGGAAACACCTTATCATTAACAACAACAACAAAAAGAGCAGCAAGCTCAATGACTCACCTAAAGGTACTGATAATCTTGTTAGCAAGAGGCTCCAGTTCCATTGAATTCAAATATTGGTTCACATACAGATGAATATGGGACTCAGAGACTCCCCAAACTCTGGCATACATTATCAGTATTTCTTCAGCAGTCATATATTCCAGCAAGGCATCAAATTGAGGACAATAGCCAATTCTTGACCTCACCTAATTCCAAGAATTGCCTTACATAAAGACCCAAGTCATCCATCACACTGAACATCTACAGATGGCATGGAAGAACCTGCAGCCAGGTCTCAACTGGATGAAAGACTTAAGCATATAAACTAAAGCTTTAAACTCTTAGAGGAAAAAAATAGGTAGAGACCTTCATGGCACTGGGTTTAATGATAAGTTTGTGAGTATGACTTTAAAGAACAGGCAACATAAAATTAGGTAAATTGGGCTTAATCAAGTTAAAGATCATTGTGTATCAAAGGATATTGTAAAAAGCAACCCACAAAATTGATAAAAATAATAAATCATGAGATATATGAAGGGACTAATATCTGAAATATATGAAGAAGTTCTTCAACTCAACTCAACTCAACAAAAACCCAAAGTGTGCAAAAGACTTCAACAGGCATTTTTCCAAAGAAGATACAAATGACGAATAAACATAGGAAAATGCCTGGCATCATTAACAATTAGGGAAATGTCAATTAATACTACATTGGGATATCATCACAGGTGTTCTAGGATACATACTATTAAAAAGGAAAGTAAAAATTATTGGTGATAAACGAAGAAATTGCAACTCTTGTGTACTGTTGACTGGAATGGGAAATGGTGTAGCTGATACAGAATACAGCGTGGAAGTTTCTCCAAAAAAATAATAGAATTACTACAGATTCTGCAATTACATACTCAAAATGATTGAAATCAGACTCAGATGTTTGCATGTCATTCTGACAGCAGTATTAGATGCCATAAAGGGTGAAAACAACCTAAATGTTCACTAACAGATGAATTAATATATTATTAATGTTCATACTAATATATATTGCTTAAATCTAAGCTAACTAAAATTCTTGAAGGCATTAACATAGATGGAATACACTAGACACAAGGATAAATATTTTAAAATTCTACTATATGAGGTACCTAATATATAGTTAAATTCATAGAGATGAATTAGAATAGTGGTTAGCAAAGCGGGAAGGTTTAGACTAGGGAGTTCCTATTTAATTGGTACAGGTTTTAGTTTGATGTAATGAAAAGGTTTAGGAGATAGTGGGAACAGATGCGTAACAATGTCAATGTACTTAATGCAAATAAATTGTATTAGGCATTGTAGAAATGCTTAAAATGGTAAATGTTATGTCAAGTATTTTACAACAATAAACATCAATCTAAACATTTTAAAAGGCCTGAATAAATGGAAGATAGAACTACTTGTCACCTGAAATATGAGAGATGTTTCAAAATGGCAAACTTGAAGAAACTTTCAACTATTTCTCACCTCAGATAACACTGATGGCATCTACAGTATCAATAACAAAACTTACATGAACTCCCATCTATTAACCCTAGACATTAGTGTTACCTACATTCTTGAGTCATTATGCTTCTCAAATATCATACTATAATAAATCTTACCTTTAGGATATTTTTGTTGATGCTAACACCATCAATCAACACATCCCCAGAGGTAGCACTTTCCTCTCCAGTCAAAATTTCGAAGGTGGTAGTTTTTCCAGCTCCGTTGAATCCAAGCAAGCCGAAGCACTCTCTCTTTTGGATTGCAACAGAGATGTTTCTCACAGCCAAGACGGATGTATAACTAAAGTATATCTAAAAAATTCATAAAAGATAATGAAGAATGTTTACAGGTCAAAATACCACTAGTATCTCAGTATCCTAAGGATCATCACTTCAGGCAGCTTCTTAAGAACACCTCTGCTCAATTGAAAGGATACAAATAGTTTGAAGGAAATAGGTATGCATAAGTATATACCTATTCAGAGATGGGTAGGTAGACCAGTAGGCACCAAAGTTATGTTCTTAAGTAGGAATGAAAACAGCATATGTTGGTCACTAAATGACATTACCTTTGTGAGTTCTTTAATAAGAACCATGGAATTCAGAAACCTTTCAGGATGCTCTAATATTGCAGTTCTCTCATTCTGTACATCCTCATCTTCAGATTTTCCAGATAGTTCATTGGTCACTATATTCTGTATTTTCAAGACAAGAATCATGGAGGTGGATACTCTTCAGGCAAATGCTCTAGACTGAGTGGCTTTGTAAGAGCTAAACTGAGGGATAATATCAGAGATACAAAAATAGAAGGTTTGAATAATTTCCAGGAGACTGTAATGTTAAGAGGGGCAGTTTGTAATCCGTGACAACATGGATACCTACATAAATTAACACTAGGAAACATTGTGTTACATCATGAACATTACGTTAAGTAAAGTAAGTCAAGCACAGAAAGAAAAATACCACAAGATCTTGCTTATGTGTGGAATCTATACAAGTCAAACTCACAGAAGTAGAGGATGGAATGAATTTTTAAAATTGCTGAAAGAGATTTTAAATGTTTTTACCACAAAAAAACTTGCCTTTTACAAGTAAATGGATGCAATTGGAAACCATTATACTTACTGAAATAAGCCAGGCCCCAAAGAGCAAACTTGCATGCTCTTTGATCCATGACAACTAACATACACAGCACCAAAAGACATAATCTTTGTTAATCAGATTAGCATACTGGGAACTAACTGTTGTTTCTAGCCTGCACCAATACTCCTAATAGCAGGATCTCCATTTTAATTTTACCTTATTTTGTTCTTTCTCCTCTGCTTGCTATGTCATGACTTATTTATATATCTGAAAGTTAGACCTGTTACTGTGAAGTGAAATGAATAGCTATTGTAATATTTTGGAAAAAATAAGGAATATGTATATATATATGTGTGTGTGTATATATGACAGAGAGGCATCTCTATGGTTCTAATTTGTATCATGAAAAATGTGAAATTACTCATTTTATATAAAAAAGCTTAACAAGTAAAAGGTAAGAAAGACCTTAAAATATCATAAGAACAAGAGGCAATATAATTGAGAATCAAGTTGATCTAATCATTACAAATGTAAACATATATCAAAATATGACATTGTATACCTATGAATATATATAATAATCATAAATCATAAACATGCAATAATCAGGATTTGGCTTTTCAGGTTTAATCTGCAATTCTCTTAGTGCTCTTCTTAAATTGTACTCACCTTCTTGAGTATCTTATAGATTCTAAAGAAAACTTGTTGATTGAGAAATGCTCTTACTCTCCAACAAGTAGTCTCGCAAAGTAAAAGCAGGAGAAGTAAAATTAAGCCTGTAATTCCCATAATAATAAAATACTTTCCAAGCATACCCTTTTCCAAAGAATAAATATTCTTTTCAGTGTCTGAAAAGACAGGGAGAGAAAGAGGGCAAGGAGACAAGGAGAACTTAATGTTATTGTACACTGATAATAGAGACTTTCATATAACCTTAAAACCCAGTGTCCCTTACTAACCACACACATTAATGTGCCCAACATCAGAATTAATAAAATGGCAATACATTAAGTAAAGTATCTAACTTAATCATATTTCCTAGTTTTAAAAATATTGTGTTCCATAATCCAATCGAGGATGCCACATTTAGTAGTTGTGTCTCTTTAGATTCATTTTGGCTGGTAATGTCTCATATTTTCCTTTTTTTTAAAAGTCACTGACATTTTTTGAGAACTGGTATTTTGTAGAATTTAAATTAGGAGTTCTTTAACTGTATTGTTCATTTTATTTTTCATGAATCAGCTGGGGTTATGGATTTTTGGAAGGAAGGCCATAAAAGTGCTGTTTTTGTCACATCAAAGAAAAAAAGGATATATACTAACCACATGAATTATCATTGTTGAGGTGATCTGCATCACTTAGTTTTTTTTCTCTGCTGTGAATTTCTTAATCCTCTTCCCCATTTTATCATGCAAATTATAAATTTCAATTATAGGTAAATATAATATCAGTTAAATAAATTATTCCTTTGACACTTACATCAAAATATACTGACAAATTTTTTGATACTTGGGTTTATAATATAATACTGTATTTTTTGCTCAACTGTGCCAGTTTAGGCACCTGTATTCTTTTTATGAATCATATGTTGTTCTTATAGTTCATACATAAAATATAATTGAATTTTATGGTTATATTTAATTGAATAGCCACATTTAATAAAAATCTAGTAATTAATAGAGTCATTAGATATCTGGGTAGACCATCTAACCTAGCTGTTTTTTCACTTCTCACACTTTAGAACTGTAGTAATACCAAATATTACTTCATACATATAAATGCTAAGTATAATATCATAATGGAATGAATCGCTCCCCAAAATTAAAAGTGTGAAAATAGTTGGCAAATACTTATGTATATCTTCCCATTTCTGTCATCCCGAGGTAGCTACTGTGATGAACTGTGTTCTGCATTCCCACTCAATTGACATATACAAGTGAATTATTTTATGCATATTTAAATAAACAACATTAAAATTTAAACTTTATAAAATAGTATCATACCCTATGTCACCTTTGGGAACTTGTTTTCTCTTAAAGAAAAATCTACTTTAAAAAAAAAACTATCTTTTTCTGAACTTTTTTTTCTAAAGATTTATTTATTTTACTTGAGTGAGTTACAGAGGATAGAGTTCCATCTGTTGGTTCATGTCCCAAATGGCAGTAAGAGCCAGAGCTGAGCCAGCACAAAGTCAGGAGATCTTTTGGGGGTGTTTCTCATGTGGGAATTGGTGCAAAATATCTTGGGCCATCCTCCACTGCTTTCCCAGGCCACAAGCTGGATTGGAGCTGGAGCAATTGGGACATGTACCCATGCTCACATATATATGATATTTGTCCTTCTGGGATTGGCTTGTTTCACTGAACATAATGGTGGTTAGTTGGGATCATTTTGTTGCAAATAAAGAATTTCTTTCTTTTTTAATGGCTGAGTAGTATACCATGAAGTAGATGTATTACAGTTTATTTTTCCATTCCTCTTTTGACGGGCATCTGGGTTGTTTCCATGTTTTCAATACTTCAGATTGTACTGCTACAAATATAGGGTTGTAGGTCCCTTTTCTCCTATGCAGATTTCATTTTCTTTGGATATATCCCCAAAATTGGGATGGCTGGTTCATTAGGTAGATTAATTTTTAGTTGTCATAGCACTAGTGCTCCATACTTTCATTTATGCAAGATAAAGATACTACACAGATCAACAAAGATAATACACAGAATCAACAAAACACTCAAGAAATTGACAAAATCAATCAAGAAAGAATAGATGATAAGCAATATTAGGAATATCATGAATGAAAACTGGGATGTAACTATAAATCTTACAGAGGTTAAAATATCAGATCATAAACAAATTTACTCCAGTAGATCTGACATTTATATGAAATAAAACAAAATGAGTACTAATTCCTTCCTCAAATTATTAGTATATACTGAAATAATTTTACATTTATAAGAAACAATCAACAATTAAAAACTTTCCTAAATGAATATTTCCATGTGGGAAATCCAGGTGAACCCCCTGGCTTTGGTTTTGCCCAGTTCTGATCTTTGCAACCATGTGGGGAATAAATCAGCAGACGGAAGATCCTTTTTCTCTTTCTCTCTTTCTGTAACTCTGACGTCAAATAAATATATAAATCTTTAAATATTTTATGTAAATCCCAATAAAAATTTAGGCTGTAGTGTGTCTGTGTGTAGCATGGATTCTCAAATGTACCCCAAATTATCAAGTATTAAGATGCAGCCAAGTTCCAATTTCAAAACTTACTATAAAACTACATCATTCAAGATGGAGGTGGTAATGCAGGAAGGACAAATGTTTTCATTAATGTAATAACTGAGAGTCTAGTAATCAATTCAGATTTCTATGACCAACTAATTTTGGCAAGAGTGCCAAGTCAATTCAGTGACAGAAAGTCTAACGAATGGTGCTCAAACAACTGGATAGCCACTGTGAAATAATCAAACTTGAATCCTGTATTATACCATATACAAACATCGAAAGATGCTGTAACAGCTAAAATTATAAGCAAACCAAAACAAGAACTAAAAAAAGGGAGAGAGAGAGAGAGAGAAAGAAAACAAGGACTAGGCTTCAACAAAAGTGAAAACAATGACACTCAACATCACCAGAGGAGTAATATAAATCAAAACCACGAGATGCAGAATCTACCTGGAGGATTATACTAAAAACAAAACACACACACACACACACACACACACACACACACACACACACACACAGGAAAACAGCAAGGGTTGGGAAGGATTTGGAGAAATTGGTACTCTCAAACATTGCTGCATAAAAATAGCCCCAGGCCCACCACAATGGCTCGGCAGCTAAATCCTTGCCTTGTACTTGCCAGGATCCCATATGGTTGCTGATTTGTCTTGGCTGCTCTACTTCCCATCCAACTCCCTGTTTGTGGCCTAGGGAAAATAGGAGAGGATGGCTCAATGCACCCACATGGGAGAACCGGAAGAAGCTCCAGGCTCCTGGCTTTGCATTGGCCCAGCTCCGACTGCTGTGGCCACTTGGGATGTGAGCCAGCGGACAGATCTTTCTCTTTGTTTCTCCTTCTGTCTGTAAAACTGCCTTTCCAATAAATAAATAAATAAATAAATAAATAAATAAATAAATAAATAAATAAATAAAATAACCTCAGCTCCCCTGGAGGCTCAATCATATCCTAACTCCTCACATCACTATATTAATATTTCTTTCATTTTTTCTCCACTTCAACATATCCCCTAAATTTTACTGTCTATACAGTTTATACTTTTCTCACTATTACCTCTTAAAATCATTGACTATTACACAGGTAGGATCAGGCTTACTAATCATTCCTTTCCTTCTCACTTTACACTATCACAACAAAGATTTCCAGATTAACTAATGAAAGATGAAGTTTTATCACACAGATGCTAAAGCTAAAAGTGCATGTTTGCCCTTTCCTGTTTCTTACGCCGTGTTCTTCCTGTTCTTCTCATTTCTCTTCATTGTGCTGCTCTTTATCATCCACATCACTACTTGCTACCTTGAACTGAACATGTTTCCTAAAACTCTCTACTTTGGAAGAAAGGCAGTTCTTTTGGATGTTTCCTGGTCTGCCCTTGAAAGCGATTTCTGTGAGGCTCAGACATACTTACTTTCTTTACTACAATCAAGTATGGTAGAAGGAGTCTTTTGAGAGAGGCACAGTATCTTCAATCTGTAGATTCTGGTATATTCTCCTATGCACTTGGCAAGGTTGTAACTGGGAAATAAATGGAATGACTCGCGTAGCAGCTTTTTGGTGTTGTTTGACAATCTTCCCACTTTAAAAATGATGACAAAATCAGGTTACTTTACAAGAAATGAACTACCTCTAGAACAACAAGCCCTCCCTAACAAACAAGTCCAACTCTAGAAATTAAAAACCAGATGATTATTTTTGAAGGATGTTGATTATTTCCCCCAACAAATTTGTTACAGTTCATAGCTGGTCACACAGCTTGTGTTGATAAATGTAAAATTCTCAAGCATTTTTGGTGAAGTCTAGGTCTTTCATTTGCTTGTGAAAATGATTTTTAACTATTAGTTATTTGAATTCGTGTGTTATATTTCAAATTTTTAGATTTTCTTAAGTAATACTTAGTAAATTGCCTTTTTAAAAGAAATACAGCTACAATTTATTCAAAGTATACACAGTTGTTGGCCTATATTTATCATATCATCCTATGTTTTAATAGTATTTAAACCTTGTGTGTATCTGTAAATACATGTATAATTGCATATACTTTATTTACATTTTTGTTCAGATGTCTATCTCCTTTTTATTGCTAATATTTTACTTATTAGTTTTCCTTTTTCTTTTGATGGACCAGCCATTTTATCAATTTGATGAGTCCTTTCATCTAACTATTATGACCTTATTGAAAATTATTTATTAAGATTTTACTTAGTTAATATTTGCTTTCATTTGTTCATTTGTTCTACTTTGCTTTGTTATTTTTCTGACTTTAGCCATTCTAATGTTAGCAGTGAAGGCTATAAAATTTCCTAAAAATAATTATTTAGCTGAAGAGGTTTTATGTTACTCTTCAGTTGTATCTATTTTCTAATTTCTGTTACGATTTCCTCTTTTGTCCTTTAATGATATGAAAGTACTTTTAAGTTAATTGTGTGTTCTTTTCTCACATATCACTTACTGATTTTTAAACTAATTGAACAATGGTGACAGTATCTCTATATATTATTCTCATGGTCAGTTTTTGAAAGGCTCAATGCATGTTTGAGGCTTTGTGTTCTATATTTGGTTATTAACTGTGAGTTTGTTTCTAGCATTTACTCATTTACCTACTGCTTTAACCATCAATTACAAGAAGATGGGTTAAAATCTCCTGTGATGCTTATTTTACCTCTTATTTCAGACAATTCTAGAAATTCTGACTTTATACTTATAAGTAAATAAGCTTGTGCAATTCTTACAACTCCTTGTTTATGTGAATTTGCTATCTTGTGAACATGTTTATCTAATGCCCTCCACTCTGGGATTAAAAATAGCCACGTCAGTTTTACTTGTGATATGTCCTTTACTATTCTCGAATTTGCTGCATCTTCATTTTTTTAAATAGTACTTCCTTTAAACACTATGAAATGAAAATCTAAAGTTGAGGTGAATCTTTTAGAATGGCAAATCTGTCACTTATCTAAAAAACATGTTTTGTTGCCACTCATTACTGACACATTTGAGTTATTATCACATCACTTATTCATTTTTAAATTTCATCTTTTTCCCTTTTGCATCTTTTGAATATAATTTAGTTTTAAATTCCACTTCTTTTCTTTTGCTTATCTATTGCATTTTTCCAAAATGCAGTGATACTTGAAAAATATTCAGTGGTTATGCTGGACATTTAAACATGCAGATTTCAGTTTTTTCTCTGGCTGCCTAGAGTGTATTTTCTTTATCCTTCATGTTCTAGTTTCATGGTAACTTATCTTGGCAAGGATTAAAACAGAAAAATTCAGTGAACATCCTGAAACTGGGGATTTCTGTCTGAACAATGCTGAAAATGCTCAGCCACTTTCTTTTTTAAAGCACTATTTTCTTTTTCTTTTTCCTTTTCTTTTTCTTCTATTTAAAATTTTTCTTTAATTTTTTTCTTTTATTATTATTTCTTTGTGGGCATATATTTGACTTTCTCACTTCTTCCTGCTAAAATTTCCTAACTCAGGTGCAAAACAATCCTTAAGTCATATGTTGGAACTCTAGGAGGCAGTGGAGACAGAGAAGATGTATCCTGTCAGAGGACCAGGTACACAGGCTCAGTCCTGGCGTTTTAATATGAGGATCCTGGAGTTGACATGACACCTACCACACAAAGTTCACTGACTTACATCAAGTATAGATTTCCACCCCTACACATACAAGTTCTTAGGTATCTGTAAGTCTATTCCTGCTTACTTATTGGCTGCTCTCTTCTTGAGGAAGTTTTGTTCAGCCTTTACACTTACTGTAATCTACCGTGCTGTCTATGAGAACACAAAGAGTGCCTGAAAAGTAGTTGAGCAGGATTAGTTTGATGTAGGCAGAAGCTGCTCCAGTAAACAGGAAGCTCAACACATAGATGGAGGGGATGGCAGACCAGCCAAACAATATGAAGATCAGCATTGTTTCCAGAATGTGGTATTCCGTGATGTAAATATTAAGTCTGTAGTATCTGAATGCAATCTGAAACACAGAGCGCAGAGAGTGGGGCAAGATAACAAGGTGAAGGGCAAGTACAAACAGAAAAACACATCAGAATACTCAGAAAAAGAGACAGTAAATTCCATTTTACATAGTACAAAGGTACTCATTAAATGACATAACCTGCCACTTAAACACACCTTTGAGATGCACCAAGTCAGTTCCACAACTCCAGAGGACATGCTGGTGAGCAAAACCCACCACACTTGATTATCTTGTCTTCTGTATGGAACAGTTTTTTTTTTTAAAGGTTGGATTAGATGAAGATCCACGGCAATAGGCTTATTTTAATTTAATTGCCTCTTTGATGGCCCTATCTTCAAATATAGTTATGCTGTGGCTTACAAGGATTAGGACTTCAACATATCATTGTTGTGGGGATAGAGTTCAATCTGCAACAAGTATCAATAGGGATTGTGAAGATTTCAATACACATGCTTCCTGGTTAAGCTATATACATATTTCCATGGGTACCTGATGGGAAGTGGAAAAACTGGGTCACAGGCTATGCATACATTAATTTCAAAAGATAATGCTAATCTGTTTCCAGAAGCTACTATTGTTCCACATCACTGTCATTATTTTGAAATGCATTTTTATTAAAATTGTTGACTACTATATAATGGTATATCACTATGGTTTACATTTTCACAATCTTTTTTTTTTTTTAATATTTCTTTGGAAACACAGATTTACAGAGAGAAGTAGAGATAGAAAGAATTTCCATCCGCTGGTTCACTCCCCAAGTGGCCACAAGAGGCAGAGCTGAGTTGATCCAAAGTGGGTCTCCCACGTGGGTGCAGGGTCCCAAGGTTTTGGGCCATCCTCTATTGCTTTCCCAAACCACAAGCTCAGTGCATTGCACTGGTCCCACAGGCAAAATAATAATATAGGTCCAGGTGGTCCTCAGACCAAACAGCAGGCAGGTTTTGACAAGATCAGCACCACCAACAGCCCACTTATTTACTAGGCACTGCTCCAACCGGAAGTAGGAGAAAGGTAATACAGGCACGGTGCAGCCACAGCACGGGATCACAGGAGGTGCAGGAACTGGAGCTGCAGACACTGTGGTGGAACCTAACACAAGAATCCAGACCTGAAACTTGCTGGGGGGAGGGGCACAAAAGACTACAAAGAAAGAACCATGCACCAACCAAAATAAGTAAAGTTGAATTATAGACCTTTGGGTGACACAGTATAGGAACCTAAGGAGAAGAATATGCTAACCAGAAGTACAATGACCAAGAGCAAAATGACAGAGGTGCAATGAATATTATTGATGCCTCTCCTGCAAAGGAGAAAAACCCTTTCCCAACCTCAGAGTTAACTGAGGAAGACATGGAGAAAATAGGGGATAAAAAACTTCAAAAACTTGCTATAAAGCTTCTTAGCAACAAGAAGTACATATAGGAATTTAAGGAATTTGTTACCTAGGAAATAGCAACACTGAAACAAAACCAAGCTGAATTGTTAGAAATTAAGGACACAATGGAGCAAATTAAAATTCAGTGGAAAGCTTCAACAATAGAATGATTGAGGCACAAGAAACTCAGAATTGGAAGATATTTCTTTCCACAATGGGGAAACAATCAAAAAGCTTAAAGTGTAGTTGGGTCAAGCCAGAAAATGTACTCAAGAATTAAAAGACACTATTAAAAGGCCAAATAGAAGAGTTATACGAGTTCCAGAGGTGCAGAAAGACAAGCTGGGTTTAAAGATGTATTCTATGAAATAATAAATGAAAACTTTCCTAATATAGAGAAATAATTGGGAAACAATATATAGGAGGGGCACAGAATTTCCACTGGGATTGACCAATAGCGATCTTCACCACCAACAGATGATAACCAAGCTCTCTTCAATTGAACATAAGAAAAAACTCCTCAAATGTGCATGTGAGAAAATCAATTAACATTTAGAGGAGCCCCAATCAGACTCACAGTTGACCTCTCAGAGGAAACTACAGACCAGAAGAGAACAGAATGACATATCTCAGATTCTTCCACAGTAAAGACAATTTCAAAGAATTTCCCTCTTCCAGGCTTGCCATACAAATGTTACTTAAAGATGTTCTCTTGACAGAGAAAAGGACTAGCACCTACCAAAACCAAAAGAAAATGTAGAGAATATCCCAGTAAAATGACAGCAGAAGGCTAAATCAGTGGACAACCCAGAAATGACAGGACCAAATTACCACATATCCATCTTAACCCTGAAAAAAAATGGCTTAAACTCATCAATGAAATGTCATAGATTAGTGGACTGGATAAAAAAAAAAATCTATCCAGTGCCTACAGGAGACACATACCAACAAAGATCAATGGAAATTATACATCATGGATTTTGATGTTTTTGTTTTTAGTTTCATTTCTTCAAAACAGTTTTTTTTGATCACATTAAATTTTTCACTGACTCATAGGTCATACAGTAGCATCATTTTCTCCATGAAGGTTTTTTATGTTCTTTTTAATTTCTTCAGAGACACATCAGTCATTCAGTAGATGATATTTAACTTCATGGCATGGTAAATTTCTATTTTTCTTCTTGTTGTTGATTTTGTTTTGTGGATTTTCAAATAAGGGAATGTATTGTTAACTGTGTAATAGAGACTATTATATCCAGATGTGAGGATGCAATGCAGTATGCATCTCTATTTCCAGATCAAAGATGGACTCCCAATGAAACTGTTAAATATTCTTGACAATAGAATGCTGGACACACTGCCATTGTGCATTTCCACAATGTGAGGACACACTTAAACAGCAGAATCATGGACTAATAACTGCTTATGAAGGACTATACTATTGCAATAATACAGAGGAAATCATTGTGGTGGGGAGATTTGTGGAGGGGGCAAGGGAAATCCCAGAGCCTATGGAACTGTATCATAAAATAAATAAAAATGAGAAAAAATAAAGCTTTAAAAACAAAGCTCTGGCTAAAATTTCCAGGACTATTATGTGAAGGAGCATGAGAGTAAACACCCTTATCTGGTTCCAGATCTTAGAGAAAATGTTCATACCATTCTTTCTAGTCAGTGTGATGGTTGTTGAGAGCTTTTCTACAAAATCTATTGTACTGAGACATGCTTCTGCAGCATCTGATTTCTTCAGTTCTTTTTCTTTTGAAATTATAAATGGATGTTAAATATCGGGGTGCTTTTTCTAGATTTACTGAGATGACAAAATGCTTATCCTTCATTTTGTTAGTATTGTTTGTTGATTTACATATATTGAACTATTCTCCATCCCTAAGAGAAATATCCTTTGATCATGATAAGTGTTTTTTTTGATGTGTTGCTGGATTCATGTTATTAGTATTTTTGTGGAGAGTTTTTACATCTATGTTTGTCAAACATTTCTCTAAAGTTTCTGTCCTTGTTTGTGTGTCTGTTTTTGTCTAGCTTTTGAATTCAAGGTAATATTGGCTTCTAGAATGAGTTTGGAAGGGTTCTCATCCTTTTAATTTATTACTATTATTATTATTTGCAATTGACTGAGAAAAAGTGTTTTATTTCTCCCTGAAAGTTTGCTAGAATTCAGCAGTGAAGCCATCTGCTTCTGTGTATTTTTATGTTGGAAAATTTGGCTCCTTCAATTTTAGCAACTATTACTGGTCTAATCAAGTTTTCTATGTCTTCATGGTGCAGTCATGTTAAGGTACATGCATTCAGAAAGTTGTCTATTTATTACAGGGTTTCTGAATTATTGGTATGTAGTTGTTCATAACAGTCCCTAACGGTTTCTTATATTTTTAATGACTTAAAATGCATTATGTTCCTCCACCTTGTTGCATGGTGGGAGGGTTTGGGGAGGGGTGGGGAGAATCCAAGTACCTACGAAACTGTGTCACATAATACAATGTAATTAATGAATTAAAAATAATAAATAAAAAAAATAAAAAACAAAAAATGCATTGCGTTTCATCTATTTAAATATTTCATGTAGTTTAGCCAAACGTTTGTCAGTTTTTGTTTACTCTTTCAGAAAAAACCTTCAGTTCATTGACCTTTTCTACTGATTTTAAAGTTTTGATTTACATCTGCTGCAACCTTCACTGTGTTTTTTCTCCTACTAACTTCGAGTTTGGTCTTTTTCTGTGACTTTGAGATACACTGTCACGTTGTTTAACTTAACATTTTTCCATTTTTATATAAATACTTATTGCCATAAACAAGGGTACTGCTTTTGCTATGTCCCAAAGAGTTTGGTGTGTTGTACTGTCTTTTACACTGTTACAATGTGTTTTCATTTGTTCATTTACATTTTCCTTTCTTCAGTTCTTACCTATGATTCAGTTGGGAGGATGTTGTTCAGTTCTCAGGCTTTTGTATAATTCCTAGAGTTCTTGTGCTGTTGATTTCTAGCTTTATTACATTGTGTTCAGATAAGACACATGCTTTTAGATTTTTAAAACTTGCTAAATCTTTTGGGATAATATGTGCTCTATCCTATAGAAAGTGTATTCTGGAGCTGTGGGATGGGCTGTCTCTAAATGTGATATATCCAATTGGCCTATATTACAATTCACTGTTTCTTTGTTGGTTTTTCACCTGAGTCATCTGTTGTTGGAAGCCCCTCAATATTTGCCAGAACTTGCTAGTCTTTACAGCTAATGTCTGTTTCATTAAATTGAGCTCATTGTTATTAGATGCACATGCACATACAATTGTCATGCTTTCTTTCTGAAGTTTCCTAAGTTTAAGACTGGATACTATGAAGTTGCTTATAGTAAATTTAGGGCAAACACTCTAAGACACTGATGTTAGGAATAATTTCTTGGATATAGTCCTATTGCTGCCCAGGCCACAATGTTAGATCACAACACCAGTTTTCGACCCTTCAATACCTGCACAGCATTTGGTAGAGCTAAGGCCCATGTTGCTATGGGCTGTCTGCTGCTGAGGTGGGCTTGCAGCTTGGAGCCACTACAACCTAACACAGATAATGCCAGCCAGGATATAAATCCAGTTGACTGGCACAACAGGTCTCCATATGAGGGACTCCATCCACAGGCACTTACCTGGGGACAGCGACCACTAGCATCTACCCAGTGATAATTTCACCAGATCCAAGATACATGCCTGTGTCTACTTTGGTATTCTAATCTTTGCTGTCTTCGTAGTAGGGTTGGGGAAGCAGAGATAAAGGAAGATATTTGGCTTCTCAGGCTGACACTAATAATGTTGCATTTGAGTTTCCACAGCTATAGGGCCCTTCTTTGTCTCATGGAAACACGCCAAGTCTATGAGAATTTGGGGTCATGCAAGCTGAGATTTATGTCCATTAAACTATGGTGTAAGTCTGTGCCTGGTGCAGAGCATATACAGAGGCTGCACCAGTGAAAAGATGCTGAGGCTTTTGGCTTTACGTGATGCTGCATCTCACCACAGCAGGCCTTGATGCAATACTAACTCCTAAGCTCACCTTCTCACTACTTTTTGGAGGCAGGTGCTTAAACCTGCTAACTTTTGGGAGGTTGGGGAGATGGCATCAGACTGCTGTCATGAGCCTGAAATTCCATCTGAGTCATCCACTTGAGTGGCAGGGACCCAAGTACTTAAGCTCTCATCTACTGCTTCCCAGGGTAGTCATTAGCGGAAAGCTGGATCAGAAATAGCAGAGGTGTTATTCAAGCCGGGCACTATGATAGTATGGGAAGCAGGTGTCCCAAATTGCCATTTAACCACTATGTCAAACAGTTGCCCCCAACTTTTTTTTGATAGCCATTCTAACAGATATGATATCCCATAGTTTTGATTCACAATTACATTCTGATTAGAAAAACAGAATATTTTATATACTTGTGAGCCATCTTCACATTTTCTTTGGAGAAATGTCTATATAGTTTTTG
Source organism: Ochotona princeps (assembly GCF_030435755.1). NCBI lineage: Eukaryota > Metazoa > Chordata > Mammalia > Lagomorpha > Ochotonidae > Ochotona > Ochotona princeps. Next base: position 19,929,159 of record NC_080855.1, on the reverse strand, counting down.
TTAATATTGTTGGATAGTGTTCTGGGAGCAGGGTGGCCTGCACTCAAATGTTTTATTTTTGCTGTAATTTTTCAATTGTTGGTATTATATGGATATGACTTTCATGTGAATAAGGACAATCAACCGCATTTACCTCTCCAGAGTATGACGTATACTTACTCTCATAGAGTCTAGGAATGCAAATCGTGGAAAACAGCTTAACCTTACAATAGTGATTGTGCACACAGTGCTCCAACAGGAGCTTGAGATGGGACTTAGATGTAAGTCAAACTAATGCTGAGTCCCAAGATAGTGTCCAATTTATAGAATTATACGTGTGTATATAAACATATATGATACATTGAAGAGATTCAGAGTGAAGCCACAGAAGATGCCAGTGGTGTAAGAGAGACAGAAGGATCACCAGACAACAAAACTGGTTACATGAGACATGGATAACAGTTTTTCTATCTGTAGAGCAGTTGTGATAGCTAGCATAAGTTGATAATAAATGGGACACTGGTCCATGAATAATCTGTGGTGTTGCCAAAAAAAAAAAAAAACAATTCCACTATTGAAGGATATGGGAGAAAAAGTTTCTACAGTGAGATTTAGAATGTGTTTCAAAAGGTCATGAGAAAGTATGTTACTGGCAGAGCTAGATTTGCAAAAAACACTTGGAATTTGTTTCATGATACAGAGAGAAAGTAAAGTTGAGAAACTTTACCTAACACTTACCAGCAGTAATAAGATAGAAATGAGGAAGATGATGAAATCATACAATAAGGCAGAAATCCAGTACACTAAGACAGAGGTTCCACTCAAAAATTGGATCTGCTTTGCCTTGGAGATTCTCTCAGTCACTGTTAGGAGACAAAATCCACTGATCATAATAGCTATGCCAAGTTGCATATTTGAGGCCACCACATTTCCATTTTCTAATCTACAGAATAAGGAACAAAAGAAGATACATAAAAAATCAAAAAGATAGGAAATACACACTACTATAAATAGCTATTATTGGCATGTATCACATAGGCTGGAAAAATTATTTAAAGTGTGAAACTTAGTTCTAACGAAAAGGATAGCATACCGTCGCTTTTCCTTATTTATAATGCTACGGCGTGGCTGAGGCTTATTGGAGATTGTTAATGAAGCATTCTTGCCAAAAAGTGACATGAATAGAACGTTGTCTAACACTGCTAAGGCCAGAGAGGGTGAATGGTATGCTTCATTGTTGAACAGAGCAGTGAATATTGTCTGACTTTCTTTAATGTCAATGGAAAATGCAATAATGCATACACGTTTATCTTTATTTTCCATCAAGTAATTCAGTAGGTTACCTAGGATGAGAAAACAATATTGGTTAATGTATCCATAATTCAGGTCAATTTCCCATAATGATTGCTTAAGATAATTGTTATTCCACTCGAGTACATTATTCCATCATTAAATCTGAAACTCTGTTTAAAATCTATAATATAAACTATAACTTCAATGAGAAAACACAACATGAATCTCTCAATTTGCTTAGCTGTGTTATACTTAGGTATAAGTAGTTCCACTTACAGCAATGATTGCTTATATAGTACAGCTGATAATACTTTATACAAAACAAGAAAAGATATATAAATGTATGTATATGTATACATAAAGATTTTATTTTCTTGGAAATTCAGATTTACAGAGAGAAAGAGAGACAGAGAGAAAGATATTCCATCCACTGATTCACTCCCCAAGTAGCCGCAATGGCTGGAGCTGAACCAATCCAAAGCCAGGAACAGGAGCTTCTTTGGGGTCTCCCACGTGAGTACAGGGTCCCAAGGCTTTGAGCCATCCTCTCCTCCTTTCCAAGGTCACAAGCAGAGAGCTGGAAATGGAGCAGCCAGGATATGGATTGATGCTAATATGGGATCCTGGCACATGCAAAGTGTGGACTAACTACTAGGCTACCACACCAGGCCTGATCACATATACTTTTTTTTTTTTAAAAGATTTATTTATTTTTATTGGAAAGGCAGATATACAGAGAGGAGGAGAGACAGAAAGATCTTCCTTCCGATGATTCATTCCCCAAGTGACCCCAATGGCTGGTACTTGCCAATTCAAAGCCAGGAGCCAGGAGCTCCTCCAGGTCTCCCACGCGGGTGCAGGGTCCCAAGACTTTGGGCTATCCTCGACTACTTTCCCAGGCCACAAGCAAGGAGCTGGATGGGGAGTAGGGCCACTGAGATTAGAACCGGCGCCCATATGGAATCATGGCGCATGCCAGGCGAGGACTTTAATCATTACGCTATCGCGCTGGGCCCGATCACATATACTTTTCTTTTTTTATATTAATTACATTGCATTATGTGACACAGTTTCACAGGCTCTGGGATTCCCCCAACCCCTCCCCATACCCTCCCACCATGGTGGATTTCTCCACCTTGTTGCTCTATTACATTTCAAATTCAGTCAAGATACTTTCATCGCAAGCATCTACCAAGCATAGAGTCCAGCATCTTATTGTCCAGATAAATTCAATGGTTTCTTGGGGAGACCATCTCTGGCCTGAAGGCAGGGCTGGCAGAATATTATCCCGATTAATTTAAAGCCACAACATAACACCAACAACAATTTACAACGTTGTGGAATTATTTGACATGGTATTGAGTAACCAATATGTTAAAAAAATGCAAGTTCTTACCACATACTGTGACTACTTCATTGACATTTCAATTTTAGTTTATATACCATCAGCTTCTATACACCTTAAAATGGCTATAGGGTACTATTCAGTTGTCTCGTGTCTATTTTCATTTTAGTATTTAGCAGTTTATAGTGTTGAAGCATAATTTTACTGAACCTGGCAAATTTTAGGATAGTCTAAACTGGCTTATAACTCTAATAAGGCTTATGTCAACAGTTGAAGTGCAGAACAGTTTTAGGAGGGATGTGCAGAGAAATCCTCAGTACTTTTAAAGAACTTCTTTGAGGGTAGTGGAGATCTAGAAAAACAATCTACATCAAGTGACTAAAACCCTGGGAAGAGTAAAACGCGTTAAAGGAAGTTCAACATTTTACAATTCCTTTTCCTTTATTTATTTAATGATAGGTTTGTCTTCATAAAATTTAGAGTTCTCCAAAATGGCTCTCTAAGCAGTGGAATGTTCTAACAGTAAGCAAGATATAAAAGAGGCATTCAAAAAGTTTATGAAAAAAAATGAGTACTGCAAAAAAATGTGCATGGTTTAAAAATTATTTACATCAAAATAAATTGATCTTTTGATTACATATCTCCACAAACTTGTTGAAGTACCCACATAGACTATAATAATTTCAACTAAGCCTCAAATCAACTTCAATTCCTGATTGGATTTATTGCTTACCTGTAAAATCAATATTGATGGCTAGCAGTAGAAAAAGACAAAAACAAAAAAAACAGACTTAGTACACAAATATTATAGTTAAGATTCTTCTTTAAAAGTAAGAAAAAAGAGTACTTAAGAACACTGTTTCACTTTTATTTTCTTTTACTGGATCTTACCTTTGACTTCTTTAAGTTCCTGGTTTTCAGACGTTAGCTTACTGTCAAGAAGTTTTAAGAAATCTGTAGTGAAATTTGAATTTCCAGAAATGGAAAAAGGCACAGTGGTCCGACCATAGTCACCCAGATTCATTTCTCTGGCATTCTCATCAGCACTTGAAGGCTTACCAATCTCAAACATAAAGGCAAAGGAAGCTACAAGTCCCAGTGTCTGTAACAACACTAGTTTCCAGTTGCGCCGACTGAACATCATTCTCTTTAAGAACATGGCACGAAACTGTTGGCAATAAAGCTGACACTAAACACAGAAAAAAGAAGAAACAAAAGATTATGATAGTACACACCTAAACCAATACTCCATGATGAAATAAATTAACATGAATGCACTGAAATGTTATGATATGAAGATATATAGTATAATCATACAAACTTCACCTACATAACATGGACTGGAACCTGAAGCAAAGTATTATAGGACACACTAGCATGATCTACTTTTGTGGTATAAGGCAGGTGAGAACAAATTATGGCCTGTTATTGTACATAAAGTTGTATTGAGACATAGCCATGGCCACTGATTGCTGGCTTTTGATATAGTACTTGAATCTCAACAGCAGGATTTTCCTTAGATCCTGATAACCACATTAACAATGTACTTTACTGGAGGAATAAACAGTGCAGAATGAAAGAGATGTGCTAACTCAGAGACTTCCCATGTGAGAATCACAGTGCTTAGGGGATGGTCTGATAGGCAGTAACAGCTTCCACTGCAGAAACTTAAAAACATACTGTTGAATATTTTAAGAATCAGGCTCACTAATCCCTTATTCTATCTTCAGTGGAGCAACAAATGTCTGAGTTATCAATTTGGAAAGAATATAAAAAAGAACAGAGGAATGACTGATGTTGTCTTTTTCTTCCAAGGTATGTCTTTTCTCCATACCCAGAACATACCTTACACATTACCCAGAACCTCTCTTCTGTAACAGTGTATCAGTTAGGTGTGGCACAAGAGACTCCGCATTTCTTGTTGGGGCCTCGGTGACTGAAAACTTCAAATGCCCTGCACTTAATCATTAAAACGAAATGCAGGGCCTGGCGTGGTGGCCTAGCAACTAAAGTCCTCGCCTTGAAAGCGCTGGGATCCCATATGGTCGCCGGTTCTAATTCCGGCAGCTCCACTTCCCATTCAGTTCCCTGCTTGTGGCCTGGGAAAGCAGTTGAGGACGGCCCAATGCATTGGGACCCTGCACCCGTGTGGAGACCTGGAGGAGGTTCCTGGCTCTTGGCTTCAGATCGGCACAGCACTGGCTGTTGGGGTCACTTGGGCAGTGAATCATTGGACAGAAGATCTTTCTCTCACTGTACATCTTTGTAATGAAAATAAAATAAATCTTAAGAAAAACAAAAACAAAAACGAAATGCACTTTACTCAAACCAGAAGTATACCAGATTTCTCAGTCAGAGTGCTTACCCCAGTATTAAACGTAACAGAGATTTCCTGCGGCATGGAAGAATGCACTTCTCTGACTTCTGATGCATTCCTATTCCAGTTCGTGGTGGGTTGAACCTCTTGGGAGGAAGGTTGCACAGCTTGGGTATCTGCTGGTACATTTTCCATCTGACTGACCCTGCATCCAAACAAAAAGCAAAAGCAGAGAAACCATAAACTTTGCACTTCAAACTCCTCCCCACATGTTGGTTAGAGAGTGTGAATAGCAGTTTCCAACACAGAAGCTTCCCTGGTTTGCTCACTGGTTGGCAGGGACATTGCTTAGAGGCAGCAAGGTCACTAAAGTAGAGTAGTGGCTCCCAAATTCACTTCCACCTCCCCAAAGCCCACATATTTCTAGTTGGTCCTTCCCACTCCAACCCCTCCACCCAAGGTTTACTTTTCTCTATACATTATCACTTACCTGAGGAAGACTTCTTCCATGGTGGTGATAGAGACACCAAAGCTAGCAATACCCAGTTCTGCCTGTTTCCTTTCCAGATTAGTAAACAGAGCTTCAAACCTGGAGGCAGACAGAGTAAGAGCTGGCAACAAACTAGATGGCTTTCATATGTGTATCTTCTTATTCTAAACTGATTAACTCTTATCAGTGAGGAAAATGTAGCTAATTCTTCACTTCATTGGTTATTATTTCATGCTTTTGGTAAATCAGAAATGTGGAAAAACAAATAGAAAGAAACTAATAAACTGATACAGCAAATTTTCCCACTGTTCCTGGTTCTTGGATAATTATGATGATTTTTTCCAGGTTTATCAATTTACTTTTTTTTTTTTAATTTTGAAAGGCATAACAAGAGTGACTGAGTAAGTGAGTGAGTGAATAAGATATCTTTCATTTGCTTTAACTCTCCAATACTCACAACAGTCTTGGCTAGGCCAGACCTTAGCCAGGAGTTCAGAATTCTACCTAGATGTCCCGTGTGGCATTAGGGACACAAGCACTTGAGTCATCATTCGTTGTCTTCAGGGGGCACCTTAACCTGAAGTTGGATTTGAAGCAGAGGAACAAGTGACTTCACTAACTGCTATTGCCAAAACCCCACTGCTGTTTGTTTGTTTTGTTTTTTTAAGGATTACCACAGGCAGAGTTCTCTCTCATACTCCCTTTGATGGTAACTGGAGACTTTCTACTGCTTACTGCCTCTGAATTCTTGTTGCCTTAATTCTAAAAAGTACCATTTAAATAGTTTCACTTTTAAATCACATTTTTAAAAAAAGATGTGTTGATTAGAAAGGCAGGGTTCAGAGGGAGGGAGGGAGGGAGGTGTGAGTAGGAGACAGGGAGACAGGGACACAGGAGGGAGGGAGGGAGAGACTATCTTCACTATCTGGTTCATTTTCCAAATGACCACCAGAGTTGGAGTCGGGCCAGGCTGAAGCCAGAAAAATGCACTCCATCTTGGTCTTCCCACATGGGTGGCAGGGGCTCAAGCACTCGGGCCACCTTTTCCTGCCCCTCCCCATCTTTCCAGAACATTTGTAGAGTAGCTGGAACTTGAATCAGTGATCATACAGGAAGCCAGTGTCACAGGTACTGTCTTCAGCTGTTGTTCCACAATGGCTCTTAACTGAACTTTCTTACTACTCCTCTTTACTCACCAGCAGTGATTTTTAGTCCACCAAGAATATACTATACTCATGGTTATAGTCATTAGGTAATCTCTCTCTCCTCAGTGCAAATGATAGCTTGAAAAGAAGTTATATTTTAATAAAAAGTTAAATCTTAGAAGAAACCAGGAAAAACTACAATGATTTCTGGATATTTAAAACCAATCATTTAGTACTTTATAGATTCATACCTGTATATATACTCTTGGGGTAGAATAAATGACAGTTCAGTTCCAACGTTGCTCTTCATTGTAGCTACTGGCACATAATTATGAATCAATTTTGTAACTTCTTCAACATCACAATGAGGTGCTTTCACCATGACTATGTGGTATCCCACACCTGAGAAAATTCATTTAGAGGAAGAAATAAAACAATTTCGGACTTCCCATATTCTTGTGAGACTGTACTTAGCTTCCTATTGCTTGAATGAGCTAAAAATACAGCATGTCACAAGTCATTTGATTACAACTCTAGGAAACCTAGTAAATTCTTCTTTTTAGAATTTCATTAATTCTTAGAAACTGATAATGATCTGGATCATATAACCAGCTATGGAAGGTAGGATGAAGTCTCTGTTATCTGACTTCTAATTTTATTTTGAGGAAATAATTATTTACTTGAAAAGGCAGAGTTATAAAGAGAGAGAGAGAATTGAGAGAGAAAGAGAGAATGGAGATGAGACTGAGGCATACAGCAAAAACAATATCAAGAGCCATGTTTATAGAAGCTTGTTCTTACATTAAAAACACAGAAAGATTCTAAACAAATGATCTAACTGTGCATCTTAAGGACTTAGGGGACTATACAAAAGCAACCAAAGCCAAAATAAACAGGAGGCAAGAAATAATATTAATTAGGGCATACGTAAATAAAAATTCAAACTAAAAAACGATACACAAGATGAACAAAGTGAAAAGCTTTTTATAGTAAGTTACAAAGGAAAAAGGGAGAAAAACTTTGAAATCAGAGATGAAAAATAATAACTAATACAACAGAATACTAAAATAATAAGAAACTACTATGAATAACTGTATGCTAGAACATTGGGAAACCATGAAAAAATGGACGAAGTCCTAGATACATACAACTAATAAAGATTAAATCAAAAAAATTTTGAAAATCTAAAAAAAAACCCCCAAAAACAAGTAACAAGATTGAAGCAGTACTTAAAAGTTTTCCATCAGGGCCCGGCAGTGTGGCCTAGTGGCTAAAGTCCTCACCTTGAACGCGCCGGGATCCCATATGGGCGCCGGTTCTAATCCCGGCAGCTCCACTTCCCATGCAGCTCCCTGCTTGTGGCCTGGGAAAGTAATCGAGGATGGCCGAATTCTTTGGGATCCTGCACTCTTGTGGGAGACCTGGAAGAGGTTCCTGGCTCCTGGCTCTGGATTAGCACAGCACCGGCCGGGTCACTTAGGGAGTGAATCATTGGATGGAAGATCTTCCTCTCTGTTTCTCCTCCTCTCTGTATATCTGACTTTGTAATAGAAATAAATAAATCTTTAAAAAAAAAAAGTTTTCCACCAAAGAAACATCTAAGGCCTGATGGCTTTACTACTGAATTCTACAAAATATTTAAAGAGAAGCTAACTCCAATACAATTTACATAATTCCCAAATACTGAAAGATATAGAGCTCTACTAAACTCTTACAAGGTCACACTAGCAAGGTATAATAGCATTGTACTGGCATGAGAACCAACACACATAACAAATGCTGGCAATGGCCTAGAGAAAGGTGAACTCTGATGCGCTGGTGATGAATGCAAATTAATGCAGCCACTGTGAACAATAGTTTGGAAATATAATACACACAGAAAAATAAAGATATGCATTATTGATTTTTCAGCAGAAACTGTGCTAGTCAAAACATGATGCAGTGACAGTATTACAGTTCATGGGCAAATTTCAGCAATATCGTGTTCTACAAACAGCAAAAATATTTCAAAACTTAAGACAAGCAAAAATGAGGCAATTTATTACCCACAGATGTTCATCTGTTTAAAGGATGCACTTTAGCCACAAATAATAGTACATTTTCACTAAATAATAATTAAAATATAATTTGTGTGATGTTGCTAATAAAAGGGTTTAAGAATAGAGATGAACCTTTACATCAATAACCAAGAAATAACATCAAGTTCATAAAGCAAAAAGCTCAATACTATTAAGAAGCTCATTCTTCCCCAAAATAACATACAGATTAAAAGTAATATGAACCAACATTCCATAAGATTTGTATGTACCATTTGATAAAATGACTAAGATTTAGATGGAAACAAAAAGGCCTTAAAATAATTCAAGTGATTTTTTTTTTCTTAAAGAAGAGAAAAAAATGGGTGGATTTAAGTTACCTGTTTTTAAGAGTTCAGTAACTCAAGATAAACTATTAATGACTGGTAATCCTAAATGATTAGTTTTAGATTAAACAACAGAAAATTTGGACATAGATGTATTTGCAGATCATCCAACGATTTTCATCAAAGGTGTTAAAGCAACTCAATTAGGGAAATAGGTTTTCAACAAATGGCTCTAGATGATCACATAGTAAAACATCACTTGCCTAATATCATTTGCAAAAATCAACCTGAACTCCATCATAAGTCCTTAGCATTGTAAACTTAGGATTGTAAAATGTCAAGAAAAAAAAAAAAAAAGATATCTTTGCAACCTTTAGGTCAGCAAAGAGTTCCTAGGAAGAACACAAAGAGTTTCAAAAAAAACAAAAAAGAAAGAAAACAACTGGTAAATGGGACTTTACAAAATAAAAAAATGAATTCTTATCAATGGATACCATTAACATTGACAATATACACATTTACAATAAAAGACCCAAATAGCCAACTCCCAACAGTAGGTCATGGGGGGGGGGAACTAGGCATTTCATAAAGTTTATATAAACAGCCAAATTATAAAACCACATCCAACATAATTAATTATTCTTTAGTGAAAGGTACATTAAAACCACCAATTAATTCCAAAGTTAACAATATCATGTTAGTGCAGATATGGAGGAAGTGGAATTCAAAATTAGGCTGGCTGGCATAAAAATATACACTTTGGAGAACCTTTTTGATAGAATATACATGAAAGTTTTGATGAGTATTCCACTAATAAGTACCAGAGACACTTTACTACTAAGTACTTTTATCCAAAATACAGTTTTACCCAAGAGATTTTTACAAACATGGTACAGTTTTTCATGACATGTGACAACCTAAACTGACCTAAAACAACTCCCCCAAATCCATGAAGAGTACAAAGTAGATGCTATTGACATATGTGGCAGTACTGATGAATCAAAGACCTAAAGTTAAGACCTAAGACTATGAAGTTATGAAAATATAGGGGAAACACTACCATGCTTTGGTAAAGAAATTAATGATATTCAAGAGCAGCAAAACGAAAGCTCAAAAACAGCTACTTCTAGTGCAGGTGAACTGCTAGAAAGTGGCTCAAAGAACTTATGGTGTCATGTCACTATTTAGTATCTTGCTTGGCTTGAAGTAAAATGAGTATATATAATTGCAAAAAAATTATTAAACATAATTTACTTCAATTTAAAGAGTCCTCACCTTCTAGAGAAGGTGATGAAGAATTTATTTTACATTAATCTAGAATGTATGAGAAAAATACAAAAATATGAAATATTGATCATGAAAATGGCGAAATTTTATTTAGGAGGTCAAAGAAGACTGATGCATAATGAATCCTAATAATTACCAAAGAGACTTTAGGAAGCTGTTAGGATGCATTTAAAAAATTCTTTAGATTGGAAAAACTCTTCAGAGCAGAATTAATTTAATAAGGATTTAAGAAACAAGAAACCAGAAACAGAGGTATCTGGTACTCTACAAATGCTCTATAATCCATCACTCTAAATCAATCGATTTACCCACCCACCTACCTATCTTGCCAACCACCTATTTCAGAAAAGAGATAGATTAAATTTAATTTTAAGTAGAAGCCATATGGTAGACACAAACATGAACAATGGAGAACACAGTAAATATAAAAGTGGGAAACAATTTTGAAGTTTGAAGAGAATATGAGTCTTACTTCAAAAGGGCTTATAGTTGAAAGTTTAGCATGGTAGAGGGATTAACTGAAGTACTGGGTAGATAGTCAATAGTGAAAATTACAAGGACATTATTAATACTTATTGTATTATCAAGGCATCAATATCCTAGGCATGATCAAAAAGACATACCATATAATTTTTTCAGGAAAATTGAAGATCCATAGCACCGCAAGTATCCCTGAACCATGATGGCGATGCGGTCACCCAGAACGTCAGCTTCATCCATGTAGTGGGTGGTCAGTAACATGGTACGGTTCTCTTTATAGTTCTGAAGGAGATCCCAGGTGGCCTGCCTCGAGGCTGGGTCCATGCCGGATGTTGGTTCATCAAGTATTACCACCTGACGACCGGGAAGACAATTCAATGACCATTGTAAATATTATGTCTAGGTGCCAATAGTGTCTTCCCAGTCATGGGTTTCTTTTGGCTTTGCTTTTTCAGTTACTTGCTCAACTAAGGCAGTAAGTCAAGGTAATGAGATAAGAAAAGACAGTAAATGTGGAAAACATTGAAATTAGGAATGTTAGAATAATTCTAACCATTTGATCATTTCATAGAAATGAGACTGATAATGTGAACTCTTCACTGATTTTCTTTTTTTTTTTAAAGATTTATTCATTTTTTTTATTACAGCCAGATACACACAGAGGAGGAGAGACAGAGAGGAAAGATCCTCCGTCCCATGATTCACTCCCCAAGTGAGCCACAACGGGCCGGTGCGCTCCAATCCGAAGCCGGGAACCTGGAACCTCTTCTGGGTTTCCCACGCGGGTGCAGGGTCCCAATGCATTGGGCCGTCCTCAACTGCTTTCCCAGGCCACAAGCAGGGAGCTGGATGGGAAGTGGAGCTGCCGGGATTAGAACCGGCGCCCATATGGGATCCCGGGGCTTTCAAGGCGAGGACTTTAGCCGCTAGGCCACGCCGCCGGGCCCTCTTCACTGAGGAGGTTGCTTCTAAGATGTTAGATCCATAACAGCTCCCAAATTTGGGTTGCCAAGTATTTTAGGCAGTTGTAACATACAATGGAGCTAAAATTTTAGTTTTGTTTTACCTTGGAGTCCCCTATAAGTGCTATAATGATGGAAAGTTTGCGCTGCATTCCTCCACTCAGTGACTTTGAAAACATATCACGCTTTTCCAGCAGGTTAAAAGCAGACAGCATGTGTTCAGTCTCCTCTAGACACTGCTCTTGAGATACTCCTTTTATCTAGAAAAGGGTCAGATTAGATGGGTGCTTCCAACTCCATTCTTAGAAATATTTCACATCAGCTCTTTCCTAAAATCATTTATATGGTGATTTATTCCCTTTGTCACTCTTACATCTAAAGGAAAATCCAACAGAAGTCAGTCTCAACTTTTATAAGGATATTTCTAGTTGCTAAACTACAAGTACATAAATGGGAGTAGGGGGTGTAAAGAAAGATCCTCTTCGGCTCACCGCACAATAGAATTGAAGGTGTTCTGACACTGTCAAGTAATCAAACAACAAATTCTGTTGGGGACATATCCCCAGTGATTTTCTGATCTCAGTCATCTGGGTTGAGATGTCATATCCATAAATGTAGGCCTGTCCACTAGTAGGAGGATAGAGACCTAGAATCAAGAATATATGGACAGCAAAAGCTTTTCTGAGAGAATTTCACAACTAACTACTTACTAGCACTTCAATTCTTAAATATGCATGTGGATTATTCATTAGATTGAGCAATATATCTCACATAGGAGAAAAATCCAAAAAATGCTGATATTTTGGGGACATTAAAAAATACTTTATTTCTTACTTTTCTATATCTTTATGTTCTAATTTTCAGCAAAAAAATCATTTGAATAATAAGCACTGCCATCAGTCATTTGGTGACAGTTATGAATTAAGTTATAATCTGTACACTGCCTTAGACTACGACAAATCCTTAAATTCTGAAAATTCAGGGCAGTAAAACCATTACCCTTAGAAAATTTAAAATCCAGTTAGAGGAAACAGCACATAGTAACCTCAAATACACTTAAAATCATTCAAAAACATGTAATAGCACATCATCCATAGCTGTTACAGTTGATTAAATTCAAATGGGGAAAATGTCATTTTAAATCTGGTAATTTGGTAATCCTATTACAAAAACATTACCAAGAAGCCAGATGTGTTCAGAGATATCCATTATAAGAGACCATATGTCCCAAATTGCTCCTGTTTTCCTAAGTCTCATTCATTTGACATTTGTTTCACTTATCATTTCTAGCCAGTTACTGTAATTTTAATTGCTTTAATGTGAGATTATTTGACCCTTTCAATTCTAGTTTCTGTGAAAGACTTTTCAATTTTGGCTTTAGTAACTGAATCTGCTTTATTTCTCCTGGCTCACCTCATTAAACTTTGTTACTTCTAATATTTATTAAAAAGAACATATTTTTTCATTCACTTTCTGTAGTATTTTATTATTCCCAATTTTGTTCACTTGTATAATCTATATGTATTTTCCTCAACTTGCTTTCAGTTTAATTATTTTCCTAAAATGCAGTCACTTATAGTCAGAAAAATTATGACTCATGACAAAATTGTGGTATGTTGTATCTTGATTTATATCAAATATGTCCTAATTTTCTCTCTGATTTTTTTCTTTGATCATGGGTACTTAGAGAAAATTTCCACAAATCTGTAAATTTCCAAAATTTATGTCACTAATTTACAACTACTCATTGTGATGATAAACTAACTACACGTTCTGAGGTTCAAATATTTTAAATGTGTTGAGGCTTGTTTCATTGCTTATTCTATCACCTATGCTGGAGAATGTTCTATGTGTGTGGTTGAAAGAAATGTTTCGGAATATTCTCCAGTTATTTTTAGAATCATATACCTGTTCCCATTGTTTACCTGTTAACATTTGTGGAAAACCTATTAGCCTTTGTAACTTTGAACATAAAACGTGTATCTTGCAGACGGCATAAACCTGTATTTACTTTTTAACCCAGACTCATCATTCCTGCTTTTTGTTCAGGTTATCTGTATTTATATTTAACATAATTGCTGATATACTTGAATTTGTTTCTGCCATTTTATTTTTTGTTTCTCTATCTCTACTTGATTGCTATCTTTTGCATTAAAAACATTTTTTTTTGCGTGTGTAATCTTTTAATTCCTTTGGCGACTTTCATTTATTTTGCTAGTGGTTCCTCTACAATTTGCTATAGTTTATCTTGTCAGAATCTACAGATCAAATTTATAATAACTTAACTCCACAGAATTATATAACAATTCTACACAGCCCTATTCTCTTTTCTTTTTTTAAAAAGATTTTTTAAAAATTTGAGAGGCAGGGGCTCGGCAGCGTGGCCTAGTGGCTAAGGTCCTCGCCTTGATCCCATATGGCCGCTGGTTCTGATCCCGGCAGCTCCACTTCCTCTCTCTCTCTCCTCCTCTCAGTATATCTGACTTTGTAATAAAAATAAAAATAAATCTTTAAAAAAAAATTGAGAGGCAGAATTGCAGGAATGAGGGACACACACACACACACACACACACACACAATCTTTCATACTCCGGTTCACTTCTCAGATCCCCTCAACAGCCAGGGCTGGCTAGGTCAAAGACAGCAGCCAGAAGCTTCAGCTAAGCCAATTGAATCGCTGCCAGTCTTGCCACTCCAAGCATGATGAGGTCTTTGAAGAATCCACTGACTGACATGTCCATCATAGAGTCTGGATTGACCTTTTTTTGTAATCATATAATAATCCCCAAAGGAATATTAAATTTAATCATTTGCCAACTTTAAAGTTTACAATACTAAGCTATGTGTTTCTGAAATGACCATATAGCACAGGATAATGGAAAGCCTCACCATTTCTATATAAAACCACTCTTTAAATAGAATTGAAGACCTACCTGACAGAATTGACAGAGTAGTGGATTTTCCTGCCCCATTGTGTCCTAGAAGAACAGTGATCTGCCCTTCATACAAATTTAGAGACAGTTCCTTTATAGCTACTTTCATAGTGCCCTTATGGTAGAATACCTATGGGGGGGAGGGAAGCCACAAATGCTAATTTTATATCTATCACAATTATTTTGGAGCAAGAGCTCGTATCAGCTATCTATAGAAGAAACAATGCTATATGATTGATCTCATGAGAAAAAATAAAATTGTGAATCAATGAGTTTGTAAAAAAAGGAAAAAAGTAAAAATATTTGAAGACACAACAGGTACCTTACAACTTCATAGAATTACAAATATCTCCTGAGTATTCTTATTCATTCCTGCTTTGTTTCAGCTGTCATCTTAAAACTGATAATATCACACTGTTCTTCAGCCAGTCTGCCTAATTTGGAGGAATGGCCAATTCAAAACTTACACATGGATGTTCACCCCAATTTCCTTAACATGTAGACAACAAAGAACACCATTCCTATGCTAGTGGCAAACAGAAGTTGAACCATTTACTTTTCTTGAACAAATGAGAGAAGAGAGGCAATCAACTAGCTTAAAATTTAAGCAAAGATACCTTTAATGAGAGGTGGTATATGAATATCTGCTTACCTGGAGCAGATATGGATGTATGGATGCTATTTATGCCTCTAAGACAATTTTGACAAAATTTTCAATACATTGGAAGCAAAGAAATATTAAAATGCAAAGGAATAGTATTAAAACCCATGTCAGCTGGCATGACCTAGTAGGTAAGCTGCTTCCTAAAATACCAGCACTCCACCTATGTTCAAGTCCTAGCTGCTCCTCTCCCAATCCAGCCCCCGGCTAATATTTGTCGGGGGAGGCAGCAAAAGTTGACTCCAGTGCCAATGGATGGGAGGTCCCTCTCTCTGTCTCTCCATCACTCCTTCTCTGCCTTTCAGAGAAATAAATACAAACAAAATCTAGTTCAGAATTAAGTCACATATTCCTTCCAATACAATTTATTAATCACGAATAAAAGCGAATATCTTGCTTAACCGAAAATAAGACATTATTTCCTTTCTACCCCAAATGGTAGTTTTTCCCTTACCTTTATTCATCTTGCTATTTTCCTAGACTTAAGCATAAGGTTTGTGTAACTGCTTATGAGATTTCTGCTTAGATGAATGTCTAAAGCGCTTATGCTCAAAATGGAGCTCTTCAGTTTATACACCTATACTTAGAACCCAAGCCCCTCCGCCTTTTTTTTTTTTTTTACAATATGATCAAATAGAAGTGCCCAGCATTCACCTTCTCACACATGTAAGAGAACCAAAATGACAAATAAGTAGCTACATTTTTAGGTAAGTGCCTGAAAAAGAATACAGTAACTCAGTAAAGCAGTCAAAAGAATTGAGAAGGAACAAAGTTAACATGCAAACAAATCCCTAACCTGATGGTCAGAATTCCCGTTTCTTAGCAGATCCCAACTACCTGGACACCTTGCACTAGTAATCGTAGCAACAGGAAGAATTTATGTTATCACAGAGTAAGGAGCCCAGTAAAGGAGAGCTACCTGCAGAATTCATGGTGGCTTTTAACAAGAAAATAAAAACATAGGTTACCCCCACAAAATCACAGATGTGGTAGTGTTTCACCATCAAGAGAAAGGATCCACCGATGGAATCCCTCCAGCTGTACAATACGGAATTCTCTGCATAACCACTTTCCCTGGGGCACCACAGACATCCCACCTTATTAGCAAAAAAGTCTGTAGTTTCATTGATCCAACGTGATTCAGCAGAGCAACAGTGACCCCTAGCATCATCTCTTGCACAGCACTCTATATTACATGGGACAGTAGAGGCAGAACAGAAGTGTGATCCTGCTCCCAGGACTCTATTAGCAAAGCACCTGCCCTTTCAGACTTGTGGACTGTCTCTCCACAGTCCTTCTACCCTGGACACCACTGACTACTACTAGGATCTTACCCACTGGGACTCCTGGCCACAGATTTTATGACCATTGTCTGTTCTGTTTCCCAAATGCGTTCAGAAATGTACTTGTGCTCAAAAATGTTCACATCTGGCAAATTCTCAGTCCCGGTGCTAACTCCATGGT
Source organism: Ochotona princeps (assembly GCF_030435755.1). Lineage (NCBI taxonomy): Eukaryota > Metazoa > Chordata > Mammalia > Lagomorpha > Ochotonidae > Ochotona > Ochotona princeps. Next base: position 19,912,441 of record NC_080855.1, on the reverse strand, counting down.
TCAGCCTGCAGCTGAGGGCATGAATAACGCTACCCTTGGCACTAGCATCATTCCCAAGGCTCTGGATACTGTCACACGTAGCAGCTGGGGTCTGCAGCTAGCCTAATTCTTGTGCCAGTCAGGACTGTTTCTTCTTCTTTTTTTAAAACAAGATTTGTTTATTTTTATTGGAAAGTCAGATTTACAGAAAGAAGGAGACAAAGAGAAAGATCTTCCGTCTGCTGGTTGACTCTCCAAGCAGCCACAATGGCTGGAACTGAGCCAATCAGAAGCCAAGAGCCAGAAGCTTCTTCTGGGTCTCCCATGTGGGTGCAGGGTCCCAAGATTTTGGCAAGCACGAGAACCAGGGCAGGGGGAGGTTCTGGTAGGGGTTATTGTGGGACCTGCCAGCTGGCGCTGCAACCTAGCCTGGCTGACCCGCACCCATTCTGACTCTTGTGCATGCCAGTGGGTATGGCAGCCCGCCCTGGACTGGACTGCCCCTTGTCCTAGTCTCACAATCACCAGTGGAAGCAGCAGCCTGATAAGGGAGAACCCGAAGTTCCCCTAACAGGTCCACTCCCAGCCCTGGTGTCCACTCACACACCTGAGTGTTCTATCAGGTGCTGCAGCCCACTCTGAGATGGCCTGCCCCTAGTCTCCACATTTGCCAGCAGGTGTTGCAGCCTGGTTCAACCCATCCCACCTCCAGACCCAGCTCTTGCTGGCAGGTACAGCAGCCTAGACTAGTGTGGCCCACCTCCAGCCCTCATGTGATCTGGCAGGTATTGAAATTCAACATGACCTGGCCTGCACCACTCAGCTGCTGATGCCTGTGTGGTAGACAGCATGTCCAGATGCACATGGGGGACATGGTGGTCAGCTAATCTAGGCCAGCAGAGGATGGAGGATGGAAAGCAGAACAGGTTGGATAATTCTTCTGGCCAAGCTTTGCATTATGTTCCGGAGTCTGTGGATACACTAAGGTAGACTTTATCAATTAACAAACTTTGGAAAGATTTTCTCAACCCTGGCACATCAAAACCAACAAGTTCTCAGAACTATCAAAACTACTCAAGTAACACCCTCAGAACACTCTTCCCCACATCATCGAGGTCTCGAAGGCATCATCCAATGACTGCCCCCAGGGTGATGATGTAGTTTGACAGCAAGGAGCAGCCCTCTGTCCCTTCTCCTTTGCAGAGTCAAGACAAAACAAAGCTAATGTTTCAGAGTCCTAGATTTCTCATCCTATGTCTCAGTACCACTGATTTACAATAATACTCTTATTGATCTTCAGACTTTTGGCTAAGATCAAGTGTATAATAACACTCTGAATTCAGATGAGATCGGGCGTGTTAATAGTGGTATGACCGTAGACAACACTCTGAATTCAAATAGCTGAGAATTTAACTTTATCTAGAGTTTTATTCTTTTTTTTTTTTTAAGAAAAGATTCATTTATTTTTCTTGGAAAGGCAGATTTACAGAGAGAGAGAGATGGTGAGACAGAGAGAAAGATTTTCCACGTGCTGGTTCACTCCACAAGTAGCTGCAATGGCTGGAGCTGAGCCAATCTGAAGCCCAGAGCTTCTTCCAGGTCTCCCATTTGGGTTTAGGGTCCCAAGGCTTTGGACCATCCTCCACTGCTTTTCCAGACCACAAGCAGAGAGCTGGATGGGAAGTAGGGCAGTCAGGACATGAACTGGTGCCCATACGGGATTCTGGTGCATGCGAGGTGAGGACTTCAGCTACTAGGCTACCATACCAAGCCCTAGAGTTTTATTCTTATGAGTCAGCTTAAAGCTTAGGTCTCAGCCTTCTCTGCCCTTCAGTTGCTGAGGATGAAAATCTCTTTCTATATTTTCTGAAAGACTCACTAAATTTCACATTGGACTCAATTTCACACTTGTCCTCAGATGATTAATCACATAGAGCCTTTCAGCCTTTGTCTCCAGAGTAAAATTTCTCCCCAACAATTGCCATCAAATTACAAATGACTAATTTCCTCATAATTTCAAGTGCTGGATACATGTTACTAGCTAGTGAGCTTCGTTGCCTTGGTATACCATCTTAATTCACTATCTATGAACACTATATTGCTACTTTCTACCCAAATGTACTCTCAGGTTATCATTCACTTATTCAACTAACTCAGGCTATCAACAATCACTAGTTAACTTTCCCCTAAAATACAGTCTAAGGTATAAGTTGACATACATACAGGAAGAAGACAATTAGTACACAGGAGTGCTTTTGAGACAAACATCTGTGAAAATAAGAGAACAATATAGATATGGGGAAAAGACTAGTTGGGCTTCATTACTATAACAACAAGATCAACTGGACAAGTTCTATGGCTTGAAATACCATTAAGAACAGACTTAGGACAGATGAAAGAGCAAGACCTTTAAAAGTCCATCTTGAATATTTATTGAATAAATTCGCCAGAGAAACAGGCGAAATTTGGACAAGGCAGTTCTATTCAGCAATTACTATTAAAGAGAGTGACCAGCATCCACATGGCTGTTTGCTGAGGGACTTCATTGTACACCCTATCTGAAAATTCTCACTTTGCCATCTTACTCTTAACTGCTACATCATCACCCCACTTATATTCATATTGGTGTTTACTATGTACTATAAACATCTTGCTTGTTCATTTGATTGCTAACCCAGTTTAATCACACTAGAATCTAAGTTTCTTGTGGGCACAGATCTTATCTCATTTTTCATCACTATATCAGTACCTAGAACTCTTTCCAGTAACCAACCCCTTCCATCAACCTACTTCACAGGCTAATAATATTCACACAAATGTTTCAGATAAGTAGATTTTCCTGAAGGTATCAGGTAAAATATTGAGTTTTACCAAAAATTTAGACACCACGTAATATAATGAAGGCAACAAGGGATAAAAGAGCTTAAATACTCCAAAAGTCAGTCAATTTTCAAGTCTCATGGTTTTTCCAAGTTATGAAAGTAGGGGCTCAGATCAATACTTCTTGCCTGCAAATTATCTAGATAAACTAAGAGAACCAACTGTCTCTCCTGATACACACTCAAGCAGAGGACATTTCAAGCGGATGTATGTAAACCATTTGTGAGCAGAGATCAATGTTATTATAGTCAAATCACAAAGGCTCCACTAGGTTCTAACTTTTAAAATAAGACCTACTGTACAAGATATTGTTATATTTCACAAAGAACTTCATTCAATTCTGGAAGAAAGAGAAAATGTAGCTTTTATTATATACTACATACATCTTGATCTTTCTTAAAGGGAATAAAAATGATGGCTAAGACCTTTTGGTAACAAATGATATTTTCTTTTTTTTTTTTTTAAAGATTTATTCATTTTATTACAGCCAGATATATACAGAGGAGGAGAGACAGAGAGGAAGATCCTCCATCCGATGTTTCACTCCCCAAGTGAGCCGCAACGGGTCGATGCACGCCAATCCGAAGCCGGGAACCTGGAACCTCCCCCGGGTCTCCCACGCGGGTGCAGTGTCCCAAGGCATTGGGCCGTCCTCAACTGCCTTCCCAGGCCACAAGCAGGGAGCTGGATGGGAAGTGGAGCTGCCGGGATTAGAACCGGCGCCCGTATGGGATCCTGGGGCGTTAAAGGCAAGGACCCTCAGCCGCTAGGCCACGCCGCCGGGCCCACAAATGATATTTTCTTGACATTTTCAGCAATGAATGTTTATAATACAATCACATGAAGAAAAAGAGATCTCTGAGACAATACCTTGTGCAAGTGTTTGATTGTGATACCTGTTACCAAACCAGTAGGTTCAGCTTCAAAATACTTGCTTTGGACTGGCTCATGAAATTGCTGTAATCCAGATGTTTCCACAGCTGGTTTCCCAGACCAGTAAGAGTACTATGAATGAAGTAAAAAAATATATATAATCACTGGCAGAGAACTTAATAACTCAGTATCAGAAAATATCTCTTGTCTTTTAGCTTTTGTATTGAGATGTATTACGGAAAACTTCCTGAGATTCAATTTTGCAACTATTTGGCTATAGTTTGGTTCCATAGGGCACAAACCAGACTATTATATTAAAATCATGGCAGGGATAAATACCACCTGATACGGGTGAATGATCTGCCTAATGTACTGTTATTTCATATTGGCTAGTATTTTGTTCAGGATCTTTGTGTCTATGTTCATCAGGGATATCAGTCTGTAGTTTTCTCTTTCTGTTGCATCTGTATCTGGATTTTGTATTATGGTGATACTGTCCCCATAGAAAGAGTTTGGAAGGACCACCTCCATTTCTATTGTTTGGAATTGCTTGTAGAGAATTGGGGTAAGTTCTTCTTGAAACATTTCGTAGAATTCTGCAGTGAAGCTATCTGGTGCAGGGCTTTTCTTGGTGGGGAGGGATTTAATTACTGATTCAATCTCAGTCCTTGTTACAGGTCTACTTAGATTATTAATTGCCTCATGATTCAGTTTTGGTAGACTGCATGTGTCCAAAAAATCTATCCATTTCTTCAAGGGCTTCTGATTTGTTGGCATATAGTTGCTTCTAATAGTTCCTAATAACTTTATGTATGTCTCCAAGGTATTTGTTATATTTCCTTTTTTGTCTCTGATCCTATTGATTCGTATCTTCTCCCTCCTTTTTTTGATTAGTTGGGCTACTGGAGTATCTATTTTGTTGATTTTCTTGAAGAAGCAGCTTTTTGATTCATTGATCTTGTGTATTGTTCTATTGGTCTCTATTTGGTTCAGTTCCTCCCTTATTTAGGTTATTTCTTTTTTCCCAATAATCTTGAGATTGTTTTGCTGTTATTTTTCTTGCTGCTTCAAATGTATGGTAAGCTAATTTATTTGGTGCTTTTCTAACTTCTTAACATAAGCATTGATTGAGATGAAATTTCCTCTTTACACTGCCTTGATTGTGTCCCATAAGTTTTGATATGTTGATGCCTTCATTATTTCAAGAAATTAAAAAATTTCCCCTTTGACTTCCTCCACGACCATAACATCATATTAATATCATATTATTTAGCCCCATCTTTGCATGTCTTTTGGGGGTATTTTGACTTACTGATATCCAGTTTCACTCCATGATGGTCTGAATTGGGGATACTCTAAATGTAAATTGATTTTTTTTCACATGCATATTTAAGGATCTTTTCCTTAGTTCATCTGAAGAGATTTTGATTATCATGTCGTGATAAGGTTCACTTTTTGAGATCTATTGGGAGTTATGTGCCCCTCCTGTATGTTGTTTCCCAGTTATTTTTCCACACTAGGGAAATTTTCTTTTACTATTTCATTGACTACATCTTTAAGCCCAGCTTCTTTTTCTGTGCCTTTTGGAACTCCCATAATTCTTATACTGACCCTTTAATACTGTCTCTTAAGTCTTGATTACATTTTTCAGCTTGACTCAGCTCGACTTCCAGCTTTTTGATTGTTTCCCCACTGTGGCAAGAAATATCTTCCAATTCTGAGTTTCTTTCTTGTGCCTCCTTCATTCTATTATGGAGACTTTCCACTGAATTTTAATTTGCTTCATTGTGTCCTTAATTTCTAACAATTCAGCTTGATTTTGTTTCATCGTTGCTATTTTCTGTGTGACATATTCCTTAAACTCCTTGAACTCTTGCATGTGCTTCTCTTGTATTCGCTTTAGAGCAGGTTCCTAACCTGTGTCACCCATAGGTCTACAGGTCAATTTTATTGATTGCGTTTGGCACCCAGTTCTTTGTTTGCAGTCACTTGGGCCTCTCCCTCCAGCAAGTTTCAGGTTTTGATTCTTGTGTTAGGTTTCAATCACCGTCTCTTGTAGCCCCAGCTCCTGGCTCACCAATCTTCACTTCTGTGATCCTATGCAGGGGATGCACTATTCCTTGTACAACCTTTCTCTCACTTCTGGTGTAAGCAGTTTCTAGAATTAGGGAGATGCCAGATGTCCTAAATAATTGGTTTGTTGGTGGTGCTGATTTTGCCAGAACCTGCCTGCTGTTAGCTCTGAGGGCCACCCAGACCTATTTTTAGTGGAACCTGTAGAATGCAAAGTCAGTACTTTTTTCCCTCTGGGTCTAGTGCAACGCAGGCACAGCTCGCTCTTATCCTTCCAGTATCACAATCTTTGCCTCACAACACAAATTGGTTCCTGAAGTGGCATTGTAGCAATATGGGCTGTGAAATTCACCCTGTTCCTGCACTGCCTTCTTGGGTTCTGCTGCTTTGTTTCTGCTGTGGTCAAATCAAACAAATCAGCAGGACAGGCCATTTTTTTGCCTGGGTTCACCTCCTGAACTCCCAGTGAAGTCCCTCCCACCCGATTGCCAGAGGAGCTCTGGCTGCTCAGTTTACCACTTGCTGACTGCTGCTGGAGTATTTGGTTACTGCAAAACTACTTCACTGTCACTGCTGCTTCCCTGTGTCCACAGGTCTCCAGGTACTCCTCTGCTGTCAGCCTGTCCTCTTCTATTTCCTGGAATGCACCCTCTCTGCTTCTTTCTGGCTAATCATTCTCTGTAAATTTAAACCTGCCCACACCCTATATACTATCCTGTCTCTCCCAGAGCCAGAAGCTTCTTCTGGATCTCCCACATAGGTGCAGGGTCCAATGGCTTTGGGCCATCCTATGTTGATTTCCCAGGCCACAGACAGGGAGCTGAATGAGAAGTGGGGCATCTGGGATACGAACTGGTGACCATATGGGATTCCAGTGCATACACGGTTAGGATTTAGCCACCAGGTTATTGTACCAGGCCCAACTCATGTTAGTTTCTAGATAATGAAAAATAAGTTCATCAGACCTTCTGCCTCTATAAATAATATTAGAATTAGAACTCACCTTCAAGAAAAAGTTCCATGGCTTTGGGATACCATACTTTCCAGGACATACAGCGTCTATATACCAAGCCACAAGGACATACAAGAAGGCATCAATTAGTAGCATTAACAGAACATAGGCAAATAAAAAGTTGTCATATCCGTTTTGTGAGAAGAGATTATTCCATTTAATTCCAGTTTCTAAGACATAAGAGAAGACATTAAGTGCCTGCTGAAACTAAAACAGAATTATGCTTCTGTATTGTAACTAAATAGTGAAAAAAAAATACCATACTAATGCTCTCTTGCGATTTATACCAGAGTCAAACATTTTCTTACACTCTCAGATTTAGGTTGGCCCACAGTACATCTGAGTTAGTAATCATATACTGTCCCCCTACTAGATTCTAAAAAAAGCCCTTTACTAGAAATGATTGAAACAAAAATCAAGCTTAGCAAAAATTTTGGAAAGTAGCTTTAAGAAAAATAAGCAAGTGTACAGGTTAAAATGGTGGTTCATCTCTCTTCACTTCTCCTCATAGTAAATATTCATGTTCACTGGCATTTATAACTTTAAAAAAAACATAATCACTGAAAAGTAAGAGTGGATTTTAACTACAAGACACAAGACTAAAATATTTTTTTAAATATATAATACACTGGAGACAAAAAAAGAGAAGGAATTGTGTCGTTTCACATCCCTCCAGTAGACAGAAGGTTGTAATTCCAAAAGGAGTAGAAAGAGGCATTACTACATTTGTAGTATGTGGAGAGCATGTGGCACCACGTACATGCTGCAAGTGGTGGTGTAAAGCACAAATTTTTGAAGGGCAGTTTAGCAGTATGAATCACTATCCAAACAAAGAATACACAGTAAAATTACAAAAATATCTGCTGGAACAGCGCAATGTATAAGGTCTATACTCACTCGTCATTTCTGATTCAACTATGAATTTAAATCCCAGTGCCAATGCATAATTTGAACTGAGACACCCCAACAGCTTCTGCAAGAATGTCAGCCTCCCATAGTCGGCTAACAGGTCAGCAGCTGGGAGATAGCTGAGAAAAAAACAGAAACCTCCCAAAGTGGCAGTGAAATAGGCTGCAAATAAAAAGTAGGTAATTTAGGTGTCTTAAATATAATAAAACATATATTTGCTTTAAGAATGTAAAAAAACAAAGTTCTATAAGAAATAGACACTTGACTTTTTTATTCCACATTGTTTCTCTCAGTACATAATATCTGGGACACGGTAAATGCTCAAAAATAAATAAGTAAAAGGCCAAAATGTGATAATTCAGGAGCCAATTGATTGTGGAATTTATCATTCTTCATGTATTGGCTATGAGCATTATATTACTTCATTAAAATGTATAGATTCATTTGTTATTACTCAGCATAAGTAATTTAAAATGTGAATATTGCTACTAGTACAATGTAGATTATGTTTCTAGATATTATAAGACTTAGTCTAAGTCATGCTACAGGGGACGGAGGAAAGAAGGATGGCCTAGAAAAGACAAAGTCAGTGTAAAAAACAGATGCAGCGTCAAATATTAGTAGTTTCACGGTGTGACTCGAATATCCAAAGAGACCACTTTATAAGACTGGAAATGCCTCAGTGTCAATAAAAAATGATGAAGAACAGAAATAAAAAAAAGAATATCGCACATGATCATAAAGAAGAGAAACACTATCACTTCATGTAGTGGCTACGAAACACTGTCACTGAGGATACTCAGAGGAGGGGAAACAGAGAGCAACATTTTCTGTCTCTTGATTCACTTCCCAAGTGGCCATAACAGCTGGAGCTGAGCCAATCCAAAGTCAGGAACCAGGAGTATCTTCTGGGTCTCCCATGTGGGTGCAGGGTCCCAAGATCTTGGGCCATCCTTGACTGCTTTCCTCGGCCACAAGCAGGGAGCTGGATGGAAAGCAGGGCTGCCAGGACACGAACCGATGCCCATAAGGTGTGTGCAAGGTGAGGACTTTAGCCACTAGGCTACACTATCAGGCCCTTTTATAACCTTTTTCAAGAGCAGAGGGAATGCTAAGTAATTTATAAAGTTAGCATGACTCAGAACAAAACCAGAAAAAAATGACAAGAAAAAAAAATCCCATAAACCAATAATATATCTCATAAATGTAAAAATATTTTATGCAATGGTAGAAAAATTAAAACAGTGCATAAACTAATTATATGCTAAAATCTACTGGGACAAAGTCAAGGTAGGTAAGGCTGGTTCAAAATTCAAAAATTCATTGATGGGGCAAGTGTTTGGTATAATGGCTAAATCATCACTTGTAATATCCAAATGTTGTATTAAAGTGCCTATATTCAAATCTGTTCTCCATTCCATATTCCAGCTAATGGTCCGCTTAAGAGTCAGCAGGTGTTGGTTCAAACAGTTGGGTCCTTACTATTCACATAGGAGACTCAGACCGAGTTCCTGGGCTTCAGCCTGGCCCACCTCAGGCTGTTGAGAATATTTGAGGAATGGACAAAGAAGTGTGAGATTTGCAAATAAAATATAAATAATATATAATTTTTAAAAAATCAATTACACTGACATGATAAAGGAGAAAAATAACATGATTATATCAATAGATACAGAAAAAGCATCTGATAAGATGCGACACTCATTTCTAAAAAAGTAGGAATAGAAGTGTGATATCTCAACTTGTTAAATGCTATCTACAAGAAGGACAGTATCTAATTTCAAGACTTAGTTTAATACTATGTTATAATAAAGATTATGCAATATTGGTCAAAGAATAGACAAATCAGTGAAACAGAACAGAGAATACAGAAATCAATCCATGTAAATACAGTTAGTTCTCTGGCAAAGGCACAAAGTGAATACAATGTGCAAATGTATTTTATACATCGTATTAGAACAACTAGTCATTCATATGCAAAAATTCCAGTTAGACTTGGATGTTATATCCATCAAAAGTACTCAAAACAGAACAAAGACCTAAATGTAAGAAACGAAACTATACTTCTGAGAAAATAACTCAGAAGAGCACCTAGGTAATCTTAGGGATGTTCATTACTTTGGCATAATGCACAAAAGATCGCTACTAAGAGAAGGAGAAGATAAGCCCACAAATATGGCTTTTGCAAAATATTGCAAAAGATACATCTGATAAAGAAGCATTAAATCAACTATGCAAATAACAGGCCTTAACAATAGGAATTATACTGTTAAAAAAACAGCCCAAAGACCTTAACAGATACCTCACCAAATATGACATACAGACAGCAAATTAGCATGTGAGTATTTCTCAGGGAAATGCCAATAAAAACTAGAGATACCACTACACTCTTAGAATGGCCAAAATCTGGAACACATCACTAAATACTGGCAAGAATATGCAACAACAGATACTCTTTGCTGTTAGAATGCAAAAAGGATACATTATCACTTTAGAAGACGGCTTGGCAATTATTTACAAACTAAGCTTATAAATCAGCAACTATACATTGATGTTCACAGCGCCTTTAATTCTTTTTTGAAAAAGGCTTTGTTTTTATTTGAAATGCAGAGTTAGAGAAAAAGAGAAAAGCAGAAGAGGGGAGAGAGAATGAGAGAACACGCGCGCGCGCGCGAGAGAGAGAGAGGATATCTTCCATGTGTTGGTTCACCTTCAAAATGATCACAATGACAGGAGCTGGCCCAATCTGAAGCTAGGAGCTTTTCTGGGCCATCTTTTGTGGCTTTTCCCAGGGATAAGCAGATAGCTGGACTGGAAGTGAACAGCAGGGCAATAACTAGTGTCCATATATGATATCAGTGCTGAAGACAGATGCTGAGCCTATGTTGCCAAGGTGTAAGTACCCAATAACATATATATATACTATATATATACTATATATATATATAGTATATATTATATATTTTAAAGATTTACTTACTTTTCTTGGAAAGGCAGAAATACAAGAGGAAATACAGAGAGGAGTAGAGACAGAGATGTTTTGTCTGATGATTCACTCCCCAGTGGCAGCAATGGCCAGAGCTGAGCTGATACAAAGCGAGGAGGCAGGAATTTCCTCCAGGTCTCCTGCATGGATACAGGGTCCCTAGGCTTTGGGCCATCCTTCACTGCTTTCCCAGGCCACAAGCAGGGAGCTGGATGGGAAGCAGAGCGAGCACATGAACCAGTGCCCATATGGGATCCTGCACATGCAGTTGGGTCACAATTGTGCAAAACTGTTCTTCATAATAAAATTTTTATCTGGCATAATAAATTTCCTGTTGCTTTTGTTTCTCTGAAGAACCTTTGTATTACTATAACTTTCAAATATTTTTGTGCGTAGGATTTTTATTACTGTCATGTCAATTCAGTTCTACAGGGGAAGCATATTTCAAATACATAACAGACATACAATTAAGCACTTATTGGCTGAGTGTTAAGAAGCATTTTTTTTTCTTTTTCTTCACATGTACCAGGATCATCACCACAGGCAGCATTATCCCCTTCAATATAACAAAGTCATTTCCATCTCATTTCTTCTCAGTGAGAGGGTTAGACAAACACTACATCTGAAGTAGCAGCTAAACTTAAAAAGACCCCTCAAATCCAATGCTATTATATTATACTGTAATCATATCAAGCTGTTAATCATAGATGTTTTCTTCTATATAGTTATCACTCTCTTCATTCCATTTCAAATCATTCATGTGAATGTGGCATTTGTCATTTTAGATCATACATAAACAGAGGCTAGCATTAGGGTAGCAACTAACACAGTAAGGTATTTCAAAATACAATTTTGTTTGGGCATTGAACCACAGGAAAAAATCTTAAGACTCACCATTACTGAAAAATGTGCTAATCATAAAGCTGAAGCATACTGAGGCAACAGAATAAATCAGCAAAAAGATGAAGACAATAATTGGGCTACTGTATTGGAAGACTGGCACAGATTCAGTCTAGAAAAAAAAAAAATTAAAAGCCAGGTTAATCGGGCTTGAAGTGGTATCACAGCAAAATGAATAAGGATAAAGAAAGCATCTTTAAAAATTTCAATAATCCCAGTGAAACTGATAAGACTACACAGTGACATGAAGAATTAGTAATTCATTTTCTACAGAAGGTTTAAAATTTGGTTCATTGAGAGACTAAGGAAACCCCAGTTTCCCACAATCAACACAAGCTATTTTTTCATTCCCTAACAATCAGAGATGTATTAGCTCCACAACATGCTTCTCAGTTTAGCTCATGCACAGTGCAGATACTTGCCTCAACATAGAAAATTATGCATATAAAAATGACGATAATCAAATACGAGACTAGGAATGTGAAGAAATAGGCAGCCCAGAGCATCCAATTACTGAGTCCTATCATGAGCTGGTATTCCTGTGGGAGAGTTAACACAAGTCAAATATCAAATAAAATAATTTAACCACTTAGTAACTAAAGTTTTCAAAGTTGAATACATAAATATTATCTGCTTTAATATCTGTAACCACAATGGATGAGGTGACAAATGCTATTTAGAGAGAAGGAAACCAGGGTTCAGCATACTAAATAACCTCATTAAAACAATTAAGCTGGTAAAGCCTGTGAATTACACAATCCCATATAGCACCCTCCTGGCAATTCATCTCACATCAGTGGTAAGGCATCAAAAAAAGCAACAACAACAAAAAAAATCTTAAATTGGTATTTTTACTTCTTTACTTTCTTTTCATTATGTCCTCTTTCAGGGAGTACTAAAGAATTCTACCCCCATGCTTATTGTAGCTGAATTCACAATAGCCAAATTATAGAATTAACCCAGATGTTCATCAACTGATGACTGAATACAGAAAATACAGTATATCTACAATGTGGAAAGTCTCAGCCACACACACACAAAAATAAAAGTGTAGTCTTTTGTGACAAAGTCAATGCCAACTGGGAACCAATTATGCTTAGAGAAATAAGTTAGTTCCCAAAAGACAAATATCATTCACTCTGATAAGAGGAAGTTAATATAGATTACAAAAAAATGTACATGAAATAAAATGAACGTCTTGCGATTTGATTATTGTCTCCAGCCCTTGCTTATACTCCTATGGGTCTGTGGTGTTTCCACTTATCACTTGTTGGATATTGCAGTTAGTGGTGCATTATGCCTGTGATTATATAGTGGACTGAAATTATTATATATATCTATATCTATATCTATATCTATATCTATATCTATATCTATATATATATATTGCAGAATGAAATCTTCTATTTCACAACAAAATGGATAGAGCAGGAATCAATTATACTTCATGAAGAAGCCAATCCCCAAAAGGCAAGTATCATGTATTCCTTCCATGATAATTAATAGAGTACAAAAAGCATAATTTGTATAGTCATATCAGCATACTGAAAATTAACTGGTGTTTTCAGTCTGCATCCATAATCATGAGCATAAGTAGGACTTCTATTGTAATTTTTGAAAATTTTATTTTCTTTTTCCTCTACTTGCTATGTCATAATGTCTTTATATATCATAAAGTTAAGCTTTTTACTGTTAAGTGAATGAATATGCTATCTTAATAGGGAGAAAAGAATAAAGGAGAGAAAGACAGGCAGGGAGGAGGGAAGGTGAGGGAACCCTACGTTTCTGATTCTACTCGGTGAAAAATGAAGTCTACTCATAAAATTATGCAAAAATAAAAAATATGTTTTTGCAAAAATTGAAGAGAAAAAAGAAGGGAAGTGTTAAGGGAGGCAGAGAAGAGAAGTATGCTTATCTTCTCAGAATTGGACCTATGGAATACATGAAATCTAAATGTCTTTATATTAATATTTAAAAATGTAAATATGTCCTAATTCAGTTATAAAGGCTAGAAATAAGAATTAAACATAAAAATGGATAAAATATGTGTTACAATGCTCATGAATTTTACATTTGGAAGTAGAGGCACTCTGATACAGGATGCAGGCGGCCTAAGTGGGGTCTTTACTGCTATACCAAACACTAGTACTTCTGAAAACATTTTGAAGGTCTGAGTCTGCCTAGCACACACAAGATTAAATAAAGGACATCTGATTTGAAAAGGAAAATATCAAACACTGCCATGTTTCAGCTGAGTAATTCTAGATAAGGAGACTTCCAAAAACGTGTGGAAAACAAAATTAAAGAATAAAAAATAAAAAAATGTGTTACGTAGCTATTTATAGCTCACAACAGGTTGAGTTGTAATAGTTTTTCATAAATTTCATTCAATATTATGACAGTCATGTAAATCAGGTATTAATACTCTATGTTTATACCTAAGAAAAGAAGTTGGAAAGGTTATGTGACATATTATAGAGCAGAAAACAAAGCCAGGTTCATGGGCATTCCAAGAACAAAGCAAGTACTTTGTAATTAGTAATAAATAAGCAGAAATATAAGTAATCAGTGAAGAAATCATTGGTTAAATAGATTAGTGGGTTCTAAAATACTGGACTTAACACAACATGTGATAGACTAAGATACAATATCTGGAAAAACTAAGACTATTTAGACAAAAAATTAGAGATTAAAAATTGGTCTTAAAAAAAATCAGAGGACCATACAGTCTAGGAATTGAGTCATGTCTCAGTTGATCTAGATAAAATTTCAAAGTACAGATCATTTCTTTGTTCCAAACATGTTCTAGGACATTTGGTGTTTAATACCTATTTGTAATAGTCTTGCAATTTTCTATAATTATAACTAAAAATCCTACTAAGAATTCCAGTGGGAAAAAAACACTTTAAATACGCATAGAACTAAGCACTCAGTACTTGACTGCTGCTGTTTCATGTGTGCAGAAGTAATTCAACCCTCCCAATACAGATTCGTAATTTCCTATAGAAGTTCTACCTACCACAAGAAAAGTGGAATTACCTTCAGTCGATTGGCCTTTTCCCACACAAGAGATTGAAGCAGGGTAAGATGATTTATAGAGAAGATACACACGACGATGAAAGGTATGAAAATGGAAGCAAATAAAAAGAAGGCATCATAATAATATGATGGGTATGGAAACCTCCTAACAAAAATCCTGACATCATTAAACAGTGCTTCTGCAGCTGTTCTGTTATGATACTTCATGATGGCCTTATCCACGGCATGCTGAACAGCCAGGAATCCTTCACTGATGTACCCTAAATGAGGAAAACAAAGATTGCTGGGTGTAACAAGCCAAAATATAGCTCAGTTGAACAAGGAAAAGGCAATTAATGTACAGCCACATGCCCCACAGTAACATTTCAGTAAAAACTAGACCACATACACAATGGCGGTCCTACAATATCACAGAGTGACATGGTATCTTTCTCTGTGCAAGTATACTCTGATGCTCATACAGTGACAAAACTGCTTACATCAAGGCCCTTCTCAAATCCTACTCCCAGTATACATGACTATATCAAAGGCAAAAACAAAAATAAAAATAAAAGCAGGGTTATTGCAGTGGTATATTTGGGCTAATCTTCCCCTATGGGAGCTGGCTTGACTCCCAGCTGCTCCACTTCAAATCCAGCTTGCTGATAATGGTGTGGAAAATGGCAGAGGATGGTCCAAGTCTGAAGACCTTGCATGTGGGAGACCCTTAAGAAGTGCCTGTCTCACAGCTTTGGACCAGCCAGCTCTGCTGATTGTGGCCATTTGGGGAATGCACCAGCAAATGGGAAGTTCTTTTTCTCTCTGTAACTGACTTCAAGTAGAGCAAACATTGTTTTTTTTTTTTTTTTTTTTTTTTTGAAAGAGCAAACAACAAAATTAACTGTTGCAAAAGGCTCTTCTAATACAAATACATAAAATAATTTCATTATTTTAAAACTTTTTCTTTTCTTTCCAGTATATACTAGAATGTCAGTTATGAAGCTGAGTATAAATGATAAAAAGTATTTTACTTTATTCCTAACATTAGGAAGGAAGGAATACATTCAATACTGTACCAGTAAGCTACAATTTTTTTTTCACATATCAAGAGAATGCACCAGTTCAGTTGGGAAGTTTAAGGATATATTTATTTTATGCTGGAAAAAAATCTAATTTTATAGAAAAGTTACAAAGGCAGTATAAGTCTTCCTGGTAGAAAGAGTAGAAACTAATTTTGTATTTTAAAATGTATTTAGCCCATTTACATACGTTATCTTCAAGATTTCACAGAAAATTCATATTGTAAGAAAATTATGCATGGATCTCAAAAATGTATGGACCCAGTTTAGCTTACCTTGAAAATTCTTCATTTAGTTTTATTTTCACTTACAAAGCAAAAGAAACAGAGATTTCCTGTCTGCTGGTCTACATTCCCAAATGCCCATAATGGCTAGGGCCAAGCTAGCCTGAAGTTGGGAGCCAGGAACTCAAATCAAGTTTACCACGTGACTGGCAGGAACTCAGCAACTTGGGTTGCTGAAGATGGAAGTGATAGCCTGAGCTGGGACTCAAACCCAGGCATTAATACAGGATGTGGCATTTTCTTCTTCTTTTTAGAACATTTTTATTGGAAAGATTTACAGAGAGGAGGAGGAAAAGAGGAAGATCTTCCATTAGTTGATTCACTCCCCAAGTGGTCACAACAGCTGGAGCTGAGCCGATTCAAAGTCAGAAGCCCGGAGCCATTTCTGGGTCTCCCATATGAGTGCAGGGTTCCAAGGCTTTAGGCCATCCTTTACTGCTTTCCCAGTCCACAAGCAAAGAGCTGGATGGGAAGTGAGGCTACAGGGACATGAACCGGTGCCCATATGGGATCTTGGCGCATGCAAGGCAAGGACTTTAGCCATTAGGCTACCACGTCGGGTCCAGGATATGGGCATTTTAATCGGTACGATAAATACCCTTTTAAAAACTTACTTTAATTTTTAAATAATTGCTTATTTGTTTATCTTCATTTATTTGAACAACAGAGAGAGAGAAGTGAGAGACTAACTAACTGACTCTTCTGTGGCCCAGTCTGGCATGGTCCGTCTCACCTAGGCGTTCGCCAGAGGGTGCTATAGCCTGGTCCAGCCCAGCCCACCCCTAGCTCTAGCTCTTGTTGGTGGGTGCTTGAGTCTATCCAGCCCTGCCAGCCCCAAGCCCTGGCCCTACTGTGAACTGGCTGGTGTTGCAGTCTAACCCGGCCTGTTGTGTCCCCTGTCATGGTTCTGAGATCTGCCAGATGATGTTATAAACTACCATAGCCTGGCCTGCCCACACACCTGACCCACATGTATGTTAGCAGGTACTTTAACCTGGTATGGTCTGGGTTGCTCCCAGCCTTGATTACTGCTCTCACCTGCAGGGACTGAAACCTGACAGGGAGTTCCCCAAGCTCCTCTATCAGATCATCCCCCAGTGTCAGATCTCACACACACCGATGGGTGTGTGGCCCAATTAGGACCACCTCCTGGCAAGAGTAACAGCTTTGCCCAACTGGTCCACACCTATTCCGGCTCTTACTGTTGGGTGGTATAGCCTACCCACATCTGGTCCATCCCCAGACTAAGTTCTCACATGGTTCAGTAGGTGCTGAGACCCAGCCCAGCCTATTCTACACCCATCCTGGCTCTCATGAACACCAACAAGTGGTAAAATCCAGTCCAGCCAGGCACATCCCAGACCCAGTCCACACCCATGCCGAGGGACACTGCAGTCATGTTCAGGCCAGATCACTGCCCCCATTCCAGCTCTCATGCTCACCAGTGGGAACCACAACCTTAGCTCCCCAATCAGGCTTGCTCCCAGCCACAGATCTTGCACATGCCAGTGGTTGTTCTGACCCAGCTCGGGATAGCCCATCCCCAAGCTTGGCCTTTGCCATCTAATGCTGCAGCCCAGCATGGCCCAGTATGCCCCCATCCCTGGCTTTCATGTAAGTCAGTAGGTGTGACAGCCTGACCCAGCATGGCCTGCACTTAATCTTGATCCTGCACACGCCAGTGAGCTAAGGTTGGCCCAGTTCTTCCAGGTCCACCCTGCTCCAGAACCAACCCAAATACTTACTATCTGATAGAGCTGCCTTGCCCAGCCTGACCAGCACCCAGGCTTAAATCATAAGCTCACCAGTGGGAGCTATAGTTCAACAGGGGTGCCTCCCAAGTTCCCTCACCAGGCCCACTCCTAGACCCAGATTTTACATGTACCAGTGGGTGCTAGGCCATAACCCAGAATAGTCTGACTCCTCTGTCTCGGCCTTTGTGTGAGCTGGTGGATGTTGCAACCCTGCCTGCTGCACATGGGATTCTTGGGTGTTCATATGGGTGTTGCAGCCTGGAACAACCCGGTATGTTCTCAACCCCAGTACCCATGAGTGTTGAGGGGGTTCACAGTCACGTGTAGCTCAGCCCATCACTACCCCCTATTCTTGAGTGAACCAGCAGATACTGCAGTTTCACAAGGATGAGACCACATATCTCCCACAGACTCTGACCCCAGACCCAATTCTCTTCCATGCTGGCTAACATGACCCATCCCCTATCACAACACTCACTGGCAGTTACTGCACCCACGTGGGAGACACAGAAAAAGCTCCTGGCTCCTGGCTTCAGATCGGCTCAGCTCCAGCCATTGCGACCACTTGGGGAGTGAATTAGCAAACGGAAGAGCTCCCTCTCTGTCTGTCTTCCTCTCTGTATATTCGACTTTCCAATAAAAATAAATCTTTAAAATAAAAGGTTTAATAGTTAAGTTTAACTTATAGTGATAGTGAAAACTGTTCATCATTCCAACAGAATAACACAAAAAATATCATTATCTGTGTCAGTACCCAAAAACACATTAAGACAATAAAGGCAAATTTTACAAATAATTCTACATCTAAATATAAAGACATACAATTTCTTTTATCCAGGAAAGGCAAAAAGGTCATAAAATGGACTAATCAAGTGTATAGTTTTGGTATGTGGTTCTAGATAATGAAAATTTAAATGAAAAAAAATTAGTGTGGTAGGTTAAAAATAACTGGCTTTCATCACAAAGCTGAAGGAATGAATGTAAGTACTAACTTATAACAACTCTTAACATACAACTGGGAAATTAACGAACATATAAAATCCACTCACCAGGATTTCCCCCAAGTGTGTCATGCGGATTTCTGGGTCCCAAAGAAGGGAAGGATGGAAAGAGAGAATCTGTTAACCAAGAATCCTCTTGAAATTCGTACATAAATCTCCTGTTTTTTTTAATACTACTAAAACGCAGGTGGTATTTTACCTAGAAGAAATAATAATGAATAAACAATATTTAAGCAGGAAGAGTCAGAAACACAAGGAGACCAAAAGTACATGTGGTAATAGGTGATTTTAAGGCAGATGGAGCACCAAAACACTGAACACTAGGAGGCGACAGCGAACGCCTCATCAGGGACACAGCAGCAGGCTCAGATCACACCTAAGCTTGTGTGTGTTTCTCTTTTAATCTGCCTCCCTTAACTCTGCAAAATTGTTTTTAACTGAACTGTCCACAACATGTGGATGTTTACTGTAGAGCTGAGGTACGCAAATACAGTGGAAACCTGTATATGTCATTGTGAATGCATTTTTTCCTAAACAGACAGCTAGGAAATAAAATGTAACGAAAGAAACACTAATTTATCTTCCCATTATGCAGGCCAAGCATTTTAAGTAGAAAGTCTCTTCCTCTCCTAAAAGCTATTTTAACTTAAGACTCTTAGAGGAGGACAAGGCAGTAATGGCCTAAGTGATTAAGTGTGGAGTGTTACATATTTTAAATTATTTACTGAAAAGATAATACTAGCTCTGAACAGCCGAGTTATTTTCAAAGTACATCATGCTGTGTCTAAATAGCTTTAGATGACAACAAATGGATCGAGAATTTCAAAAAAATCTGAAGGGTCAGATGAAAAACATCAGTTCAGAAGGATGTGCAAGTGAATATTCACATATTCACAAATCAACTCACAACCTGCTAAATGAAGACAAATGTTTCACGAAGCCATATACTGTTTAAAGCCCCTTTACACAATTAGCTCAAATTCTAGTTGAGGAAATATTTGCTAATTACATTGTAGCATAAAATTCAACTGCAAAGATATGCTTAGGACCTTTAACTGGAAACTAAAGGAAGAGGGTGTGTTGGAAGGATAGACAATGTAGAGTCAGAGCAGCAGTCTTAGAGGGTCAGGAAGGGCGAGCACCGTGAGAGAGGCAAGGCTAGCAGGACTATACAAAGGTAGACTAGGCAAAGATTTCAATTGTATCAAAAACATTTTGCCTTGCTCTACCCACAATGTTGAGCCTACATCATCAGCCCACACTGAGTTAGTAATGAGGGAAGTCGACCTATGGAAGTAATAAGGGAGTGATGGTGCAGAATGAAGAAATCCCTTCTACTTTGCTTAGAATGTGGTGACCTTCTTTACTTCTAGTTATGTTGACATCACTGTGTCCTAAGGACAGTATTGTGGCTCCATGCATGCCAGCAGAGACCAATTCAAAGCACTGTTTTCATATTTCCCAGGCCATTATTAGAACTTTTCTCTGTGTCTCCAGATGCCATAATTCTAATTCAGACTGGCTAAGCTTCAGAGTTATTCTCTAGATTTAGAAGTAGAAATGGGGATATAAAACTGAGCAAATGTCTTTTCCTGCTGTGTTCCTCACTACCGCACATGCATCTGCTTCATCACAACAGATACTTTGATTTAGGAAATGTACAATCACTTCACTTCCTCCGGGCTGCAGATAATGGCCACACCAGACACAGTGGTGAAATAATGTTCTTACTTGATATTTTTTTCTTGGGATATTAATAGGGCTTGGTAGGCTATAATAAATCCCTCATCAAAATAAACCACTGATAAAGAAGTTACATTTTGAATCAAATGCCTTGCTCTAACATGTATAAGCAATGCAATCTTGGGAAAGTTAGTTTCTCCACTTACAACATTAAATAATGACACTTTCACTTCATTAAATCTCTGGAAACTGGAAGTACAATTACGAGGTTTCTATATAAAGTTTTCTTACCTGAAGTGGCAGGGGATCATTGCTATTTTGGAAGTTGTGGTCAAAAACAATAGCGGCCAGAACTTTCTTACTGTTATTAATTTGTCTAACATAATCTTCAAAGTCTGTTTCCAAAGAAAAGCCCAGAACTGTAGAGACAAAGAGAAATCTGGTATGTGAGCTGTCCATATAAAGGTGAAATACATGGCAGCACTTCCCCCCTGAGAAACTATTTTCATAGACAAAGCATTACCATACTAGTATAAGTTTCAAAATGCTGTTCTTCAAAAACTGGCATAACAAAATCATAGATATTTGGAGTGCACAAATTTAAATGTAGATAATGTTTAAAACTTCATCACAAGTTTAAAATAGTAATATTTGATACATATTGAAAAAGGTGTTTCAATGCTTTGAAATTTCCACATTGAAGATTAGAAAGAAACTGGTTCACAAAATTTAAAATTTTATCTTAAAATTTTAAAATCTATATACAAATACTTAGAAGTTTGGGAATGAAATCATTTTACAGTTTAAAGATTTATGGAAGTTACACTCAATGTATGAAATAACTGATTTGGGATAAACTTAATTTAACCTGACTAAATTTTTCGACTTTCTTAATTTAAGTCAAAATATTCATTTTAAACATATGTATATGATTTTCTTAACATATATTTTCTGTATGTAGGATATCAAGGATTTTAATAACCCATTGAGGACTTGGTTCCTGGGCTCCAAGACCTAACTCTTTCTGAATATCACAGACTATCATTAAGTCATTTCCCCAAGCCACCTTGATCTACTAATTATTTACAAACAAATCTCTCCAACTTTTAGCTCCCAGTCTTGATAGGGTCTTTTCTAAGTAGGAAACATATGGAACTCTGGTGAAGACTCCTGTGTTTTCATCATCTAAAATATCTGCACATAGGTGGATGTGGTATTTTGGTATGCTGCATTAGCAGTATTGCTATCTCATAACCGCACCACAATCTTCGGAGTCAACTCTGCCAAATGTTTGAAAGAATCCATGCCTGCCAAGTTTGAAAAGTCCCAGCAAACCAGCTCAACCCTACCTAACAGAACTGAAAACAGCCCTGACTGTGTAAGCCTCTAATCTGCAAAAATAGCATTCTCTTCCCTTGGTAGTAGTGAGTCCCTTTCAGGTCTGTTCCCAAATGACCTTGTTTAGCTGTTGTGTTTGTGATCTCTTCTTTGTCTTGTTCTACACTAACAGGGTACATACTTGATACTTGCCCACAAAGTCAGTCATTCCTACAGCTGTCTGTCTGTCTATCTGTCTGTCTGTCTGTCTGTCTCTCTCTCTCACACACACACACACGAATAACCTGGCCCCAAAGAAGAAAAGGGGGCATGTGTTCAGTGCAGTGATTCAGACAGACACCACGTCTCTTATTGGAGTACTAGGTTCTGCCCTGATCCCAGCTTCCTATTAACATGCACCCTGGGAGGTTAGTCTCCCATATGAGACCCAGATTGAGTTGATGACTCCTAGCTTGGAGCGGTATGTTAGTTTCCATGAGTGGGTTGTTATTTTAAAAAAGCAAACAAAGATACATACACACAAATCAAAACTAGTCCTTCCCTGTCTCT